>NC_143038.1:56697500-57004218 GCF_057628025.1 Oncorhynchus mykiss | reverse complement strand
TGGTAGGTGTAGGTGTCCTGGATGGCAGGTAGTTTGCCCCCGGTGATGCGTTGTGCAGACCTTACTACCCTCTGGAGAGCCTTACGGTTGTGGGCGGAGCAGTTGCTGTACCAGGCGGTGATACAGCCCGACAGGATGCTCTCGATTGTGCATCTGCAAAAGTTTGTGAGTGCTTTTTGTAACACAGTCAGATACTTAAGCAATAAAGTTCAAGGGGGTGTGGTATATGGCCAATATTCCACGGCTAAGGGCTGTTCTTAGGTACGACGCAACACGTTGGTAAACTGGTTACCAAAGTAATTAGAACAGTAAAACATATTTTTTGTCATACCCGTGGTGTACTGCAGCTTTCAGACAATCAGCCTCCAAGAGCCAAAGTACCCAGTTTATAATTAAGTGATAATGCCCTCGAAGCCGGTGTTTGGAGGATATATTGGCATGGGTGTTGTTAGTCCCAAAATGAAGTCGAGGGCTGGAAAATCATGCCAATATTTACTCCAGACACCGGCTTCAAGGGCATTATCCCTTTTATACAACGGGTTACCAACATATTCAAATAATGATTGACATATTTTAAATTAAAATGTTATTCTGATGAATTTATTCATACTTGTTCATCCTTCCACAAGATATAGTCCCAAAACAAATCTAGGGTTGCTAACCAAGTCTGGTTACTTGATCTATTGGTTCGGTTGCCAGAGACATGACCCAGTCGCTCAGTCTTTTTGTTCTGTATCTATGGACGAGACCCAGTCGTTCGTTCTGAATGTTCCATTGCCATACTGGCTGGCAACCTTCTTATCCCTTGCTTGCTAGCTAAGTACGACTAACTTACAGTCAAGTCAAACAGCGCAGAAAGAAGATCAACAGTAGCTGCATTTGTTTAATGACATTTATTTGGATACATGCATAACAATGAGCTAATGAAGCATGATTTCTCCTAGCATAAAAAATGTGCTCTTAAGGACACTGTTGTTCAGAAGAACTAGCCATCAACACAGTTAACACAATAACTTTAAACTGAAGCGGGAAAGTGTCACGTTCTGACCTCTATTTCCTTTGTTTTTGTATTTATTTAGTATGGTCAGGGCGTGAGTTGGGTGGGCAGTCTATGTTTGTTTTTCTATGTTTTGGTCTAGTTCTATGTTCGGCCTGATATGGTTCTCAATCAGAGGCAGGTGTTCGTCATTGTCTCTGATTGGGAACCATATTTAGGTAGCCTGGGTTTCACTGTGTGTTTGTGGGTGATTGTTCCTGTTTTTGTGTTTGCACCAGACAGGGCTGTTTTGAGTTCTCACGTTTCTTGTTTTTTTTTCCCGTTAGTTTGTTCATGTATAGTGTCGTCAATAAATACAATGAACAACCACCACGCTGCGCTTTGGTCCGCCACTACTTCACAAGAAGAGAATCGTTACAGAATCACCCACCACAAAAGGACCAAGCAGCGTGTCAACAGGCAGGAGCAGCGCGAGGAGACGCGCAATAAGGATTTCTGGACATGGGAGGAAATCCTCGACGGGAGAGGACCCTGGGCTAAACCAGGGGAGTGTAGCCGCACTAAGGTGCAGCGGGAGAAGAAACAACAGGAACAGCCCAAGGAGGAGTACAGTATGGAGTATACTACTTGGGAGGAGATCGACAGGTGGGCGGCCGACCCAGGGAGAGTGCCGGAGCCCGCCTGGGATTCGCTGGAGCAGTGCGAGGAAGGTTACCGTAGAATGGAGGCGGTGAAAGCAGAGAGGCGCTGGTATGAGAAGGCAGCTCGGCGACGCGGATGGAAGCTTGAGAGGCAGCCCCAAAAATTTCTTGGGGGGGGGCTAACAGGGAGTATGGCTATGCCAGGTAGGAGACCTGGGCAGACTCCCTGTGCTTACCGGGGGGCTAGAGAGACCGGACAGGCACCGTGTTATGCAGTGGTGCGCACGGTGTCTCCAGTGCGGGTGCATAGCCCGGTGCGGTATATTCCAGCTCCGCGTGTCTGCCGGGCTAGATTGAGCGTCGAGCCTAATGCCATGAAGCCGGCTCTACGCAGCTGGTCCCCAGTGCGTCTCCTTGGGCCGGTTTACATGGCACCAGCCTTGCGCTCGGTGTCTCCGGTTCGCCTGCATAGTCCAGTGCGGGCTATTCCACCTCGCCGCACTGGCAGGGCGACCGTGAGCATTCAACCAGGTAAGGTTGGGCAGGCTCGGTGCTCAAGAGCTCCAGTGCGCCTGCACGGTCCGGTTTTTCCAGTACCACCTCCACACCCCAGCCCTCCGGTAGCAGCTCCCCGCACCAGGCTTCCTGTGCGTGTTCTCGGCCCAGTACCACCAGTGCCAGCACCACGCATCAGGCCTACAGTGCGCCTCGCCTGTCCAGCGCTGTCGGAGCCCTCCTCCTCTCCAGCGCTGTCGGAGTCTCCCGCCTGTTTAGCGCTGTCAGAGCTTTCCGCCTCTACAGCGCTGCCAGGTTCTCCCGCCTGTTCAGAGCTGCCAGTTAGCATAGAGCTGCCAGTTAGCATAGAGCTGCCAGTTAGCATAGAGCTGCCAGTTAGCATAGAGCTGCCAGTCTGCATGGAGCTGCCAGTCTGCATGGAGCTGCCAGTCTGCATGGAGCTGCCAGTCTGCATAGAGCTGCCAGTCTGCAAGGAGCTGCCAGTCTGCAGGGAGCCGCCAGAGCTGCCTGTCTGCAGGATGCCGCCAGAGCTGCCAGTCTGCAAGGAGCCGCCAGAGCTGCCAGTCTGCAAGGAGCCGCCAGAGCTGCCAGTCTGCAAGGAGCCGCCAGAGCTGCCAGTTAGTATGGAGCAGCCAGGGCCGCCAGTCAGCATGGAGCAGCCAGGGCCGCCAGTCAGCATGGAGCAGCCAGGGCCGCCAGTCAGCATGGAGCAGCCAGGGCCGCCAGTCAGCATGGAGCAGCCAGGGCCGCCAGTCAGCATGGAGCATCCAGGGCCGCCAGTCAGCATGGAGCAGCCAGTCAGCATGGAGCAGCCAGTCAGCATGGAGCAGCCAGAGCTGCCAGTCAGCATGGAGCAGCCAGTCAGCATGGAGCAGCCAGAGCTGCCAGTCAGCATGGAGCAGCCGGTCAGCATGGAGCAGCCAGAGCTGCCAGTCAGCATGGAGCAGCCAGAGCAGTCTGCCAGCATGGAGCAGCCAGAGCTGTCAGTCAGCATGGAGCAGCCAGAGCAGCCAGTCTGTATCGTCCAGACTCTTCCAGATCTGCCCGTCGTCCAGACTCTTCCAGATCTGCCCGTCGTCCAGACTCTTCCAGATCTGCCAGTCGTCCAGACTCTTCCAGATCTGCCAGTCGTCCAGACTCTTCCAGATCTGCCAGTCGACCAGACTCTTCCAGATCTGCCAGTCGACCAGACTCTTCCAGATCTGCCAGTCGACCAGACTCTTCCAGATCTGCCAGTCGACCAGACTCTTCCAGATCTGCCACTCGTCCAGACTCTTCCAGATCTGCCAGTCGTCCAGATTCTCTCAGATCTGCCAGTCGACCAGATTCTCCCAGATCCGCCAGTCGACCAGATTCTCCCAGATCCGCCAGTCGACCAGATTCTCCCAGATCCGCCAGTCGACCAGATTCTCCCAGATCCGCCAGTCGACCAGATTCTCCCAGATCCGCCAGTCGACCAGATTCTCCCAGATCCGCCAGTCGACCAGATTCTTCCAGATCTGCTAGTCGACCAGGATCTGCTGAAACCGCCAGCCAGCCAGGTTCTGGTAGTTTCTACTACCTGCCTGGGCTTCCTCTCAGTGCTGAGCTTCTTCTCAGTGCTGAGCTTCCTCTCAGTGCTGAGCTACCCATCTGTCCCGAGTTACCTCTGTCCCGAGCAGCTGTCCCTCTGTCCCGAGCAGCTGTCCCTCTGTCCCGAGCAGCTGTCCCTCTGTCCCGAGAAGCTGCCCCTCTGTCCCAAGCAGCCCCTCTGTCCAGTGGGGTCATTGAGAGGGGTGGGCATGGTGAGTAAGCCACGGAGGCGGACAATAAGGCGGACTGAGACAATGGCGAAGTGGGGTCCGCGTCCCGCGCCAGAGCCGCCACCGCGGACAGACGCCCACCCAGACCCTCCCCTATAGGTCAAAGTTTTGCGGCCGGAGTCCGCACCTTTGGGGGGGGGGTACTGTCACGTTCTGACCTCTATTTCCTTTGTTTTTGTATTTATTTAGTATGGTCAGGGCGTGAGTTGGGTGGGCAGTCTATGTTTGTTTTTCTATGTTTTGGTCTAGTTCTATGTTCGGCCTGATATGGTTCTCAATCAGAGGCAGGTGTTCGTCATTGTCTCTGATTGGGAACCATATTTAGGTAGCCTGGGTTTCACTGTGTGTTTGTGGGTGATTGTTCCTGTTTTTGTGTTTGCACCAGACAGGGCTGTTTTGAGTTCTCACGTTTCTTGTTTTTTTTTCCCGTTAGTTTGTTCATGTATAGTGTCGTCAATAAATACAATGAACAACCACCACGCTGCGCTTTGGTCCGCCACTACTTCACAAGAAGAGAATCGTTACAGAAAGACTGCACACTAGCTGCACTTCGGGTTGCACTGTAGCTAGTTAGCTTGCTTTGGCTAATGTTAGCTATTAGCTGTTCTGAAATAACTCCCTGGGTTTAGTGTCATGTAATGTAAACTAACTCACTTTGTACATCGCGCTGGTCCATACAATTGACCTTATTTTAGCGCCCAAAAAGCATAATACTTCCAGATCAACTGTAATATCAATACCATTGTAAAGCACAATTTCATGAGAGCCCATGGGCTCATGTTGCACAACATTTCTTACATTTGCTTAGAATTCCGTGGCATTATTTTATATCATTTTATAGTATGAAGAATTCAACTGAACAAAGCTGAATAAAATAGAAATATTTTCTCCAACCGTTTTGAGGTAGTGCGCACGTGGCTATCCTGTGTTGAGCGGTTAACAAATAAATAGGTACTCCTGTATGCTTAATTTAGAGTTATTAATGTAACTTTAGCTGTTCTACAAATGTTGGGCTAAATGTTTTGACTTTTAATACATTGTAAGGCTGTGTGATGAGACTCTAATGAAAAAAGTTGCTTGAAAGGCATGAGTTCTGCTTTGTTTTTTGCACAGGCTGTACACACCTCATCAGACTCTCATTCACAATTTTACAAGCACTTGATAATGCCTCGAATTTCACTGTAGAATCCCCTTTGTGTGGCCGTAAAGCTCATCGCGATGTACATCGCGACCCAAGCAAGTGTAGCCCACATCCATTTGGTATAGCCAAATCAGGACCTAACATAAAGACAACTCAGAGTATGTTATTCTGTTCTTCTGAAATAGACTACATTTTCTTCATATCATCCTTCTTTATACCTGTCTAAAGTAAATAATGGATTTATTGTGAAGGTGTAGGCCAGATATCATCAATACAGGCCAATTTTTTTTTTTTTGCGGATTGTTGGGGGGCTGGAACATAATTACAAATCAAGTAAATCCACCTTTAAGGTAAATATCTAATGCGATAGACCATATGACTGGAGAGGAAATAGAAAACATCAACTGAATGTTAAATGTGTTTCCTGTCAGGTATTTTAATTGTCTGTATTGTCTAAATCAAATCAAATCAAATTGTATTTGTCACATGCGCCGAATACAACAGGTGTAGATAGACCTTACAGTGAAATGCTTATTTACAATCACTTCCCCAATAATGCTTTAAGAAGTTTTAAGAAAAAAAGTTAAGTAAAAATAGATAAGAAAAAATAGAAAATAAAAATAACAAATAATTAAAGAGCAGCAGTAAAATAACAATAGCGAGGCTATATACATGGGTTACCGGTATAGAGTCAATGTGTGGGGGCACAGGTTAGTTGAGGTAATTGAGGTAATATGTACATGTAGGTAGAGTTATTAAAGTTACTATGCATAGATAATAACAACAAAGAGTAGAAGCAGATTAAAAGAGGGGTCTGGGTAGCCCTTTGATTAGCTGTTCAGGAGTCTTATGGCTTTGGGGGTAGAAACTGTTACGAAGCCTCTTAGACCTAGACTTGGCGCGCCGGTACCACATGCCATGTGGTAGCAGAGAGAACAGTCCATGACTAGAGTGGCTGGAGTCTTTGACAATTTTTAGGGCCTTCCTCTGACACCGTCTGGTATCGAGGTCCTGGATGGCAGGAAGCTTGGCCCCAGTGATGTACTGGGCCATATGCACTACCCTCTGTAGTGTCTTGCGGTCGGAGGCCAAGCGGTTGCCATACCAGACAGTGATGTAACCAGTCAGGATGCTCTCGATGGTGCAGCTGTATAAACTTTTGAGCATCTGAGGACCCATGCCAAATCTTTTCAGTCTCCTGAGGGGGAATAGGCTTTGCCGTGACCTCTTCACGACTGTCTTAGTGTGTTTGGACCATGTTAGTTTGTTGGTGATGTGGACACCAAGGAACTTGAAGCTCTCAACCTGCTCTACTGCAGCCCTGTCGATGAGAATGGGGTCGTGCTCGATCTTCCTTTTCTTGTAGTCCACAATCATCTCCTTTGTTTTGATCACGTTGAGGAAGAGGTTGTTGTCCTGGCACCACACGGCCAGGTCTCTGACCTCCTCCCTATAGGCTGTGGCATTGGCAAACTTGATGATGGTGTTGGAGTAGTGCTTGGCCATGCAGTGATGAGTGAACAGAGAGTACAGGAAGGGACAGAGCACGCACCCCCAAGGGGCCACCGTGTTGAGGATCAGCAAGGCGAATGTGTTGGTACCTACACTTACCACCTGGGGGCGGCCCGTCAAGAAGTCCAGGATCCAGTTCCAGAGGGAGGTGTTTAGTCCCAGGCTCCTTAGCTTAGTGATGAGCTTTGAGGGCACTATGGTGTTGAATGCTGAGCTGTAGTCAATGAAAAGCATTCTCACAGTAGTCTGCTTGTTAAATGTTTGTAAAGTCTTAATTTGCCATTGTTTGTAATGTCTTATTAATTGGTGTTGGACCCCAGGAAGATTAGCTAACATTATGGCGTTAGCTAATGGGGATCCTAATAAAAATTCACAAATTCACTGAACAGGCCTGGGTGCTGCACCCCATCCCTCACTGACCCTCTACCAATCAGCCCTGGGTTCTGCTTCTCATCTCTCTCTGGGCTCCACTTAACTTGTATGGTGGAAAAATTGCAAGATTATGTTATAATACTTGTATTGCATCAAATGGTTGTTTTATGCAACAGAATAGAGTATTCTTAACTATTGTGTGTGTGTTCTACTGAGGATGGGCATCTGGGAGATAACACTGACAGGAGATGTACGATGTCTTTTGGGTGTTAAAACCTAAAGAGCATTCCAGAGCACGAGTTAATGGTTCTGTTCTATACGGGGCCAGACACTGGTCTCTACACAATGAAAACTGTTGACACAGCAGATACTGTCTGCTATGTATTAAAGGTATCTTTCATACAGATCTTAACCTTGTGACCCATTCTATATATCTGTTGATCGTCATGTAGGTTGGAAGGGGTGTATCTTGGCTATAAAAGACCTTTGACCTTTTGTCACGGGGCTCTCAACGAATCATCTGAGTGTGAATCATCGACCAGCCATAACCAGCCATCATTATCGTAGAGCACTCAATCTATTCACTTTATATGTGTTCGTTGTATTGACCTGCTCCCTTATTAATAAGTGATTAAAGGTTTAGTTTAGGTACAACTCTGACTTGTATGATAAATTTGTCTCTCCTCATTTGATAGTAAAGAAATTAACCACCACACTGGTCTGTGCTCTGGAAGCTCAGGTAATGGCTCCATCACCTAAATAATGATGTCTAGACGTTCATCAGTGGTACAGCCACATGAGAGAATGTTTGCATACCCTCCATATCTGACAAGCCACTGCCTACATGACTCACTGTTTCTACTTCAACACCTGACTGATGGGACACTTGGTGATGGCAGAATGTTTCAACACATGGCCTCCCTAGTGACGAAGTAATGTTGAAATGTAAAAGGACTTGACATTGATGTTAAATTGTTTTGGCTGAAATTCTTAAATCTAAATTGAAAGTACTGTTTCAAAACATATAAAAGCTTTAATTATTACTCAGAATGTAAAGATATGGTATTTATATTGAACATTCAGTCTGCACAGCTTTGAATGTTCCCTTCAGATTTCATATTGGTTGAGATGGCAGCTTGAGGTCATCTATCATTGCAGCATCCGTATCAAAGTGATCCACACCATTTCTCTCCCCACCCATTGAGGAGAATGAAAATCCCCAATAATCTGAAAAGAGATTGGAGACTGACAGACAATCTGACTTTACGCAGAGAAAATACTGATGTTTGAGTGAGTGATGTAGAATTTCTGAGCACTTATGTATTGGGTTGTGGGTTCCTAGCATCTGATCAATACTGACTGGCTGTGAGAAATCTCTCTCTCTCTCTCTCTCTCATATATCATGAAGGGTGCGTGGCCGCCTTCAAACCCACATCTCGTCTGTGAGGTGGAAAGACCACAGACACCCACAATGCTACCCTCCTCCTCATACACCTAGGCCTCTGGAGGGGGAAGGAAAGAAAGTGTGTGTCATTTAAGATTGTGTTCTGTGTTTTGTGGCAGCATGTTGAAGGGGAAACTTGATTGAGAATGATAAAGAGCTTCACCGTCTGATGCATTCATGTTACATAGCTTCCATGAAGCCCCACCTCCAATTGAAAACGCAAGGAAATACAGATGTCTTTCTTGCGTCTATTTTGATTTCAGCGGAGAGTCAAAGTTGTCTTCACTTCTGAAGGCAGGATGAGGAGAGATATTACTTTAGGAAGGTGGAAAAAATATGCTAGTATTTCACAACAGTTACATATCACCAGATGTGTCACCTCATCCCCTAAATCTTACCACTGCGTTCCCCCCCAACACCCCCCCCCCCCCCCCCCTCCTCTCTCTCTCTAGTAAAGTTTGAGGACTGCAAGCACAGTAAAGCAGTGGGCTTCGAGAGCAGTGACCCTAACTTCAGTGTGCGCCCTGACGGCTCGGTGTACGCGGAGCAGGAAGTGGCCAACCTGTCAGAACCGATCCAGTTCATGGTGACCGCCCGCGGAGGTCATGACCCTCACATCTGGGAGACCACGGTCAAGCTGGCCTTGTTTGGACACCAGCCCTCTGTCCCTGTGAGTCAGGTAAACATATATAAACTGCAATCATTTACACTGCAGTTAAACACACACATACCTAAAGTTTGCCTCAGGTATACAAACCGACACACCCCTGCTACTGACAGTCTGTACTGTATCTCAGTTGTATATTTGCATAGAAACATATTTATACACTTCAAAGCCTCTAACTGCCTCTCAGGTAAGATCAGTTTTCAATGATCCTCAAGTACATTATATAAAACCACATTATTTCAGGTTCTTCTATCATAAACAGGAATTTCTCAGGGAACAACCTACTGTATTATTTGCTTTTCCAAATATAAGATGTTGAATAGCCTAAGGCTTAATGCTTACTCCAGGTCATGTTTTTAATCATCGAAAATGTCCAAGAATAGTGTAAAGCAGTTGTAGAGCTGGGATTAAAATTCTGCCAACTCCTCACAGCACAATAATGAAGGGCATGAAATAATTGACATTGATTAAGCTAATGTTCCAGTCTGTCGGAGGGAGGCATGGGGGAGTCAGATGACATTGTAGCAGCACTATGGAAATATGTTCCCACATTAAGAGAGCAACAGAGAGATTCAATAATATAACAAGAAATGTTCAAGTAATCGAAGGAACGTTTTTTAAACATGTTTTAAATTGATCCATTTTTGTTGCAAGCCCTTACAACTAGGTACCTTCCAGACACTTTTATTTCTGATACAAACAGGCAGGTGTGTCATTTTGGACAGCAGGTGATTCCGAACTGAAAAATTGCTGTTATGCCCTGTAGGTAAGTTGTCAAAAGTAAATTGAATTGCTTCATTAAAATTAAATGTAAAGTTGTGGCCAAAAGTTTTGAGAATGACACAAATATTAATTTTCAAAAAGTTTGCTGTTTCAGTGTCTTTAGATATTTTTGTCAGATGCTACTATGGAATACTGAAGTATAATTACAAGCATTTCATAAGTGTCAAAGGCTTTTATTGACAATTACATGAAGTTGATGCAAAGAGTCAATATTTGCAGTGTTGACCCTTCTTTTTCAAGACCTCTGCAATCCGCCCTGGCATGCTGTCAATTATCTTATGGGCCACATCCTGACTGATGGCAGCCCATTCTTGCATAATCAATGCTTGGAGTTTGTGGGTTTTTGTTTGTCCACCCGCCTCTTAAGGATTGACCACAAGTTCTCAATGGAATTATGGTCTGGGGAGTTTCCTGGCCATGGACCCAAAATATCAGTTTTGTTCCCCGAGCCACTTAGTTATCACTTTTGCCTTATGGCAAGGTGCTCCATCATGCTGGAAAAGGAATTGTTCATCACCAAACTGTTCCTGGATGGTTGGGAGAAGTTGTTCTCGGAGGATGTGTTGGTACCATTCTTTATTCATGGCTGTGTTCTTAGACAAAATTGTGAGTGAGCCCACTCCCTTGGCTGAGAAGCAACCCCACACATGAATGATCTCAGGATGCTTTACTGTTGGCATGACACAGGACTGATGGTAGCGCTCACCTTGTCTTCTCCGGACAAGCTTTTTTCCGGATGCCCCAAACAATCGGAAAGGGGATTCATCAGAGAAAATGACTTTACCCCAGTACTCAGTAGTCCAATCCCTGTACCTTTTGCAGAATATCAGTCTGGCAGCAATATTCTTGCCTGTGAAGCACTTTTTCTGCAAAGCAATGATGACGGCACGTGTTTCCTTGCAGGTAACCATGATTGACAGAGGAAGAACAATGATTCCAAGTACCACCCTCCTTTTGAAGCTTCCAGTCTTATTCGAACTCAATCAGCATGACAGAGTGATCTCCAGCCTTGTCCTCGTCCACACTCACACCTATGTTAACGAGAGAATCACTGACATGATGTCAGCTGGTCCTTTTGTGGCAGGTCTGAAATGCAGTGGAAATGTTTTGGGGGGATTCAGTTCATTTGCATGGCAAAGAGGGACTTTTCAATTAATTGCAATTCATCTGATCACTCTTCTTAATGTTCTGGAGCATATGCAAATTGCCATCATACAAACTGAGGCAGCAGACTTTGTGAAAATGTATATTTGTGTCATTCTCAAAACATTTGTCCACGACTGTATAGCCATGAAAAACTAAATAATGGAAATGTATAATTCCAGATAAGTCCTACAGCAAATGTTCAGACTCCTGCACCTTCTGACAGCTCCACATCTTTTAACCCTTTACAGCCCTAAACACATTGCCCATTTGATGCCGGTTAGCCACTGTATTGGGTCATACAGACAATAATTCCAGGAAAAGCTTGGTGAATGGTTCATAAAGGGTACAGAGAGAGAGAGAGACAGAGAGCGAGAGAGTGAGAGAGAGAGAGAGAGAGAGAGAGAGAGACTGTCCTTCGCGCTGGCACAGTAGTATTCCCTCCAGTGTGACCCACAATGACAAACGGGCTCAGAGGACATGCTGATGTGGAATAGAACAGGGTTTTCCAAACTCGGTCCTGGGTGCACACCCTAGCACTATACAGTTGATTACAATAAGCTTGATGATGAGTTGGTTATTTGAATAAGCTGTTTAGTGCTAGGACAAGAACCAGAATTTGCACCCGGGGGGACACACACACACACACACACACACACACACTACCCCAGGTGCTTTAAAATACAGCAACTGTAGGGTAATGCCTTGTAAACAGAAATGCTTATTCCCAGATTCAACAATAGAAACTACTCAGTGAGAAGTAGATTGATGTTTTAAAGTATTGACTATATAAAGAAAGAAAGTCACATACTCTAATTATGTACCCAAACAGTTAATGGGTATAGCAACTATATAATAAACCATTAAATGTTTGGGAGCATAATTAGAGTGTGTGACTTTCTTTCTATCTTTTTAATAATTTACTCTTTGTTAGTCAGCACCTCTTATAAAACGTTTTTGGTTGGGTGTGCAACATCTTATATCTTTTACCATAAAAGTATTGACTGCAACACAGAAATGTTGTGAAGACACACAGACATTGAGATGTGTGAAATGCTGTGACAGAGTTGCTGTGTCATTTTGGCTACACTGTGTCAATAGTGCTGAAAGGGAGAGGGGGAAATAATCAGATTACCTATGACCACTACACACCGAAACATGTCATCACAACAATACAATTTAAACGTTGCTAAACACCCCTACAGATATTAGGTGAATGAGCATGTGCAGACCAGCTGGCTGGTGTGTTTACGGACATATTCAATCAATCCTTATCTCAGTCTGCTGTTTCCACATGCTTCAAGAGGGCCACCATTGTTCCTGTTCCCAAGAAAGCTAAGGTATCTGAGCTAAACGACTACCGCCCTGTAGCACTCACTTCCGTCATCATGAAGTGCAAGGACCATATCACCTCCACCCTACCTGACACCCTTGACCCACTCCAATTTGCTTACCGCACCAATAGGTCCATAGACGACACAATCGCAACCACACTGCCCTAACCCATCTGGACGAGAGGAATACCTATGTGAGAATGCTGTTCATCGACTACAGCTCAGAATTTAACACCATAGTACCCTCCAAACTTGTCTTCAAGCTGGAGACCCTGGGTCTCGACCCCGCCCTGTGCAACTGGGTACTGGACTTCCTGACAAGCCGCCCCCAGGTGGTGAGGGTAGGTAACAACATCTCCACCCCGCTGATCCTCAACACTGGGGCCCCACAAGGGTGCGTTCTGAGCCCTCTCCTGTACTCTCTGTTCACCCACGACTGCGTGGCCATGCACGCCTCCAACTCAATCATCAAGTTTGCGGACAACACTACAGTGGTAGGCTTGATTACCAACAACGACGAGACGGCCTACAGAGAGGAGGTGAGGGCCCTCGGAGTGTGGTGTCAGGAAAATAACCTCACACTCAACGTCAACAAAACAAAGTAGATGATCGTGGACTTCAGGAAACAGCAGAGGGAGCACCCCCCTATCCACATCAACGGGACAGTGGTGGAGAGGGTAATAAGTTTTAAGTTCCTCGGCGTACACATCACGGACAAACTGAATTGGTCCACCCACACAGACAGCGTTGTGAAGTAGGCGCAGCAGCGCCTCATCAACCTCAGGAGGCTGAATAAATTTGGCTTGCCACCAAAAGCACTCACAAACTTCCAAATATGCACAATCGAGAGCATCCTGTCGGGCTGTATCACCGCCTGGTACGGCAACTGCTCCGCCCACAACCGTAAGGCTCTCCAGAGGGTAGTGAGGTCTGCACAACGCATCACTGGGGGCAAACTACCTGCCCTCCAGGACACCTACACCACCCGATGTCACAGGAAGGCCATAAAGATCATCAAGGACAACAACCACCCGAGCCACTGCCTGTTCACCCCGCTATCATCCAGAAGGCGAGGTCAGTACAGGTGCATCAAAGCAGGGACCGAGAGACTGAAAAATAGCTTCTTTCTCAAGGCCATCAGACTGTTAAACAGCCACTACTAACATTGAGTGGCTGCTGCCAACATACTGACTCAATTCCAACTCACTTTAATAGTGGAAATTGATGGAGATTGATGTAAAAAATGTATCACTAGCCACTTTAAACAATGCCACTTAATATAATGTTTACATGCCGTACATTACTCATCTCATATGTATATGTATATACTGTACTCTATATAATCTACTGCATCTTGTCATCTTTATGTAGAAATGTATCACTAGCCACTTTAAACTATGCCACTTTTATATGTTTACATGCCCTACATTACTCATCTCATATGTATATACTGTACTCAATACCATCTACTGTATCTTGCCTATGCCATTCTGTACTATCACTCATTCATATATCTTTATGTACATATTCTTTATCCCTTTACACTTGTGTGTATAAGGTAGTTGCTTTGGAATTGTTAGGTTAGATTACTCATTGGTTATTACTGCATTGTCGGAACTAGAAGCACAAGCATTTTTCTACACTCGCATTAACATCTGCTAACCATGTGTATGTGACAAATCAAATTTGATTTGATTTTGATTTGAGGTGATTAAAAGACAGACAGTTCCATTTCAAGGTAAGTGCATGTAGTAAGTTTCAGAGCAGACGTGTACAGGGACTCAATGGACTCCTCGATTATTATGTTCTATTAATTGTTGGCTGAATTGACCTCTTCCTAGATGAACTGGACATAGTGCTTGGTGTATGTGTTGGTGTGTGCATTATAGCTTATCTATTTGTATTGGATGTACATTTATATATTTGAATATGATCATAGTTTGGCTGCCTCCTGTTTAAGTCTGAGGTGTTAGTAGTGTCATTCTGACTGTGAAGTCCCTCAATGCAGGTTATGTACAGTACTCACACTATGGTGCTAGTCTACTGACTCAATATGCATATACCCCCAGCTGATTTCATGTTGCTCTGGCCTGCCTTTTCATGCAGTTATGCAACAGTACTCTGGGAGCCTGATGATCCAAAAAGTGTTAGCACTTATTTGACTTGCATACATTTTTCTCTTCCCCAGACTAACTGTTTGTGTTAGATTAGAGCAAAAAAACATAGTGCGGAGGAGTTTAGGACCTAGAGTCTAAGTGGTCCGTGAGGAGGCAGTAGTGGATATGGCAGTGAGGTCATGATGACTTGATTGCAGCCCAGTTCTATGTCCATAAGAGGAATGCATCAATAGTCATAGCTGCTTCCTAAAATGTACTTGATTCAGTAAGATGAGAAATTTCAGATACTTCTCTTCTCTTGATTTTCCTACCCTCACATCCTGTTCACCACAGATCACCACTCTGATCAGCTCTCATCAATGATAATCAGTGTGGAAGGCTAATGGAAAAATAGAAAACATTAAATGACATGGCTTGAGATCAACAGTGAATGGAGGATGGGAAACTAGCACATACTTGATATTGTGTAATTGAAAGTCCCTGTTTAGTGTTGCCTTCTGCTCTTCAGAACGATAACCTCCAGATGTCAGCTCCAGGGCTGCGGGGCTGACTGATGCCCCAGTGACATGCAGCCTGTCTAGGAGGCGAGAGCAGCCATCTGGCCTGCCCTCTAGCTCTGGGCCTGGGGAGCTCTGGGCAGTTCTGGGACTGATTTCACACTCACTGATTCCTGCTTGCACACACACATTCACACTCACACACACACATGCATGTGTACACACATGCATGTGTACACACAGGCGGCAGGTAGCCTAGTGGTTAGAGCAGTGGGCCAGTAACAGTGAAGTTGCTTGTTCAAATCCCAGGGCTGAAAAGGTGAAAAATCTGTTAATGTACCCTTGAGCAAGGTACTTAACCATACTTGCTACAGACACACACACCAACACACGCACACACACCAACACACACACACACACCAACACACACACACACACACACACACCAACACACACACACACACACACACACACACACACACACACACACACACACACTTATTCCACCTACCGCCCATGGAAGGAATGGCACACTCCCATCTTGCCCCACTGCCCCTGTGCTGGTAACTGGGAGTGGTGTGGTTGAGTGGAGCTGAAGCTAGAGTTATCTTATCAGGGCACCACATCTGGTCCTTCCCCCTCTCTCTCCTGTCTGGCCACCTGCTGCTATCAGGAGGCCTACTCTAAGCCCTGTAGTCAAATCCACTAAGCCGTGAAGAATTAAAACAAAAGGGGGGAAAAATACAGTATGTTTGCTCTGGTTTAACTTGCATCTGTCTCTCTGTATGACAAACTGCTTGTGTATTGACAGGCTGACCTGTCTGCCAGTGTGTGTGTGTGTGTGTGTGTGTGTGCGTCTTTGCGCTTTGCAAGGGTTCATGTGTGTCCTCTGAACAGAATTCACAGCAGCATGCTTGTCTCTGTGAGTGGGGAGCAGGAGAAACAGCAGGATCACTGGATTACACAAACACCATATCAGACATGAGGACAAAACAACCCTCACTAGATACTATAGATACCTTATATACACTTGACATAGCTCTGCCAATGTATACACAGTACACCTTCTCAAACACATAGGGCCAGATTTACAATGAGTTTACACCAGTGTGCAGTGCACCTTTTATAAACATGAGGGGATAAAACACGTAAGAGAAAATTGAAAAGTCTAATGAAGGATTAAGATTAGGGAAATAAGGCAAGGTGTAAAACTGTAATTAAAAACAGTTTTATGTTTTCAGTTTTCTGTATTTTATTCACCTCCCCTTTTGTCTAACAGTATATTCCCCTTACATGCTCTGAGGATCTAGTCTTTGCTTATAAGACCAGTGAATCAGCTATTATATCACACACTGCAGGTTCACTGTTGGTCCTTATATTCTGATCTCGCTGTTATTGAAGTGATATTTCATCAATCCCTTTTCATTTGGAGTGGGATATGTCACAGAGTGCATCACACTGAGCAGCACAGCTCTGTGACTTTGTCAGAAGGCTTTTTGCTGGATAAAGACATAGAAGTCAACCTCTGAGGACTGTTCATAGGTCATTGGTAACCTGTCTGCAAGACTAATGCCTGGAATGTATCCTAAGGCTTGGTCCTTTTAGGTTGTTTGCGAAGTACATGAAAGGTGATGGCTGGAACATGTGGATTATATTAGAATTTTTGTCTTAACTGAAAGAAACATAGTATTATGTTTCTTATCATCTGTCAAGTTTGATCTTTATGATGTATTTGTCACCTGTATGTTCCACACTTTTAGAAGATGAACAAACAAAACAGTGACACTCTACTCCTTTATATTGACCTCTCATGTATCATCATTCAGTGGGAGACTTTACATAGTTTGGTTGTCTCTCAATTAATTGTTGGAATGCTGTAGGTCAATAATGTGTTGATTTCTTCTCCTTTCAGATTGGAGTGGAGGATATGATTGCAAGGGCCTGGGACTCTAATCCCAGGGTTATCAAGTTTCCACGGAAACATCAAAAAAGCTCCTCTGCCAATGGACTGAGACGACAGAAGCGAGACTGGGTCATCCCACCAATCAATGTGCCTGAAAACTCCAGAGGACCCTTCCCACAAATGCTTGTCAGAGTGCGTGACAGTTATTACACTTATCAATAACCATTTAAGTCCAAGTTGTCTTTTTGTTGTAAATTAGAAATGAGTTCATCATCAGTTCTGATTACAGTAACCCAATCTTGCTCTATTTTGCCACTGCCCATCATACACCTTTTCTGAAGTTGTCTTTTTACTTTAATTTGAGCCAAAAACACATTCCAAAGACATCTTCAAGTCAGACAACCCACGTCTGTTGGAGGTTCACTCAGTAGCGGTGTGTGGGTAAAATCACATATTACAATATATGTGTTGTGATAATTGTGTTGTTTGCTCTATAACCTGTTAGTTCATATGCCTTGACACCGTGATGTATATGCCTAAGGCCCAGACAATAAGAAGACACATTGGCAGAATAAATTCAACCACACCTTTGTTTCATCACAAAACCGGAGAGCAACCTCTGTCAGGTGAAGTCCACAAAGCATATTGCATGTAACAAACAGCTACATGACCTACAGCATGGTCAAGGAAGTTAATGTTTCCTAAATTTCCGGACAACTAAACAGCTATTGATTTACAACCACGGAGAGTTACTGCAAGTCACAAAGAAAACAGGGCTGCTTCCACTTTTCCAGCACCATTTCAACTTCAACATCATCAAATCGCCTATCCTTATTCTAATACAGTGACAACGAAAAGATACCAAAAACAATTTAGTCCAATCAACGTAAGCTAAATAGGATGTGGCTGTTCATGTTTCTGATTTCTGTTTGTGTGTGTGTGTGTGCACGTTCATGAAAGTGAAAAAATATGTTGACTAACCCTACTTGAAGAGAAACGCCAATGCCATCCTCCTCTCTTTCATGTTGACGAAACGGACATATAGTACACGCTTTTATTTTTTGTTGTCCTAGGCTACCTGACTAAAATGCTTGCTCGCTAGCCAAACTTCCTTTCATCGGCAACATTAGCTAGTTAACATTAGCCCTCTACATCTAGCTACATATTAAACTTCCATCTTCTCAGGCCAGTGTCGCAAAGTATGAATTAATGGCTGGATCAGAATCACCATTATAATCATTGGCCAATACGGAGAATTAAGTAAAACCACAAGTCCCTATCTCCATATAAGAAAGGGCTAATTATAGCTAGCTATCTCGTCACTGGAGGACAACAACACAACGAGATGCAACAATTCAAGTTGTTTCTGTCAGTGACATATGCTCTCAATGCGATTTGATAGGAGTGACGCCAAATCCAAACTGGCTTCCCTTTACACTTTTTTTTGGTGCGCCAGGACCATTCACAGTTGAGCTCACTCAGTTAAGCTCAACGCCGATTGGCTGTTATTTTATACTTTTTTATCAAGGGAGGCCAAATGCTCGCTGGCTTCTGTTGCACTCAATGCTACGGGTGGCAACAATGTCATACACTTTTGGGCCAGACAGCATCAGATAGATGGTCTACACATACAGAGACAGTTGGGCTTTGTTTTACTCGCTCGAATGCTTTCTCCGTTGAGATACATTCAGCCTCTTGTGAATTTAAGGAAAATTATGAAACACAGAGATGAAAGATACATTATTTTATGTTTTTGAATTTTTTCTTGGTCAATATTTTGAGGAAGCCTGGCTTCCCTTGGCATCCATGAATACATACTTACCCCAGGAATTGAAGAGAAGGGTAGAATACATCTCAGACAGTAACCAGGTATCCATCCAACCTTTTTCTGAGAGTAGAGTACATGTCGGATTAAAAATGTCACAACAGGCCTGATGGAGACAGCATATTTGTCGGTAAACTTTCCAAATGTCGACAAAACAAAATAAGCTAGACAAGGTGGGATTTCTTTGTGTCTGTAAAATGTATTATGCAAGAAATGGTTGTGGAAACGCTTTTATGCGCAAATATTGATACAATAACCATCATATCGAAACTTGGAGTCACTCAATTTTTTTTGTGTAGTCCTCCCACTATGACTCGGGAATGCAGTTGATTAGGCTACAGATTAAATAAGTTATAATGAACCACACAGGATGGTGAAAGTGCAAGTTGATGAGCTTGATGCTCGTTTCCAAAAAATAGAGGGTTTTATTTTGGTGACATTATGATCGAAGTTGGGTAGAGCAGAGGTGCCAATACCAGAGTGAGCACAATCGCTAAAGAACAAAACCTTTTTCTGACAAAACCATCAGTAGAGTTGAAAATGTGATGGAAACCCATTTTAAAAAATTATAATTTCCAGTACATAGGAATTTAACCACAAATGTTATTTCTGCCTTCAGCAGGTAAAGAGAGGGACACTTCTCTCCGATTTGAGTGGTGATGCCAAGTGATTTGTCTGGTATGCTTAAGACACCACAAATACATACACCAAGACACTCTACAAGAGGACAGATATAGAGATGGAGACAAACACAGCTCTGCTTGAACAGTTGTTCAATGAATTCAGGAGTATTTAGCACACTTTCAGTTGCTTGTATGTGTGTGTATGCAGGCATGCAGGAGTTGTTTAATCTAGCTCACTGGACAACAGGGATTTTACTATAACTGTTTTAGAAGTGACATGACAAACAAGCTCCATTCCTGTTGTCATGCTATGGCAGCTATGTCTACCAGCTCCATGGTTCTAGGATGCTCCTGTAAACTGTGCAGCCTGTTATCAGTCCACCAGATGTCCAGGCCAGAGACAGCTTTCTCTGAGACACCACAGAGCTCTCTCACGCCCATTTGTACCATGCGGCTTACACTCCCAGATTACTGAAATCGCCTTTCACCAACGAGTCGGCAAGAGGACAGATTTTCAACCAAAGCAACAAAAAAACACTCACTCACACAAACAAACAAACAAACTGCAGGATCATGGTTGTATTGTACCACCCTGCTAGAGAAGAATAGACAGCCTTTCATCCCCTTACCTCTTGTTCAGCTTCAGATGGTTGGGTTTACTGACACCTCAGGTGTTCCTTTGTGTGTGTGTGTGTGTGTGTGTGTGTGTGTGTGTGTGTGTGTGTGTGTGTGTGTGTGTGTGTGTGTGTGTGTGTGTGTGTGTCGACCACAACCTCTAGCAGTGGTGAAAGAGAGCCCTGTTCCTTAGCCATGGGGGATATGCATCACGTCCATGGCCCCGTGAGGTATTCTATCCTCATTTCTCTCTGCAACACAGCTTGACTGGGCTGTTCCATTGTGACAGCTGGCCAGTGAAGAGAGCAGAGGGATTTAGTTCTTTATCTCTCTTGTCTTGGAGGTGGCCGAGAACAACCCCTATGGTTACAGCAGCACACTCAGAGAACACTGATTCCTCCAGAGCTGTGGAAAGTCTCAATCTACCTCTCTAGCATTTTTATGATGTTAAACAGCTCCACACACACTCCACACATGGTTCACAGTAGGCTAAATCAGAGTCACACAGAGTGTTTCTTGGTAGTCTTAAACAAATCTACTTTGAAACGAAAGTATACACTTCACACACATGGTTATGGGCTTAAAAAGAAGACACCTGTACCATATCATAACATTTTGCCATAGAAACACCAGATTTTCATTGTTTAAAACATCTTGTGACTAGGGGGCAGTATTTTCATTTTTGGAAAAATAAAGTTCCCAAAGTAAACGGGATATTTTGTCAGGACAAGATGCTAGAATATGCATATAATTGACACCTTACTATAGAAAACACTCTAAAGTTTTCAAAACTGTAAAAATATTGTCTGTGAGTATAACAGAACTGATATTGCAGGCGAAAGCCTGAGAAAAATCCTATCCGGAAGTGCCTCATGTTTTGAAAGCTCTGCGTTCCAATGCGTCCCTATTGAGCAGTGAATGGGCTATCAACCAGATTACTTTTTCTACGTATTCCCCAAGGTGTCTTCAGCATTGTGACGTAGTTTTACGCCTTTATGTTGAAGAATACCCGTAAGCGGCTACATTGTGTAAGTGGTCACCTGATGGCTCTCAGAGTGATTCTCTCGTAAAATACAGAGGTAGCCATTTTTCCAATCGGTCCTACTGAAAAACCAATTGTTCCGGTGGATATATTATCGAATAGATATTTGAAAAACACCTTGAGGATTGATCATAAACAACGTTTGCCATGTTTCTGTCGATATTATGGAGCTAATTTTGAATATTTTTCGGTGTTGTCGTGACCGCAATTTCCGGTCGATTTCTCAGCCAAACGTGAGGAACAAAGGAGCTATTTTGCCTACAAAAATAATATTTTTTGAAAAAAGGAACATTGGCTATCTAACTGGGAGTCTCGTGAGTGAAAACATCCGTAGCTCATCGAAGGTAAACGATTTAATTTGATTGCTTTTCTGATTTTCGTGTCAAAGTTACCTGCTGCTAGCTGGACATAATGCTATGCTAGGCTATCGATAAACTTACACAAATGCTTGTCTTGCTTTGGCTGTAAAGCATATTTTGAAAATCTGAGATGACAGGGTGATTAACACAAGGCTAAGCTGTGTCTCAATATATTTCACTTGTGATTTTCATGAATAGGAATATTTTCTAGTAATATTTATGTCCGTTGCGTTATGCTAATTATTGTCAGTCGATGATTACGCTCCCGGATCCGGGATGAGGTGTCACTAGAGGTTAAAAAAATTATATATTGATTAATTATTAAATTATGAAAAATATAAATAACATTCCACCCATGAGGCCAAAGAGAGCGCTTTTGGTCATTGACTGCAGGAAAGTGCTACCCTTTTGAGAGTAATTACCCATTTTCATCTGAAAAAACAGGGTTTGCCAGATTGGCCTTGGATTTGGTTTAATTTAGTTGAACAGATGGAAAATGTATGCATCCATCAACACAAGTAATATGGTGCAGCAGGAGGTAAATGTGCCTGTGTTATTGATTGTGATCTGTTCTGCATTGTGGCTGGCTGGGAGACTCTAATATCCACTTCAGCAATGTGATTTTAATACTCCACCCAAAGATGTCCGGCCACATCCTGATTATCCTCACACACATCACACACCTCTCTCTCCATCTTCCCTGGGCAGTTCTGAAAGTCCTGGACAGTCTAGCTGCTAGTCTAGCTGCTGCTCCAGTGGTGTGTTGGTCCAGGGAAGGTTTATTAGATACATTTATAAGGGATATCACTGCATGACACATTGAGTAGACCATCTTCCCTTATGAACAGAAGGGAACTGATTAGAGTGAAACTAGCAGCACCAACATTCCACTTCAGGGAGGTTTTATTGTGAAGTGCAAAACCCTCATGAGCAATCTCAAGTAGTGTCGCTTTGATGGCAATAATTTACCATTGTGGTAAAATGCAATATTTTCCCCATGCCATTCACTGTCCAATAAAGTATTGCTCTTGACAGAGGTAAGATTAATGCAACTGAAGATTGAAAACAGCTATGATTAAATAGATAGCGAAAGAGATGGAGAGTAGAAAGAGAGAAAAGGGGACAGATTGGGATTGGAGGAGAGAGAGAGAGAGAGAGAGAGAGAGAGCATAGTAAATATGTGAGGTGAGAGAGAACAGCTTTAGTTTCAGAGAGCAGCATTAGTTTCAGAGAGCAGCATTAGTTTCAGAGAGCAGCATTAGTTTCATGCCATTTGTAGCAGTCTCATCTCAACTGCCTCCTCCAGCACCTGTCTCCTCCAAGGCTGGACCCAATGCCACATCTGATTGAAACCAGTCCAAACGGGGAGAGATGAGCCTCTCTGCTCCTCTCCGTCCTCTCCGTCCTCACCACTGACTCCCAGTCAGACACACACCAGAATGAACTAAATAATTATAAAAGAAGGGGTGATAAAGGAGATCAATTATAAAAACCCAGTCCTTGGGCAAAGCAGAGGAATGGAATGAAAGGGCATTTGATTGAAGTCCTGATATGTGAGAGCGTTACGCCCACTCTGAAGAGAACTGTAATCTACACTGTGTGCTTTGGAAAGTCATTACATTATTTTCTAAACGTCAAGGACGATCCTGAGGTGAGGCAGACATCAATCAGACCAGGCAAATGTTTTTCCTTTACCAAAGCCAACCAATTATGCATAATATGAGACGACACCTCTGGGTAGGTGTTATGATGGAGTTATCAAGTTGTCCCTAAACTCTTCTGCTTGAGTCACACAATGGCTGGAAGTCCCTCATTTAGTGGGATTTTATGTAAATTGAATGCAGGAGGCATACAGTTTTCAACAAAAACAAAATATTGTGATTTACACCTACAGAAACGGGCAGTTACTTGTCAGAACAAGTTTTGCAGCCAACTTTCTATACTCGAGATGAAGCTCAAGTTTTTAATAAGTTAGTCTCCCTACGTAGAATGAAATGCTAAATTAAACCCTGCTCTTGACTCAATAAACCAATATAAGTTGGTGTATGTGTGGGAGAGAATCATCTCTATGGTATGGTAATACACCACTGTTTATAGAACTAGGTAGAAACACTGTATTGGTTTATTAATGCATTCATATTCCAGTTATTTTAGTCTAGCATTTCTCTGTGATACCAACTAGTTTTTACATTAAAATGTTCACTAAAATGTATTAGGAAAGCTGTATAAGATGTGCGCTTTCGTGCTTGCATGTGTGTGTTTGTACTAAGTGCTTGTGCCTGTGCCTGTGCCTGTGTCTACAGAGTCCCAGTAACTGGCCTAGCTGTACAAAGGCAATCCCTCCACTGACTGACATAGAGCTCTGCCCCATAGCTGCGAGCAGTAGTTTGGGGTGGGGGTGATGCAAAAAAAATAATAATGGGGTGGGTGGGGGGCTTTGCCAGTGCTGCAGATGGCTATATCGGTCCGCTAATACAGGACTCTTTAAGGCCCAGCAAACTACTTTTGTTAAAAATATATATTTTTACATGTATTTAATTTTTTTAGGGTTGCTGCAGAACCCTTCGCACCCCTATGTCCCGCAGCTATTTTATTTTATTTAACCTTTATTTAACTAGGCAAGTCAGTTAAGAACAAATTCTTATTTACAATGACGGCCTACCCCGACCAAACCCTAGCCCGGACGATGCTGGGCCAATTAGGCGCCGCCCTATCGGACTCCCAATCACGGCTAGTTGTGATACAGCCTGGAATCAAACCAGGGTCTGCAGTGACGCCTCTTGCACTGAGATACAGTACCTTAGACCACTGTGCCACTCGGGAGACTATGCTCTGCATCTCACTAAATAACTGTCAGTCTGCAGTCCTCAGGCCTGACCCCTCTGGCAGCCTCCCTCAGAGACACACAATGCCACTCCTGAGCCCTCATTGGCAGGTCTCGCACCTCTCACAGCCAAACAGAAAATCCATTCAGCTCTTGGCTCCACCTGATTGGCCAGGCGTTGGTTGCCCACAGCTTGCCAATAAGGCCCTAATGTAGCCTCAGGGTGTTGGTGATTGGCCGGAGTGGGAGTGCTGGTGCATTCTGCAGGTCTCCCAGGGATGGGCTGGACAAGAGGAAGCATATTGAGTAGTCGAAATGGATTGGGCATTAGAAGGGAGGCAGCTTATCAAGCAGCGGTGGAAGAAAACTGCAGCAGCAGTACAAACCACTCCTCCTCCCCCTTCTCCCACTTCTCCCCCAAGTCTTCTGTCTCCAGGGCCCTCCGTCTTTATGAGGCAGGGAAAAAAAGAGTGTTGGTCTCTGACACGTCCATTCAGCCTGGAGAGCAGGGGAATGTGGCTGGCTTTATACAGCAGTATACAGGCAGAATTTATGGCTGTATCTGCTCTATTCTTCCTGTTTGGGGACGACAGGGGAATTCATTCCATTGTTAATGCATGGAGACTGCTGGTCTATTTCAACAAAGTCTTGCCTGCTGGTTTCTCAGAACTCTCATCTAAATTGGCCGGCTAATGTAGTAATTGGGTTTGTTAGTCTGTCTTTAACTTCCATTAATATTTGTACTCCTAATTATCCTGTCTTCTCTCCCCGCCATCCCACATTCTGCACCTCCATCTGGGTAATGCTGTGTGTCTGTCTGTCGCTCTGTGTGTGTGTGTGTGTGTGTGTGTGTGTGTGTGTGTGTGTGTGTGTGTGTGTGTGTGTGTGTGTGTGTGTGTAATGTGTATTTTATTAGGATCCCCATTAGCTGTTCTGAAATCAGCAGCTACTCTTCCTGGGTTCAACCATCCAGACAAAACATGACACATTACATAATACAGAAAATTAATAGACAAGACAGCTCAAGGACAGAACTGCATACATTTACAAACAGCACACAGGGCCTACATACTATACCAATAGATACACACAAAATATCTAGGTGAAATAGGAGAGAGGCGTTGTGCCATGAGGTGTTATTTTATCTGTTTTTTGAAACCAGGTTTGCTGTTCTTTGGAGCAAGATGAGATGGAAGGGAGTTCCATGCAATAATGGCTCTGTATAATAGTGTATTGTCACGTTCGTCATAAGGAGTAGACCAAGATGCAGTGTGGTATGTTTCCATCGTTTATTTTGGAATAGAAAACTTCAAAACAACAAAACAACAAAGCGAACAAACGTGACGCTATAATAATGCTCACAGGCAACAATGCATAGACAAGATCCCAAAAAGCACAATGGGAAATGGCTACCTAAATATGACCCCCAATCAGAGACAACGATAAACAGCTGCCTCTGATTGGGAACCATACCAGGCCAACATAGATATACAATTCCCCTAGATAACCCACCCTTAATCACTCCCTGACCTAACAAACATAGAGAATAAACAGCTCCCTATGGTCAGGGTGTGACATGTATGCTTTCTTGATTTTGTTCTGGATTTGGGCACTGTGAAAAGACCCCTGGTGGCATGTCTGATGGGGTAAGTGTGTGTGCCAGAGCTGTGTGTACTGTATGTTGACTATGCAAACAAATATAAATTTGACACATTAATGTTTCTTATAAAAAGAAGAAGTGATGCAGCCAGTCTCTTCTCAACTCTTAGCCAAGAGAGACTGGTATGCAAAGTATTTATATTAGCCCTCTGATTACAATTAAGAGCAAGGCGTGCTGCTCTTTTCTGGACCAGCTTCAGCTTAACACTGAGAAAAAAAAGGGTTCTACGGCTGTCCCCATAGAAGAACTCTTTGAATAACCGTTTTTCGTTCCAGGTAGAACCTTTTTGAGTTCCATGTAGAACCCTTTGCACAGAAGGTTCTACATGAGACCCAAAAGAGTGTGGAGAGAGCCGATGGAGAGAGCCGATGGAGAGAGCCAAATAACCCTTTTGGGACCCTTTTTTCTTAGAGTATAGGTTGTTCTTTACAGCATTTGACCACATGACTGGTAAATAATCAAGATAAGACTAAACTAGAGCCTGGAGGACTTGTTTTTGGAGTGTGGTGTCAAAAAAGCAGAGCATCTCTTTATTATGAATAAACCTCTCCCCACCTTTACAACCACTGAATCCATGTTTAAAAAAATAAATGTCTATACAGTGCCTTGCGAAAGTATTCGGCCCCCTTGAAGTTTGCAACCTTTTGCCACATTTCAGGCTTCAAACATAAAGATATAAAACTGTATTTTTTGAATAATTTTGCACACCCAATTTTTCAGTTTTTGATTTGTTAAAAAAGTTTGAAATATCCAATAAATGTCGTTCCACTTCATGATTGTGTCCCACTTGTTGTTGATTCTTCACAAAAAAATACAGTTTTATATCTTTATGTTTGAACGTTTTTTTTCTCCAAAAATGAAAATACCCCTAACACCAAGAGGTTAACCTGGGGCACCATGCGAAAACTAGTTTTTATGGAGTTTCTATTTCCCAAATTAACTCAAAGAATATCAGAATATCGATTTTACAACAGCCGAAAAACCAGTTACCTCTACTAATCTCGTTCTGAACGTCGTATAGCCCGTGAATCTGCACGGACCGGGGTCTCACCAATGAGTTCGTACCACACCAATCTTAGTTGAATATTTATTTACTAAAAAGCTAAAATGATGATAAAATATACATATAGACAAAACACATTATAGGCTATTGATTAGAACTTAGTATAATGGGCCAACACACTATGGCGTGTGTTACCCAAAATGGGGATTTCAAAGAGAGAGAGAAAAAAGAAAGTACGCAAGAGATATATACATTTGGGTGAATTTGTCAGCTATGCTTATTCTAACCCTAGCCTTGCCCCAAACTGCCGCTCTTATGGGTCAAAATATAATGATGTAATCACGTGGGGATGATCTCCGAGGATTCTCTGTGTGGACCGTTCAGGGGAACGTTCAGGCTGCTCGATGACGCACCTCTCCGGCGCACCTCTCTGATCGTCCTCCCGTCAGTGTCTTTTTGGCTTAGGAGTCTGTTCCCTCACCCTTGCTATGGAAGGGGTCTTCTGAGGACAGACAGCTCTGTAGCTCCAGTTCGCTGACTTTTTAGACCGTGGCTGCAGCTTGGGTCATGTAGTCTTCTATGTAAATTCTATACTCACAGATTTTATACCCTTGGGTCAGAAGTGGGTGTAACCGCCTTTAGGGAAGTTCTCTGGGCGTACCAAGTTAATGAGGCAAGGTCTAGATTTTACTCAAACCCAATTTTGGACAACTAACTTAACATTTAATCTTTACCAAAACATTCCCTTTGATTTGGACATTTTCCACACAACGTACAATGTATAAACATCAAACATATACTAAGAAAACTCTTCACGTTACAATGTTTTCGTAATAACGTAATCTATTAACCTTTAATAACAAAACAAAAATGACATACATTTTCATATTCCATCTATCGTCATGACCACCATTGTGGCTGACGGAAACCATTGTTCCAAAGTCCCTTTATTTCATGTTTAATGTTCTGAGGCTGGTTCTCCATAGTAACAGGACAAAGGAATTTTTCTGTGGCCTGAGATTTACCAGGTGTCATAAAACCCCCACATCTTCAGACCCCTAGATCTCTACTCCTCTGTTGGGGTTGAGAGATAATCTGTAGGGTTGTGGTCTCCGGTAACCTGACCTGATCAGGACAGTCATGACAACAGTTTACAATCTAATGTAACACCAAATTCATTACCAGATTCAGCTTAGGTCTAGAGCTTAGGGAATGAGTCATACCAGATACAATGCTCTTAGTTTTTGTTAGAGGAATTAAATTCCTAAATTATTATTACCCAATTCAATTAATACACTCAGCCCATTTCTAAGGATTTGTGAAATACTAATTTATATAAAATGGGCGGAGACCAGTCTCAAAATCAAGCAATAGCGTTTATTCTCGAGAGTACTGAACATGATACAATTTACAACAGGTTATAAACTGAAAATGACGTCATTAGTTTTCAAACTGTCCCGTCCCTCCTCCACTCCAGTACAATGGCAGTATAGTTCTCAAGCCTTCCTACATCTACCCTCACCAGTTTAGATAATTTATGACCAGGCCAAGGCCTCCCTGTGTAGATAAGCATTCTAGCCAGTCTGACGATAAGTTAATTTGTTTCTACCAAGGAACAGACAGTCATTGTTCTAATTCTTGATTAGAATTACACACATTATATTCAGTCCTAGGATTAAAATACAATTCATACATCTATACAGTAACATAATAGTATTCTGATTAGTCAGTCCTGATTGAAATGTATACATAATTAGTCATTATTGATAAAAAATCCCTTAACAGTTTTAAAGATGTTCAGGACCAGTTAATTACTGGCCACCCATTGCAAAACTGACTGCAACTCCTTGTTAAGAAGGGTTTCAGTGACGTCATTAGCTGTGATTGCTGAGTTAGATACTGTTGAAGTCGAAAGTTTACATACACCTTTGCCAAATACATTTAAATTCATTTTATCACAATTCCTGACATTTAATCCCCTTTAATTCCCTGTTTTGGGTCAGTTAGGATCCCCACTTTATTTTAAGAATGTGAAATGTCAGAATAATAGTAGAGAGAATGATGTTCGGCATGGGTGGCATGGTCCCGTGGTGTTTATACTTGTGTACTATTGTTTGTACAGATGAACTTGGTACCTTCAGGCGTTTGGAAATTGCTCCCAAGGATGAACCAGACTTGTGGAGGTCTTTGCTGATTTCTTTGGATTTTCCCATGATGTCAAGCAAAGGGGCACTGAGTTTGAAGGTAGGCCTTGAAATACATCCACAGGTACACCTACAATTGACTCAAATGATGTCAATTAGCCTATCAGAAGCTTCTAAAGCCATGATGTCATTTTCTGGAATTTTCCAAGCTGTTTCAAGGCACAGTCAATTTAGTGTATGTAAATTTCTGACCCACTGGAATTGTGATACAGTGAATTGTAAGTGAAATAATATGTCTGTAAACAACTGTTGGAAAAAATTACTTGTGTCATGCACAAAGTAGATGTCCTAACCGACTTGCCAGTGGTTGAAAAATTAGTTTTAATGACTCCAACCTAAGTGTATGTAAACTTCCGACTTCGACTGTATATCTGAATCCACGATATGGCAAAGGTTGAAAAGCAATAAAACATATGTTTTCTCAACACAATGTTATACTCAATAATATCAAAGGCTGCACTGAAATCTAACAGTACAACTCTCACAATCTTCTTATTATCAATTTCTTTCACCCAATCATCAGTCATTTGTGTCAGTGCAGTACATGTTGAGTGCCCTTCTCTATAACTTTTTTGAAAGTCTGTTGTCAATTTGTTTACGGAGAAAGGTCTGCTGTTAGAACCAGTAAAGGCCGCATTACTACTCTTGGGTAGCGGAATGACTTTGGCTTCCTTCCAGGCCTGGGGACAAACACCTTCCTCTAGACTCAGATTAAAGATATGACAGATAGGAGTGGCCATAGAGTCAGATACCATCCTCAGTAACATTCCATCTAAGTTGTCAATGCCAGTAGGTGTGTCATTATTGATCGATAACTTTTCCACCTCTTCCACACTCACTTTACAAAATTCAAACTTACAATGCTTTTCTTTCATTATTTGTTTTTTATGCATGAATACGATGGCTCACTGTTCGCATTTCCTGCCTAAGTTTTCCCACTTTGCCAGTAATCATTCAAATAATTGCCAACGTGAAATGGATTTTGTAATAAATAAGCCGTCTGATTCGATGAAAGATGAAGTTGAATTTGTCTTTCTGCCCATAATTTCATTTAAAGTATTCCAAAGTTTTTTCCCCATCATTCTTTATATCATAGATCTTGGCGTCATAATACCGTTTCTTCTTCTTTTTGTTGAGTTTAGTCACATAATGTTTCAATTTGCAGTAAGTCAGATGTGCAGTCAGACTTATTAGCCACTCCTTCTGCCCCATCTCTTTCAACCATCCAGTATTAAATTCAATTAATCAGTCAATGGAGCCTTAACAGTTCTAACAGTCAGTTTCTTAACAGGTGCATGTTTAGCAATAATTGAAAGAAGCAATTTCATAAATTGATGAAGTGCATCGCTCCTTAGTAATCACATCAGACCAACAAATATGTTTAACGTCATCCACATAAGAGTCACAGCAACATACAGTATTTTGTATGATCTCTTAAATGCTATTTTAGGCCCAGGTTTTTGGAACGTTGGCTTTCCTGGATATAACCACTATATTGTGATCACTGCATCCAATGGGTATGGATACAGCTTTAGAACAAAGTTCTACAGTATTCATAAAAATATGATCAGTACATGAAGAGGATCTTGTTCCTGTAGTATTTGTAAACACCCTGGTTAGTTGATTAATAACCTGATCCAGATTACAGGTACTGGTTACAGTGAGAAGCTTCCTCTTGAGCAGACAGCTGGATGAAAACCAGTCAATATTGCCTTCCCCAAGAAAGTAGACCTCTCTGTTAACATCACATACACGCTCAAGCATTTCACACACATTATCTAGATACTGGCTGTTAGCACTTGGTGGCCTATAGCAACACCCTAAAATAATAGGAACACTTGTAACCACAGCACTTCAATAACAGCTGACATGAGATCTTCTCTAAGCATTACAGGGATATGGCTCTCAATATACAGTACCAGTCAAAATCTTTGGACACACCTACTCCTTCAAAGGTTTTTCTTTATTTTTACTATTTTCTGCATTATCAAATAATAGTGAAGGCATCAAAACTATGAAATAGCACACATGGAATCATGTAGTAACCAAAAAAGTGTTAAACAAATCAAAATGTATTTTATATTCTTCAAAGTAGCCACCCTTTACCTTGATGACAGCTTTGCACAGCCTTGGCATTCTTTCAACCAGCTTCATGATGTAGTCACCTGGAATGAATTTCAATTAACAGGTGTGCCTTGTTAATTTGGGGAATTTCTTTCCTTCTTAATGCGTTTGAGCCAATCAGTTGTGTTGTGACAAGGTAGGGGTGGTAAACAGAAGATAGTCCTATTTGGTAAAATAACAAGTCCATATTATGGCAAGAACAGCTCAAATAAGCAAAAATAATTGAGTCAATCAATACCTTAAGACATGAAGGTCAGTCAATACGGAAAATTAAGGACTTTGAAAGACTGTTTAAGTGCAGTCGCAAAACCATCAAGTGCTATATTGAAACTGGCTCTCATGAGGACTGCCACAAGAAAGGAAGACCCAGAGTTACCTCTGCTGCAGAGGATAAGTTCATTAGAGTTAACTGCACCTCAGATTGCAGCCCAAATAAATGCTTCACGGAGTTCAAGTAACAGACACATCTCAGCATCAACTGTCCAGTTGAGACTGCGTGAATCAGGCCTTCGTGGTCGAATTGCTACAAAGAAATCACTGCTAAAGGACACAAATAATAAGAAGAGACTTGCTTGGGCCAAGAAACACGAGTAATGGACATTAGACCAGTGGAAATCTGTCCTTTGGTCCGATGAGTCCAAATTTGAGACCGCCATGTCCAACCGCCATGTCTTTGTAAGACGCAGAGTAAGTGAACGGGTGATCTCCACATGTGTGGTTGTTTAACACTTTTTTGGTTACTATTGTACATGATTCCATATATGTTATTTCAGTCGCAAAAACCATCAAGCCCTATGATAACTGTGTCGTGAAGTTATATTAGTTAATGTGACGACTGTTGCTCATCGAATTATTAAAGATTTCTAACTGCGTGAATAAATTATTCAAGCAATTATTAGCTCATTAACCTGGGACACCATGGGACAATTAGTTTTATTCAATTTCTATTTCCCAAATTAACTCAAAGAATATCAGAATATCGATTTTACAACAGTCGCTAATTAATCAATTTCCTCTACAGTCTCATTCTGAACGTCACATAATCTGTGAATCTGCACAAACCCGGGTCCCACCAATGAGTTCGTGCCACACCAATTTTAGTTGCTTATTTATTTACTAGAAAGCTAAAATGATGATAAAAGATACACAACACAGTCTAGGCTAATGATTAGAACTTAGGCACTATGGCGCGTGTTACCCAAAATGGGGATTTAAAAGAGAGCGAAAAAGAGAAAGTAAACGAGAGAAATATACATTTGGGTGCATTTGTCAACTATGCTTATTTTAACCCTTGCCTCGAACTGCCGCTCTTATGGGTCAGAATATAATGATGTAATTACATGTTGGAGGTCTCAGATGGGAAGCTCCACGTGGGTCATTTAGGCTTCTCAATGACGCACTTGTCCTGCGCAACTCTCTGGTTGTCCTCATGATGTCAGTGTCCTTTTTGCTTAGTCGTCTGGTTCCTTGCCCTTGCTCTGAAAAGGGTCTTCTGAGGACAGACAGCTCTGTAGCTCAGAGCACACAGTGTAGGAATGAAACAGCGTAGATACCACGATTTGACGGAGAGTGGAGGTTAGGTGGTCCGGCTTGAATTCACCCGCTTAGACACAGCTACTCATCATAGGCATGGGTAGAATTTTTATTTTATTTGTCTTCAACCTTGTGTTGCATTTTGGGTTCATTGACTTTTTAGACCTTGGCTGCAGCTCGGGTCACTTAGTCTGATATGTTAATTATTAACTTAACTGTTTTCATAATAACATTGTCCTTTAACCTTTAATAACAACACAAAAATGATATTAATTTTCATATTCCATCTATCGTCATTACCACCCTTGTGGCTGACGGAAACCACTGTTCCAAAGTCCGTTTATTGCATGTTTAATGTTCTGAGGCTGGTTCTCCATAGTGAGAGGACAATGGAATTTTTGTTCTATTGCCTAAGATTTACCATGGGTGTGAGGGGTCATAAAACTCCCGCAACTTCATACCCCTACATCTCTCCTCCCTTGTTGGGGGTGAGAGATAATCTGTAGGGTTGAGGTCTCCTGTAACCTGACCTGATCAGGACAGTCATGACAACTGTTTTGGGATGAGTTGGACCTCAGAGTGAAGGAAAAGCAGCATATGTTGGAACTCCTTAAAGACTGTTGGAAAAGCATTTCAGGTGAAGCTGGTTGAGAGAATGCCAAGAGTGTGCAAAGCTGTCAAGGCAGAGGATGGCTACTTTTTTGGTTACTGCATGAAATGTGTGTTTTCATAGTTTGATGTCTTCACTACTATTCTACAATGTAGAAAATATTTTTAAAAATGAATGAATAGGTGTGTCCAAACTTTTGACTGGTATTGTATACAGTGGCTTGCGAAAGTGTTCACCCCCGTTGGCATTTTTCCTATTTTGTTGCCTTACAACTTGTAATTAAAATGGATTTTGGGGGGGGGGTTGTATCATTTGATTTACAACATGCCTACCACTTTGAAGATGCAAAATATTTTTTATTGTGAAACAAACAAGAAATAAGACAAAAAACTGAAAACTTGAGCATGCATAACTTTTCACCTACCCATTCTTCAAGGCAAAACTGCTCCAGCTCCTCCTAGTTGGATGGATTCCGCTGGTGTACAGCAATCTTTAAGTCATACCACATATTCTCAATTGGATTGAAGTCTGGGCTTTGACAAGGTCATTCCGAGACATTTAAATGTTTCCCCGCAAGCCACTCAAGGTTTGCTTCAACAGTATGCTTAGGGTCATTGTCCTGCTGGAAGGTGAACCTCCATCACAGTCTCAAATTTCTGGAAGACTGAAACAGGTTTCCCTCAAGAATTTCCCTGTATTTAGCGCCATCCATCATTCCTTCAGTTCTGACCAGTTTTCCAGCCCCTGCCGTTGAAAAATATCCCTACAGCATGATGTTGCCTGTGAGGAAGCATGGTCTTGGGGTGATGAGAGGTGTTAGGTTTGTGCCAGACATTTTCTTTGATGGCCAAAAAGCTCAATTATAGTCTCATCTGACCAGAGTACCTTCTTCCATATGTTTGGGGAGTCTCCCACATGCCTTTTGGCGAACACCAATTTTTTTTCTTTAATAAGCAATGTCTTTTTCTGGCCTCTCTTCCGTAAAACCCAGCTCTGTGGAGTGTACGGCTTAAGGTGGTCCAATGGACATATACTCCAATCTCTGCTGTGGAGGTTTGCAGCTCCTTCAGGGTTATCTTTGGTCTCTTTGTTGCCTCTCTGATTAATGCCCTCCTTGCCTGGTCCGTGAGTTTTGGTGGGCGGCCCTCTCTTGGCATGTTTGTTGTGGTGCCATATTCTTTCAATTTTTTTATAATGGATATAATGGTGCTCCGTGAGATGTTCAAAGTTTCGGATATTGTTTATAATCCAACCCTGGCCTGTACTTCTCCACAACTTTGTCCCTGACCTGTTTGGAGAGCTCCTTGGTCTTCATGGTGCTGCTTGCTTGGTGGTGCCCCTTGCTTAGTGGTGTTTCAGACTCTGGGGCCTTTCAGAATAGGTGTAGATATACTGAGATCATGTCACAGATCATGTGACACTTAGATTGCACACAGGGTGGACTTTATTATGTGACTTCTGAAGGTAATTGGTTGCACCAGATCATATTCAGGGGCTTCAAAGCAAAGGGGGTGAATACATATTGCCGCACCACTTTTCCGTTTTTTGTTTTTTTGACTTTTTTTTGACTGATTTTTTTCATTTCACTTCACTAATTTGGACTATTTTGTGTATGTCCATTACATGAAATTCTAATAAAAATCTATTTAAAATACAGGTTGTAATGCAACAAAATAGGAAAAGCGCCAAGGGGGATAAATACTTTTGCAAGGTACTGTACAGCAACACCTCCCCCATAAGCATTCCTGTCTCTTCTATAGATGTTATATCCTTGTATTGCTACTGCTGTATCATCAAAGGAATTATCTAAATGAGTCTCAGAAATGGCAAATATTTTAATGGTATCTGATGTTAGAACGTTATTGGATCCATTATCCTTATTTCTATATATGGAAAAGAACAAACAAAGCAAGAGAGAAAAACAAACATTCAGCAGTCCATTAATCAGTTGGTGTGTATAAGTGTTTGTGCTGCGGGGTTGAAGCTACGAACCCATAGCCTCTCTCATCCCTTCCAGGCTTTGGGAGAGTGAACAAAGAGCCTGTCAGCGGATGTAAGCAATGTCCCCACGTGTTCTGGCAGCTTTCATGGTCGGGATATGTCATTTTCTCTTTTGGCACACAGCTTCAGGTTAGTCCTCATTGAGGAAGATGTACATTTTTCTAAAGTTGTTGGCTCTTTCCAGAACAGTAACCTAGTCCTTGAACCTCAGGAACTTGAACACTACTGGCCTGGGCCTGTCACCTGGCCCGTGGTTGGTTTTCCAGTGCTGTGGGTGCACTCCATCTCAATCTTCCTGTGGTCCATCTTCTGTTTCTCCAAGATCATTTCCATCACTTTGTCCTCAGACTCTGTCCAGGTCTCATGTGGAGATTCTGCAATTCCGTTCACAAAAATGTTGTTCCGCCTTGATTTTTCCCTGGAGATAAATTTGATTTCTCCATCTTTATTATCATGGATTCACATTCATTAATTGTTGTAACAACTGCTTCTACAACTCTTTTTGTTTGTTTAAAAGATCCTTCAGCTGTGATAGAGAGACACCACTGTCCTCAACGTTACTCCCATTGGCTTTGGTCTTTGTCATGGTAGCAACATAGGCTACGCTGTTACTCCTCACAGTTCCAGACAGGGCAGGTCCCAGGGAAACAGCAACAAACAGCAGGGATCTAGACAGCCACAAGCCCGGGAATCTCCGCAGTCCCAGCCACAAGGGCTAAACACATCACAGGCTGTGTTCAAGGCCTTCTAGCTTGATAGGCAGCTAACAATGGCAACTAGGCTAGCTGCTATGCCAAGCAGCTCATCAGAGGATCCATGGACAGATAGCAGCGGTCCCAGCAACTGATGCCAACCACATTGTGGGATCCAAACTCAGAAGGTAGCTAGCTAGTAACCAAACGTTTTTAATACAACACTTTTTCAGAGACTTTCAACTCTCCAAAACAACAAACCGAGCTTCCCTTGTTCCGTGTTCAACAGGAAGTGTGTGTGTGTGTGTGTGTGTGTGTGTGTGTGTGTGTGTGTGTGTGTGTGTGTGTGTGTGTGTGTGTGTGTGTGTGTGTGTGTGTGTGTGTGTATGTGTGTGTGTGTGTGTGTGTGTGTGTGTGTGCGTGTGTTGCCAGCAGTATACCACCCTACATCCACCTCCTAACTTGCCTCTAAATCTAAGCAGGTTTGGTCCTGGTCAGTACCTGGATGGGAGACTAGATGCTTCTGGAAGTGGTGTTGGATGGCCAGTAGGAACCACTCCTTTCTCTAGTCTAAAAAATAATCCCAGGGCATTGCCCTGTGTTGGGTATTGTCTTTCAGATGGGATGTTAAATGGGTGTCCTGACTATCTGTGGTCAATAAAGATCCCATGGCACTTATTGTAAGAGTAGGGGTGTTAACCCTGGTGCCCTGGCTAAATTCCCAATCTGACCCTCATGGCCACCTGATCGTCCCTAGTTTCCAATTGGCTCATTCTTTTACCCTGTAACCTGTAGTTGCTGTAAATTAGAATGTGTTCACAGTCAACTTATCTCCTAAATTATTTATTTATTTATTTTAAGAGTGTGTGTGTGTGCTTCAGTGTGTGAGCATTACCATGGTCAAACCACCAATTTGTGGAATATTTCAGAGAAAGCCCAGCTGAGAAATACATATGTGAAGACCTTCCTACTGTTTCTGTTGCACACCGATTGCAACAAGGTAACTCTCAGGCTCAGAGCCTCTCGGCGAAGACATGAAGTCTCCCTGAAGGCATCTTTAATGTGAAGGTGATTTGTATTGTGAATGTGCTCCTGGAGCTGTAAAACTGCAGTAAAATGCAGCCTGTTTATGTGATAAGAGGTCGGAGATGTGCCCCAGCAGATGTTTCTTTCTTTTCTCTGAAGTTGTTTTCTCTCCCAGTTACTTCAGGGAGAGAAATTGATCACATAAAGAAAACATCCCGGTATTGAAGGCCTGTGCATCTTGTCCTCACATGTCTTTCACATATCCTTCAACTATTTACTGAGATAAAGTCATGGACATTTGGCCAATTATTGCAGCAAAGAATTAGGCCACGTTGCAGCATGGGCTGAGAGGATTTAGCTCAATGGGGCATCATTTGTGGAGTAGAATGGAGTAGATTGTCTGAATGTCAATAGCAGCCCAGGAATACCTAGTGGCTGCTACTGCTAATTTATATTGATATCTGTGGTACATGTTGAGGGAGGGGGGAGGGAGTAAGGGGCAGAGAGGTGGAGGGAGAGCGAAAGAGTGAGCAAGGGACCTAGAGAGAGAGAGACCAGAGGGGAGAGAGAGAAGAGTGAGTGACGAAGAGTGAGAGCAAAAACCAAAATCCATATTTCTGTACCCCGGCACTGTATTTTGTTCATTTCCTCTTCAGCTTCGGATCCATAATGGAGGACCCTGTGTGCAGAGCCGCGCAGACGCAGCTGTTCTTTACGGGATCAGGGATAACTGTGTGTGATTGGCTGTCAGTGGCTCTCAATTGAGAAATATTAAACCTGAGCTCTCTGCAGCTTCTTATTGAGACAGTAACTATTTTCAAAAGATCTCCACAATTAATTCTCCTGTTTCACTAAACTGATTTTCTTGCACGTAAGGTTGCTATTTTATTTTGTATGAGCAGGGAGAATTGGAAGGCTGGCACAACTTAAGCTTGGAATACCCCTAATTGTGTTTTTATTTCAGTCTGTTCAGTGTCTCTCTCTCTCCCTCCCCCTCTCTCTGTTTCTGTGTTTGTAATAAATGCCCTACGCTAGCATCTGAATTCATCTATCATTAAAACCAGGGGATATCTGTTCTGTCAGCTCTTTGAAGACAGACAAGCATAGAGCAGGAAAGATCAAAGCAACACGAAACAGAAATTTAAGGAGAAGTCAAAATAAAGCATGTACTTTTGCAATTTCCCTGATGTTGAACAAAAGGACCAAAGATACTGAATGAAAAAAGGATGCATCATCAAAATGAAAGGGCTTTGCACAAAACAGATGATTCAGGGATTCCTGTGCTTCTCTGGGATTTCATTTTTATTGTGAACTATCATGTCTTTGAATAACACTTCAATCATCTAGTCTCTTGTTGCCAAGACTCTAGACACCACTATGAGACACCATCCATCCTGGTCACTGCACTCTATTAGTATATGCAGCGCCCCCTAAAGGAAAGCCTATGAACAGCACTCTCATTCTTTACTCTATTCTGACTGTTGACTCACTCTGTTCCTATTTAAGTACTCTGCATTGGTTTGTGTGTGCATGCGTGTGTGTGTCTAAGAGATGGAGAGAATGAGGGAGACACTCAGAGACTCAGAGGTGAGGAGAGAGAATGAGGGGAAAGAGGGAGAGAGAGTTAGTTCTCCAGTCAGACAGTAAGAAGAAATGGTGGTGTCACATATCATTCCCATTAAAGTCATGCAGAGATTTGCAGAGAGCTCTTAATTAGGGGTGACAGTTGTGATGGCTGCAGCGTGAAAGAGAGTTTCCCAGAAGGCTTAGTCATCTCCTGTCTCCTGGGTGGCTGGCAGGGCCCAATTGATCTGTATGTCATCACTTCCTCTTACTATCCAATGCAAAGCACTGCCACCAACATCTCAGGGCTGTTGAGCCATTGTGGACATAATAACACCACTGTTGCCGCTCCCTCTGACTATTTAACCCTACTGTTGAGGTGCTACCTCAGAGTAAGTAGTCTTTTAAAAAGCAGAGTTGTATAAAGTAGTGACTATTTTAATGAAAACGTTAGCCAGTAATGGTTACAACTATCTCCTCTATTTACACTGTAGATAATCGTATCTATGCACTTAGCTAGTTGAAGTGATTAGTCATATGGAAAGAGTCTGTATCTGCCTTGTATACCACTTGACTCTCTCACCCAGGTCTGGTGTCTGAGAACTGCACTGGGAAGAGACTAGGTGATGGAGCCCATCAAAAGTAACAAACTAAAGGAAGGACATTTCATAGAATGAAGGAATACATCCTGGCCTTCAACCATTTACTGTAAATGTGTGAGACATAAAAAAAGGCTATCAATGTGTGTGAACCTCAGATTCCCATTATTGTATGACGTTAGCCTGTAGGACACTGTAACACAATGATCCCTTAGGTGCCTGCAGCTCACTATAGCACATAATGGATTCCTGGAAACAAAGCGACAATAGGAAAAACTCCTACTCATGCAGTCCATCTTTTTTTATGTATGTTTTTTACTATTGAACCATGTTTCATCAGTTATTTCAATGTTAGGTTCATCTTCCCATTTCTGTTTAATATAGTTTGTAGAGTATTTCTTTGAGGATAGGATACCCATGTATATACACTACCATTCAAAAGTTTGGGGTCACTTAGAAATGTCCTTGTTTTTTGGAACACAGAAGTGATAGTTGCTGATAATGGGCCTCTTTACGCCTATGTAGATATTCCATAAAAAAATCTGCCGTTTCCAGCTACAATAGACATTTACAATATTAACAATGTCTACACTGTATTTCTGATCAATTGATGTTATTTGAATGGACAATTTATTTTGCTTTTCTTTCAAAAACAAGGAAATTTCTAAGTGACACACTTTTGAACAGCAGTGTGTGTATATATACAGTGGGGAGAACAAGTATTTGATACACTGCCGATTTTGCAGCTTTTCCTACTTACAAAGCATGTCTGTAAATGTTATCATAGGTACACTTCAACTGTGAGAGACGGAATCTAAAACAAAAATCCAGGAAATCACATTGTATGATTTTTAAGTAATTAATTTGCATTTTATTGCATGACATAAGTATTTGATCACCTACCAACCAGTAAGAATTCCGGCTCTCACAGACCTGTTAGTTTTTCTTTAAGAAGCCCTCCTGTTCAACTCAACAGGCCAACTCAACAGTTTGACCTCTCTGTCTAAATGACATTTCTTTACTACTCTCAAACATGTCTTCAGAGAAGTAAATCCACTGATTTGCCTACTGTATGTTTCTGATATGTCCTAAAACCATTGCTGCCCTTTGTGAGGAAAAATCTCCTGCAGTCCATCTTGAAAGTACATCCATTACTGAATCTACAGTGCCTTGCGAAAGTATTCGGCCCCCTTGAACTTTGCGACCTTTTGCCACATTTCAGGCTTCAAACATAAAGATATAAAACTGTATTTTTTTGTGAAGAATCAACAACAAGTAGGACACAATCATGAAGTGGAACGACATTTATTGGATATTTCAAACTTTTTTAACAAATCAAAAACTGAAAAATTGGGCATGCAAAATTATTCAGCCCCCTTAAGTTAATACTTTGTAGCGCCACCTTTTGCTGCGATTACAGCTGTAAGTCGCTTGGGGTATGTCTCTATCATTTTTGCACATCGAGAGACTGACATTTTTTCCCATTCCTCCTTGCAAAACAGCTCGAGCTCAGTGAGGTTGGATGGAGAGCATTTGTGAACAGCAGTTTTCAGTTCTTTCCACAGATTCTCGATTGGATTCAGGTCTGGATTTTGACTTGGCCATTCTAACACCTGGATATGTTTATTTTTGAACCATTCTATTGTAGATTTTGCTTTATGTTTTGGATCATTGTCTTGTTGGAAGACAAATCTCTGTCCCAGTCTCAGGTCTTTTGCAGACTCCATCAGGTTTTCTTTCAGAATGGTCCTGTATTTGGCTCCATCCATCTTCCCATCAATTTTAACCATCTTCCCTGTCCCTGCTGAAGAAAAGCAGGCCCAAACCATGATGCTGCCACCACCATGTTTGACAGTGGGGATGGTGTGTTCAGCTGTGTTGCTTTTACGCCAAACATAACGTTTTGCATTGTTGCCAAAAAGTTCAATTTTGGTTTCATCTGACCAGAGCACCTTCTTCCACATGTTTGGTGTGTCTCCCAGGTGGCTTGTGGCAAACTTTAAACGACACTTTTTATGGATATCTTTAAGAAATGGCTTTCTTCTTGCCACTCTTCCATTAAGGCCAGATTTGTGCAATATATGACTGATTGTTGTCCTATGGACAGAGTCTCCCACCTCAGCTGTAGATCTCTGCAGTTCATCCAGAGTGATCATGGGCCTCTTGGCTGCATCTCTGATCAGTCTTCTCCTTGTATGAGCTGAAAGTTTAGAGGGACGGCCAGGTCTTGGTAGATTTGCAGTGGTCTGATACTCCTTCCATTTCAATATTATCGCTTGCACAGTGCTCCTTGGGATGTTAAAAGCGTGGGAAATCTTTTTGTATCCAAATCCGGCTTTAAACTTCTTCACAACAGTATCTCGGACCTGCCTGGTGTGTTCCTTGTTCTTCATGATGCTCTCTGCGCTTTTAACGGACCTCTGAGACTATCACAGTGCAGGTGGATTTATACAGAGACTTGATTACACACAGGTGGATTGTATTTATCATCATTAGTCATTTAGGTCAACATTGGATCATTCAGAGATCCTCACTGAACTTCTGGAGAGAGTTTGCTGCACTGAAAGTAAAGGGGCTGAATAATTTTGCACGCCCAATTTTTCAGTTTTTGATTTGTTAAAAAAGTTTGAAATATCCAATAAATGTCGTTCCACTTCATGATTGTGTCCCACTTGTTGTTGATTCTTCACAAAAAAATACAATTTTATATCTTTATGTTTGAAGCCTGAAATGAGGCAAAAGGTCGCAAAGTTCAAGGGGGCCGAATACTTTCGCAAGGCACTGTATATTCACAGCCGCTTATATTGTCCAACTTTGTTCATTGATTTATTTATGGTTTCTTGTGAAATAATTTGAGGTGGAAAAAAATCCCATGTTGAAATAGAAATAAATAAGATGACTAACATCAACTGAACATCTAACTAGTCCCTATCAGTGTAAACAGGGACAGTCAAACAGTTGAACCAATTAAATGGAGCATTGGACAGACTGAAACAAAGTTCCCACTAGTGAACTAATTAGAGACACTGCAGAGCTAAATAAATGGAAATGTATTCATTTAGATTCTGTCTGTGTTTTAGTGCCTCTGTCACTCTCTCCCTCCCTGGAGAGTTAAACTGAACGCTAATTTCTCATCTGATTCCTCATATCTCCACAGGTTTCACAAATCCCTCTGAAAGAACTACAAATGGGTCACTTATCAGATGTCTGGTCTGTTCTGGCAGACATAGAACCAACCTGTCCTTTTACATCCTCTAGTCTATCCCATCTATTTTTACTCCTATTAGGATGCCTAACAAGAATAAACTGAGGGAGAGAGAAAGAGAGCAAGAGAGACAGAGGGAAAGAGGTAAGGATAGAAAAGCCACATTTCATCATTAGCACTCCATTCAAACAACTCAACTGAGCAGTCATCACTCAGGGGAGTACCAGGACTCTGTGCCTCTTCATTTATTCAATTTATCGATATGAAGTGTTCGTTAAGAGACACGTGACATCTAGTCTCAGGTGGCCTTAAAGTGAAATTGTAAGCAGCTAGAAGCAAAGGCCACGTTACATGTGAAAGTTTCCATCCTCTTGGTGCTATTAAACCAACATTTCATCGGCACATAGTGTAACTTTGATGTTCGCATGAAGAGAGCGCACTGCACGCCTAGGTGTGGAATCTGTGGATGTGGATCCATGGTAGGTGGAAATTTTATTTGTGTATTTTTCACATGGCGGCCTTCTGAATTATTTAACTGAAATAGTCCTTTTGATCCAAGAGTTAGAGCCCACAGAGCGAAACCCTTACCTGTCAAACACTTCAGTACACACAGACATGGGTACCTACAGAGCTGCCTCATGTGTACACAGGGGGAAATATGTAGCCATGCCCACTCTGTTAAAGAATTCTGTACTTTTCTGCAACTAGACTGTGTGTTATACAGGTATTTCACTTGTAGGGATAGGGAAGGATAAATAGAGCCTCTTGATGGAGGTGATATTATTTCAAGGAAGCAGTATGTGTGAGCTGTCTGTTCTCCTACATATCCTCACTCTGAAACAAATTCAGAGTTTGAGATTGAAATTCCAGGGTTGCGTAGCCACATACCCAGTCAGTGTGAATAAAGATGTGGGTCTGTGGGTGGAGGGGAATAAGTCTGATTAGATAGAGAGAGTAATCATCACAGAACAGTGATTACGGTCAGTCAGTCACACTGATCAGAGCTGCCTGAGTGTTTTAATTTATACGGCTTCGATACAATGACCTCCTACCCACACCTGATCTCAGAAAGATGAAGTATTGCACACAACACTTCTTAATTAGCCATTATGCCTCCTGTTTGAAATTATTGAGCAAATGGGAAAGACGACCGTGGAAGCTCATGGAAAAGAGATTGCTCTGGCAGGTAGTGAGTGAGTGTGGGAGGGATGTGTATGAAATTAAGAGAAGGGTATCATGTTCAAACAGAATTGTTTTATGCAAAATCCAGTTGCCAGTCGACGGATGAAGTAATTTCATTTTCACGCATGATCTCCAGCCCCACAGACCAGGAAAATTGCATAGGAGGGAGAGAGGGGATTTCTTTTTTTCCATTTGAGTGTGTGATTAGTCCTCCCGACTTATAACCGTGGAGATGGTCCAATCCTCTTTGAGAAAACAAAAAAGATTCTCTAGACGAAAAAACACTGAAACATTAGAACATTTAGAGAACATGTTCTACACTTTTCACCACTTAAAAGTAGATGAAATGGTTTTCCTAATCTTTAATATACCATCTCAACTGCTGCTAAAACTCCACTGTTAAAACCCATTAACACAAGCAGGCACATTTCTCTGTACAAGCTCACCACTTTAGCATGCACTCATTTAGTAACCCTTCCTTTGAGCTCAGTCCTCAAATGACCTCTCTTTGTAATGTAGTATTAGGCTAATAACTGCACATGTAGCAATGCCTCATGGTACATCTTCTTTAGTATCATATATTTCATCATATTCCCTGTCAAGCGCTCCTGACATTTTTAGATTGTGACTCACTTGAATCTGTATGCACAACCTTGGGGCCTTGGGTCTCTCATTCAATCTAAACCTTTGAATAAGTCAAAATAACATAGGGATATGTTGCCCTCTAGTGATGTGTGGGTCAGCTGTTGTTCATCCTCCCTCAATTGCTAACAACACATACATAACCGTCCAACTATATGTGATAAAGTGAAAATCTTAAATTTGCATATAACCCAACATGGTTCTGATAAGATTTCAGTTCGGCTTGGATGCACATTTTATGTGATTGAAATACTAGCAGCTTTTATAATGATGATAAAGATAGCACCTTTACAAACTAACTGCTGAAATAAAGAAATAATATTTTTCCACTATTATTCTAGAGTAAAACATTTCATTTTGTGTAGCATTTTAATGCAAGAAATGCTTAATTCTGCAGGAGTTAATATTATATAAGTATATGTGAGAGGTTATAGACCTAGCCTAAATTCAGTGTTAAGATTTCAGTTACCATTCCATTTAACCCATCAGCACAGTACAGTTCCCTTGACGTGTCATATTTGAAGTCCCAATCTTGTGACTGTCTAATTTGTAGAGCGCCTCACAATTATTGCACATAACATTTTATTTATTTAGCCTTATTTTACCAGGTAAATTGACTGAGAACATACACTACATGACCAAAAGTATGTGGACCCCCTCCTCGTCGAACATCTCATTCCAAAATCACGGGCATTTAAATGGAGTTGGTCCACCATTCGCTGCTATAACAGCCTCCACCATTCCACTAGATGTTGAAACATTGCTGTGGGGACTTGCTTCTATTCAGCCACAAGTGCATTAATGATGTCAGACATTGATGTTGGGCAATTAGGCCTGGCTCGAAGTCGGCGTTCCAATTCATCCCAAAGGTGTTCGATGGGGTTAAGATCAGGGCTCTGTGCAGGCCAGTGAAGTTCCTCCACACCGATCTCGACAAACCATTTATGTATGGACCTCTTTGTACACGGGGGCATTGTCATGCTGAAACAGGAAAAGTCCTTCCCCAAACTGCTGCCACAAAGTTGGAAGCATAGAATCGTCTAGAATGTAATTGTATACTTTAGAGTTAAGATTTCCCTTCACTGGAACTAAGGGGCCTAGCTCGAACCAAGAAAAACAGCCCCAGACCATTATTCCGTCTCCACCAAACTTTACAGTTGATACTATGCATTGTAGGTAGCGTTCTCTTGGCATCCACCAAACACAGATTTGTCCGTCGGACTGCCAGATGGTGAAGCGTGAGTCCTATGGCGGCGAGCTTTACATTACTCTAGCCGATGCTTGGCATCGCACATGGTGATCTTAGGCTTGATAAGATGGTGCGGACAGATAGGGCAGCTGTGCTTCTAGTTTATGTGATATTTCTTACATTATTAGCCCATAATTCTTTTATGTTATTACATACAGCCGGGAAGAACGTTTGGGATATCAGAGCGACGGTAAACCACCAATATTACAACCTGGAATACGACTTTCCGGAATCAGATCCTTTGTTCATACCCCCCAGGGCAATTGAACTGATTCCAGAGGCTGATCCAAAACAAGAAGAGAAGAGTTATTCAGACTGGACTTCTAGTCCGACTCAGGAGGCGAGCACTCCACCCATCGCTTCTACTCCGATTCAGGAGGCGAGCACTCCACCCATCGCTTAAGAGTATCTGGATAATAACGTTGACAAGCTCAGGGTGAGGATTTCCTTCCAGAGAGACATCAGGGATTGTAACATACTCTATTTCACGGAAACATGGCTCTCTCATGGCTCTCTCTTGATATATTGTCCATACAGCCAGTTGGGTTCTCAGTTCATCGCGCAGGCAGGTATAAATATCTCTCCGGGAAGAAGGGGAGGGGTGTATGTGTCACGATTAACTACTCATGTTGTGATTGTGGTAACATACAGAAACTCAAGTCCTTTCGTTCACCCGACCTAGAATACTTCACAATCAATTGCAGACCGTAACACCTCCCAAGAGAATTCTCTTCGATTATAGTGACAGCCGTGTATATTCCCCCTCAAGCCGATACCACAACGGCCCTCAAAGAACTTCACTGGACGTTATGCAAACTGGAAACCACATATCCTGAGGCCACATTTATTGTAGCTGGGGATATTAACAAAGCAAATTTGAGGAAAACGCTACCAAAGTTCTATCAACACATTGACTGTAGTACTCGCGCTGCTAAAACACTTAACCACTGTTACTCGAACTTCCGGGATGGCTACAAGGCCCTCCCCCGACCTCCCTTCGGCCAATCTGATCACGACTCTATTTTGCTCCTCCCTTCCTGTAGGCAGAAAACTCAAACAGGAAGTACCCGTGCTAAGGACTATTCAACGCTGGTCTGAACAATCGGAATCCATGCTTCAAGATTGTTTTGATCACGCGGACTGGGATATGTTCCGGGTAGTCTCCGAGAATAACATTGACGAATACACTGATACGGAGACTGAGTTTGTCAGGAAGTGTACAGGAGATAATTGAACCCACTGTGACTATTAACTTCTTGCGTCGAGCAATCCCGTATCTGGGAGCGTAATAATAGCCTCAAGCTCATTAGCATAACGCAACGTTAACTATTCATGAAAATCACAAATGAAATGAAATAAATATATTGGCTCACAAGCTTAGCCTTTTGTTAACAACACTGTCATCTCAGATTTTCAAAATATGCTTTTCAACCATAGCTACACAAGCATTTGTGTAAGAGTATTGATAGCTAGCATAGCATTAAGCCTAGCATTCAGCAGGCAACATTTTCACAAAAACAAGAAAAGCATTCAAATAAAATAATTTACCTTTGAAGAACTTCGGATGTTTTCAATGAGGAGACTCAGTTAGATAGCAAATGTTAAATTTTTCCAAAAATATTATTTGTGTAGGAGAAATCACTCCGTTTTGTTCATCACGTTTGGCTAAGAAAAATCCCCGAAAATTCAGTCATTACAACGCCAAACTTTTTTCCAAATTAACTCCATAATATCGACAGAAACATGGCAATGTAGTCTCTTATGGTCAATCTTCCAATGATATGCCTACAAATACGTCACAATGCTGCAGACACCTTGGGGAAACGACAGAAAGTGTAGGCTCATTCCTTGCGCATTCACAGCCATATAAGGAGACATTGGAACACAGCGCCTTCAAAATCTGGGGCATTTCCTGTTTGAAATTTCATCTTGGTTTCGCCTGTAGCATCAGTTCTGTGGCACTCACAGATAATATCTTTGCAGTTTTGGAAACGTCAGAGTGTTTTCTTTCCAAAGCTGTCAATTATATGCATAGTCGAGCATCTTTTCGTGACAAAATATCTTGTTTAAAACGGGAACATTTTTTTATGCAAAAATTAAAACAGCGCCCCCTATATCGAAGAAGTTAAAACCTACCCTAACCAGAAACAGTGGACATATGGCAGCATTTGCACAAAACTGAAAGCAAGAACCATTGCATTAAACCATGGCAAGGTGACTGGGAATATGGCTGAATACAACCAGTGTAGTTATTCCCTCCATAAGGCAATGAAACAGGCAAAACGTCACTACAGAGACAAAGTGGAGTCGCAATTCAACGGCTCAGACACAAGACGTATGTGGCAGACAATCAAAGACTACAAAGGGAAAACCAGGATACCGACGTCAAGCTTCCGGACAAGCTAAACACCTTCTTCGCCCACTTTGAGGATAACACAGTGCCACCAAAGCAACTCGTTACTAACTACTGTTGGTTCTCCTTCTCCATGGCCAACATGAGTAAGACATTTAAGTGTGTTAACCCTCGCAAGGCTGCCGGCCCAGACGGGATCCCTAGCCGGTTCCTCAGAGCATGTGCAGAACAGCTGGCTGGAGTGTTCACGGGCATATTCAATCTCTCCCTGTCCAAGTCTGCTGTCCCCACATGCTTCAAGAGGGGCACCATTGTTCCTGTACCCAAGAAAGCAAAGGTAACTGAACTAAATTACTTTCGCCCCGTAGCACTCACTTCTGTCATCATGAAGTGCTGTGAGAGACTAGTCAAGGATCATCACCTCTACCTTACCTGTCACCCTAGACCCGCTTCAATTTGCTTACCGCCCCAATAGATCCACAGACAATGCAATCGCCATTGGACTGCACACTGCCCTATCCCATCTGGACAAGAGGGATACCGATGTAAGAATGCTGTTCATTGACTATAGCTTAATGAACAGCATAGTACCCTCCAAACTCATCATTAAGCTCGAGGCCCTGGGTCTGAACCCTGCCCTGTGCAACTGGGTCCTGGACTGGCCGCCCTCAGGTGATGAAGGTAGGAAACAACACCTCCACTTCACTGATCCTGAACACTGGGGCCCCACAAGGGTGCATGCTCAGCCCCCTCCTGTACTCCCTGTTCACCCATGACTGCATGGCCATGCACACCTCCAATGCAATCATCAAGTTTGCTGATTACCAACAATGACGAGACAGTCTACAGGGAGGAGGTGAGGGCCCTGGGAGTGTGACGCGAGGAAACTACCCTCTCATCCAATGTCAACAAAAGAAAGGAGCTGATCGTGGACTTCCAGAAACAGTAGAGGGAACACCCCCCTATCCACAGAAGCGCAGTGGAGAAGGTAGAAAGCTTCAAGTACCTCAGCATACACATCACTAACAAACTGAAATGATCCACCCACACAGACAGTGTGGTGAAGAAGACACAACAGTGTCTCTTTAACCTCAGGAGGCTGAAGAAATTTGGCTTGAAAGTCACTGAGCTTTCAGTAAGGCCATTTCTACTGTGAATGTCTGTCTATGTAGATTGCATGGCTGTGTGCTCGATTTTATACATCTTTCAACAATGGGTGTGGCTGAAATAGCCGAATCCACTCGTAGGGGTGTCCACATACTATCGCATATATAGTGTACTCTTTTACAGCGATGACCTGGGGAAGAGTTACGGGGAGGAAACTGGGGATGATTAGGTGGCCAGATTGGGAATTTAGCCAGGACACCGGAAAGTCAGGACACCCATTTAACGTCCCATCCGAAAGATGGCACCTTACTCAGGGCAATGTCCCCTTCACTGCTCTGGGGCATTGGTATCTCCTTAGACCAGAGGGAAGAATTCCCTCTACATGGCCTTCCAACACAACTTCCAACATCACTTACAGCAGCAGCTGGTGTACCATCCAGGGATCGACCAGGACCAACCCTGCATTAGCTGCAGAGGCAAGTCAGCAGTGTAGTATGCATAGCCGGCACTGTTATCATCCTCTTTTACCACTTCCCCAAATCTTTCCCAAACATTATTGTTCTGGCCCTTCCTTCTCTTTTCAATTCTCAATTTAACAGCTTTTCTCTTAATGAATTCAATTCTGACCAGAGGCGTCATGCCCATTGGGGGCACAGGGCACGTGCCCTATTAGATTTGTTTGTTTTTTTCTCTGTAATACTACTAGCCACTTAGCAATTTTATTATGTTAGCTTTGGCTAGCCCAGATAGGTTCCCAATCTCCCAACTTCATAACTAGCGATCAGCTATCAATCAAGTTAAAGTAGCTAGCTTGTCTAACTTTCTTAGCTGACGTGCCTGCTGGCAAGGTTGGTAGAAATTAGAAAAGCAAGCAATAATTAAATGTACTGAATACGACATTACTTTAAATCTTTTACCCAGATTTTAGCAGAGATGCAGAGAAGCATATGTAGGTTCTTCTTAGGGATAGCCCCTTTTCTTTAAATGTTTACCTAAAATGACATACCCAAATCTAACTGCCTATAGCTCAGGCCCTGAAGCAAGCATATGCATATTCTTGGCACCATTTGATAGTAAAGACTTTGAGGTTTGTGGAAATGTGAATTGAATGTCGGATAATATAACACAATATATCTGGTAGAAGAAAATACAAAGAAAACTGCTAAGTTTCAGATGGATAACTTGAAGTATGAGCAAACTACATGACATTTAGTGTGAAGTCACCCAGAGACATTTACATTCACATTACATTTTTCTGCAAGAATATCATCAAATCTGTATACTTGGACTTTGATTTAGCTTTTCCAGTATTTCCAGTATTAGTAGCCATATTATAAGTTCAACATTTGCAAAACACCTAGTTTTCATAGCTCTCCTTATTCTTATAATCTTTCTCCAAAAGGATCAGGCTTGCTGTCGCACAAGGTTAGCAGGTTTCCCGATACTCCCGTAAAGCCCAGCTCACTGGCTATCTAGCTAGCTTTGTTTGACTCCGATTGGTGCTTATTTACAGTCGACCAAGTGAAGAGCGCCCGCATTATCGGCGTGCCATGAAGGCGTCGCTCTTGACCAAATTCGGTGTCCTATAGGATCTACTACACCCCTAATGATATAGTGAAGTCTGATTACATTCTATGATCTCTGAGGAATAAATACGAACATGATTTGACTGGTTGAAACTTCCCTTCTTTGCAAATTGAATGAGTGGAAATACAAAATCGATCGTGAATGCTATGTGGACTTTTTTAGGATATGAAAAAGGATTTGATCTAACCAAATTACACTTCATGTTGTCTCTGGGACCCTTTGGATGATAAATCAGAGCAAAATTCCAGAATGTAAGTACACATTTGACCTTCAGACGTGAATTTATCAAACTATTGTGGTGAAAAAAGTGTTTTGTTGTTAGGTGCTCTCCTCAAACAATAGCATGGCATTTTTTTCGCAGTAATAGCTACTGTAAAGTGGAAAGTGCAGTTATATTAACAAGAATTTAAGCTTTCAGACGATATAAGACACTTATATGTACTGGCATTTGTTGTTTCTCTAAAATGTGCGATCATGACACATGGCGCTGCATGATTTACAACTATCTCTTTAACGGGACGCCTATCCCTAATTGAAAAAAGTTCCGCCAGTCAGGAGGATACAGACAGCTCAATAGGTATGCTTAGATATGCAGAAAAATATAGTATTTTATACATAAAATTAAGCATAATAGCTATGGCTCTAGCTTGCAGGAAAAAGCTGTTTCAGGTGTTTGAAAAATGCACAATGTCCGGATGGGGGCATGACCCCGCTATGGACCACCTCCCAGCCATCCTCTCATACAATACCAGTCAAAAGTTTGGACACATTCATTCAAGGGTTTTTCTTTAATTTGACAATTTTCTACATTGTAGAATAATAGTGAATACCTCTAAACTATGAAATAACACATATGGAATCATGTAGTTGCCAAAAAAGTGTTAAACAACCACACATGCGTAGATCATCCGTTCACCTACTCTTCGTCTCATAAAGACATGGCGTTTGGAACCAGAAATCTCAAATTTGGACTCTTTGGAACAGATTTCCACTGGTCTAATGTCCATTGCTTGAGTTTCTTGGCCCAATCAAGTCTTATTGGTGTCCTTTAGCAGTGGTTTCTTTGTAGCAATTCGACCATGAAGGCCTGATTCACGCTGTCTCCACTGAACAGTTGATGTTGAGATGTGTCTCTGTGAAGCATTTTTTTTTTTTTTTTTTGTATATATTTTTTTTTTTTTTTTTTTTTTTGAATTTTTACCCCTTTTTCTCCCCAATTTCGTAGTATCCAATTGTGTAGTAGCTACTATCTTGTCTCATCGCTACAACTCCCGTACGGGCTCGGGAGAGACGAAGGTTGAAAGTCATGCGTCCTCCGATACACAACCAACCAAGCCGCTGCTTCTTTAACACAGCGCACATCCAACCCAGCCGCACCAATGCGCCGGAGGAAACACCTGGCCACCTTGGCTAGCGTACACTGCGCCCAGCCCGCCACAGGAGTCGCTGGTGCGCGATTTCCACTGGTCTAATGTCCATTGCTTGAGTTTCTTGGCCCAATCAAGTCTTATTGGTGTCCTTTAGCAGTGGTTTCTTTGTAGCAATTCGACCATGAAGGCCTGATTCACGCAGTCTCCACTGAACAGTTGATGTTGAGATGTGTCTCTGTGAAGCATTTTTTTTTAATTATTTTGTATTTTTTATTTTTTATTTTTTTTGTTGTTGAATTTTTACCCCTTTTTCTCCCCAATTTCGTAGTATCCAATTGAACTTATCCCCTGCAGCACAGGTAACTTTGGGTCTTCCTTTCCTGTGGCAGTCCTCATGAGAGCCAGTTTCATCATAGCGCTTGATGGTTTTTGCGACTGCACTTAAAGAAGTGACGTGTCTTTTGCTATGCTGGATTAAGTGATATGACATGCTATTCTATAAAATAATTTCTTAAGCTAATCAGGTAAATGTAATTAACAAGAAAGTCAGGGCACCACAAAATAATGTTTATAGAGCTGTTATCTTCCGAATAAACTCTTAAAGACCTAGTAATCTTTTAAATAAGTAGCAGTCAATATTTAATCGTCACTTTATTCAGTCTCATCTGAAAGTTGTAAATTCTTGGTTATCTTCACGAACCCTGGCTAACAAGTTGAATCAGCAATACAAAATTTGGTTCAATTATTTATTTACTAAATACCTAAATAATCACACAGAATTACATCTACACAGAATGGATCATACATTGATTACAAATTATGTCATAATGGAAAATGTCCCTCGCAGATGGCTGGATACACAAAGAAAGGGGGTTGGGTTTTGAATGAAAGAGCGGGAAGACTGAGGAACAAAAATATTTTGTGTGTCTATCGGGCCGTAGGGAGCTATGCTATCGTAAATACAGTATCTTATGCATTCTAAATAACCGCCCATTTGAGAAAGGAAAATGCAATAAATATTTACTCTGAGCTGCGCTTCAGTAGATTGGTCGTAGATAGACGGCTGGGTTGTCCAGCATGGATCTCTTGTCCTTTGAAGAATGTCTAGTGGTGAACTGGAGGGTGGTAGAATGGATACTCTGTCCGTCCTCTCCTAGCCCACGTTTACAGCTGCTGTTGCTAAAGCAGAGGTATCACTACTTTAGTGAATAAGAGTTCAAAGTTCATACCAAGTTGCCATACTTTAAAGCTTGTGCTATATTCTGGCTGATATAGTTGAAATTCATCCTTTCGGAGTGTCGATCGTCACATTGAACACATTGATGCTAATTCCGTATTTATTATCTGAGCCCTTTTAACGTAAGACCGTCGTTCTCACGTCCTTGGAACAGAAAGTAGAATTTTCGTCAACGGGTTTATATAGTGTTGAAAGAATGGCATGTTTCATAGTTTACAACCAAAGTCTGTTCACTTGGGCGGAGCCTCTGAGTGAGTAGAGTTTCTCTATGACAAACCGTTCTCTCATTTAAGAAGCTAAAATTACATTTAATCTTTTCACAAATAGTTTCATATTTAAACATTTAAATTGCACAACAATTCCATGTGAATCTGATAACTAGAATGTGTCGACTTTCCAAGATACAGTTTGTCATCCTGTCATTAGTAGTAATGTCTCAGACAACAACTGATCTGAGATCATATTCATTAAGTACCAATGCATATTTTCAACTGGTTGGATTACCGAAATATGGTTCCGTTTCCCACCTTTCGATGTTACCAGACTCTCTATGTTACAAAGGCTTTACAAGAGTCAACTCTATTAAGTAGAGAGGGAAAAGGGGAAAGGTATTTATGGGGGTAATAAACCTCCCCCAACAGGCCAACGTCATGACAGAAGCTTTCAAAGTTCTTGAAATGTTCCGCTTTGACTCACCTTCATGTCTTAAAGTAATGATGGACTGTTATTACTCTTTGCTTATTTGAGCTGTTCTTGCATAATATTGACTTTTTGGTCTTTTACAAAATAGGGCTAATTGCCGATTTCTGTGGCTGGTAACTTTAATTAACTTATCCTGTGCAGTCTTCCTTTCCTGTGGTGGTCCTCATGAGAGCCAGTTTCATCATAGCGCTTGGTGGTTTTTGCAACTGCACTTGAAGAAACTTTAAAAGTTGATTGACCTTGTCTTAAAGTAATGATGGATTGTTGTTTCTCTTTGCTTATTTGAGCTGTTCTTGCCATAATATGTACTTGGTCTTTTACCAAATAGGGCTATCTTCTGTATACCACACCTACCTTGTCACAACACAACTGATTGGCTCAAACGCATTAAGAAGGAAAGAAATTCCACAAATTAACCTTTAACAAGGCGCACCTTTTAATTGAAATGAATTCCAGGTGACTTCTACTCATGAAGCTGGTTGAGAGAATGCCAAGAGTGCGCAAAGCTGTCACCAAGGCAAAGGGTGGTACTTTGAATAATTTCAAATATAAAATATATTTTGATTTGTTTAACACTTGTTTGGTTGCTACATGATTCCATATGTGTTATTTCATAGTTTTGATGTCTTCACTATTACTCTACAATGTAGAAAATAGTAAAAATTACAACAACAAAAACTGAGTAGGTGTGTCCAAACTTTTGACTGCATGACTCCCCTGACTCTGACATTGTCCTTTTTAACTCAGTGGATTGAAGTTAACTTTTTCCACTGAAGTTCCCTAAAACATTTGGAGATTGGCGTGCATTTGGCGTGTCTAGGCTACAGTCATGCACTAAAGCAGGTGTTTCAAACCCATTCCACAGAGGGCCGAGTGTCTGCATGTTTTTGGTTTTCCCTTTCAATTAAAACCTAGACAACCAGGTGAGGGAAGTTCCTTACTAATTAGTGGCCTTTATTCATCAATTGAGTACAAGGATAGAGCGAAAAACCCGCAGACACTCGGACATCCGTGAAAGTAGTTTGACACTTGCCCTAAGGCTTTTTTGTACCTATTGCCTAATGCCAGATAAAAAATAATGAAAGAAAAACCTCAATGTAGCCTATAGATATGAATTACACAAGAATGATACATTTATAGATTTTTTGATGCATTGTTTTCTCTTTATTCAGCCCGCCTGCCATCCACCTGTCCTTCATCCACACAATATTTCATGACCCTCCCTGCCGATATAACTGCTGGGACTGATGGGTTATGAGTCAACCCGCACATCACTATTTCCCTCTACCACTTCTGAGCCATGCTTTGAGTCTCATACAACGTGTTTATATCTCCCTCTGCCAGATCCGCTCGGACCAGGACCTGGAGAAAGGGATACGCTACAGCATCACTGGAGCAGGGGCGGACCAGCCTCCCATTGACGTGTACAACATCGACCCTGTGCACGGCAAGATGTTTGTCACCAGACCCCTGGACAGAGAGGAGAGGGCCTCCTACCATGTGAGTTACAGTGCGTGTTACGGTCGCTCCACACATCTGTTGTGTGTCTGTCTATCTGTTTGTCTGGGTGTCTATCTGTCCGTCCATCTGTCTGTGCAGGATGACTGTCGTAATTCTGTCACACTGACACAGTGAGAGTGAGTGAAGCCTCAGATTCTGAGTACAACCTTTTGTATGCTTTAGCAACACTGTCTTGTTTATGCCAGACTGTCCTTTCTGAGTTATGATAAAAGTGTGAAATGAAAGAAAGAAAGATTGCCTTGACAAAGCACAGATTTCTGCAGCCATTCAAGCTGTCAATTAGGCTTGAAGGAGGTTTTTCAGCAGAGAGAGAGACGGTTTAGTGAGGAGTGTGTCTTTAACTGCTAATGAACAGGCAATGTTCTGGGTGTTGCGTTGGTGTTGTGTTTAGGAATCACATGACAGCAGGGGCAACCCTTTCTTTGTCTACAGCTGGCTGTTAACCCCCATCAGACTGGAACATGTTCCCCATGAACTCTGTAGCTGCACGCTGCCTCCTCTCCTTTGACAGCCTTACATTTAGCATACATCTGCCTCTTACTGTACACACTTCAGACATGCTCACAACATTAGATATTTCCTTAGATTAGATTAAATATTTATTTCAAATATCACAGATATTTGCTTTACATACAAAAATGCACCGCGAAAGAATGGGAGACATAGCATAGGCCAGACAGACATAACAAACCAGGGGTTGAAACCAGGAAACAGAAACGAAAACTGGAAAATAACTACATTTTTAGAGGAACAGAATCAGAACCTCGAACAAAAGGGATCTACAGCATGCTGTTTCAGAACAGAACCATTATTTTTAGTTTGGAAATAATGTTATTTTACGTTCCTGGCATTTTTTTCCAGTCTCAGAATAAACGTGCCTATACAAAGCCCCCACTTTGTCACTTAGAAACTTATTCCAATGTCTGCATACCTGCCAGCTAAAAATCTTTGCCTGTGCGTGTGTATGAAACACGACCCTTCCCATATATATACACATATATATATATACAGTACCAGTCAAAAGTTTGGATACACCTGCTCATTCCAGGGCTTTACTGAATTGTTACTATTTTCTTCATTGCAACATAATAGTGAAGACATCAAAACTATGAAATGACACATATAGAATCATGTAGTTACCAAAAAAGTGTATTTTATATTTGAAATTCTTCAAAGTTCCACCCTTTGCCTTGATGACAGCTTTGCACACTCTTGGCGTTCTCTCAACCAGCTTCATGAGTAGAAGTCACCTGGAATGCATTTCAATTAAAAGGTGCGCCTTGTTAAAAGTTAATTTGTGGAATTTCTTTCCTTCTTAATGCGTTTGAGCCAATCAGTTGTGTTGTGATGAGGTAGGTGTGGTATACAGAAGATAGCCCTATTTGGTAAAAGACCAAGTACATATTATGGCAAGATCAGCTCAAATAAGCAAAGAGAAACAACAATCCATCATTACTTTAAGACATCAAGGTCACTCAACTTTTAAAGTTTCTTCAAGTGCAGTCGCAAAAACCACCAAGCGCTATGATGAAACTGGCTCTCATGAGGACCACCACAGGAAAGGAAGACTGCACAGGATAAGTTCATTAGAGTTACCAGCCACAGAAATCGGCGATTAACTGCACCTTTTTTTAATTTAATTTAATTTTACCTTTATTTAACTAGGCAAGTCAGTTAAGTACAAAGTCTTATTTACAATGACGGCCTACCATCGCAGCCCAAATAAATGCTTCACAGAGTTCATGTAACAGACACATCTCAACACCAACTGTTCAGAGGAGATTGTGTGAATCAGTGGTTTCTCGCTGCAAAGACACCACAACTAAAGGACAACAATAATAAGAAGAGACTTGCTTTGGACAAGAAACATGAACAATGGACATGAACAATGGAAATCTGTAATTTGGTCTGATGAGTCTAAATTTGAGATTTTTGGTTCCAACTGCTGTGTCTTTGTGAGACGCAGAGTAGGTGAACGGATGATCTCCTCATGCGTGGTTTCCACCGTGAAGCATGGAGGAGGTGTGATATTGTGGGGTGCTTTGCTGGTGACACTGTCTGTGATTTATTTAGAACTTAAGGCACACTTAACCAGCATGGCTACCACAGCATTTTGCAGCGATACGCCATTCAATCTGGTTTGCGCTTAGTGTTACTATCATTTGTTTTTCAACAGGACAATGCCCAAAAACACACCTCCAGGCTATGTAAGGGTTATTTGACCAAGAAGGAGAGTGATGGAGTTGTGCATCAGATGACCTGGCCTCCACAATCACCCGACCTCAACCCAATTGAGATGGTTTGGGATGAGTTGGGATGAGTGAAGGAAGTGCTTAACATATGTATGAACTCTTTTCAAGACTGTGACGACTGTACCTTATTAAGCTGGTTGAGAGAATGCCAAGATTGTGCATAGCTGTCATCAAGGCAAAAGGTGGCTACTATGAAGATTCTAAAATATAAAAAATATTTTGATTTGTTTAACACTTTTTTGGTTACTACATGATTCCATCTGTGTTATGTCATAGTTGTGATGTCTTCACTATTATTCTACAGGCCTGAGTGTCTGATTGATTTGTATTACATACACTTAAAACACACAATTCTCCATACAAGAGGTTTGCAGAGAACTCCAAGTCCATGGACCTCCCTGCTCTTGGCAGTCCTCTCTCTTTGGCCTGACTCATCCATCTGGCAGTTCCTGCTGGTCCATTTATTTCCAGATGAGGTCCTGCTTGTCAGTCCTCCTACAGTATCAGTCTCTTTTCCAGAGCCTGCCGTCTGGTGGAGGTGGGAGTGAAGGTGTAACCTGGTCAGGCCAGCCCAGTGGTGTCAGGTCTCTTTGCAAGCTGGTGGATGTTAGTACACATGCTCCTACACCTCTTGGCACGGGAGGGATCAATAAGTCAGTTAGGTCATTGGGTGCTTGTTAAGGCCTAGTGAACTGGACTGGCAACTGTAAACAAGCCTGAGCCTGAGTGGAGCCTGATGTTGGAGCTTGGTGTTAGAGCCTGACAGGAACTTGGTGTTAGAGCCTGACAGGGGCTTGTTATTAAAGCCTGAGAGGAGCCTTGTATTATAGCCTGAGGGGATTTTGGTATTACAGCCTGAGGGGAGCTTGGTATTACAGCCTGAGGGGAGCTTGGTATTAGAGCCTGAGAGGAGCCTTTTGTTTGAGCCTGAGAGGAGCCTTGTGTTTGAGCCTAAGAGGAGCCTGGTGTTAGAGCCTGAGTGGAGCCTGGTGTTAGACCCTGGTGTTAGAGCCTGGTGTTAGATCCTGGGAGGAGCTCGGTGTTAGAGCCTCAGAGGAGCCAGGTGTTAGTCACCCAACCGGTAAGACAGAGATAGCACTAGACTTTCAATTTATGAGTTACCTCTGAAGACCCTTCTCTGCTCTTGGCTTTTACTGCTCATGGTTGGCGTAGATAACTTTATATGTGACCCACCACTTTGATTCGGTGATATTTGGCAACATTTTGTTAAAGTAGAGACTCAGAGATAGAAAATGGTATATCATAAACTGCAGTTGAGAAACAATGGGAAGTTAATTCTGCTTTGAAAGTTGATACATTTGTAACCCCACTTTTGAGAGAATGTCTCATGAATGTTTTTGGTACACCTACTGGAGAGCTCTTCTTTGTCTACACCCATTCAGCATCGTTCACACATTCTTAAGCCTTAGCCCCACCCAATCTCTTTAAGGATTCACATGTGATGCCTTGTGCTAAACAGAGTGAGTAAGGTAGTGTAGTAAACTACCTAAGCTTACAATACTAAAAGTGGTGAAAGTAGTAGTAAAATACATTTATCTAGTCCTTGGCCCATATCCTAATCTGACTTTGGTGTAGGTCATGTTGTTCTTCACGTTACACACAATATATTAAATTAAATCAAAGTTGATTTGTCACATGCACAGGATGTAGAAGGTGTAAATGGTACAGTGAAATGGTTACTTGCATAGTGGAGTCTTTTGTTTAGTCTTTTGTCTAAACAATGAACCATAATCCCAACCGATACAGTACTAACATGTACCATGCATGAATCTGCAGGTAGCTAAAGCTAAACAACTAGGTTCAATGTTAGCTAGCTAGCTATAGGCTATAGCTAGTAATGTAAATGGATTTCTGAGATAATAAGAATATTACTACAAAGGTTATACACGTAACATTAGCTGGTGAGCCAGCCAGCAAACGTCTGCTAGCTAGCTAACATTACACTTTAATTTGTAATGAAAATGACTTGACGACAAACGTATAATATAATATTAGAGAGTATAATATCTGAAAATGTAGCTAGACTTTTGCCCATATACATGGATGAACGCTTCTCCCCCTCTGTCATGGATGCCATGGTTGCCCTTAGTTTGAAGATGTAATCCGGAGACAGGTGTTTTATACAACAGCCTTCTGTGTTCTCTTTTCAACTCCCTCCTCATTTGCAATCATACTCTTCTTCCACCGGGCATTCTACTGATTTCAAACTTGGTCAACTTCTTCTGTGACAACAGTACCGTTGATCGCCGTTTCTTCCCCATCCCTTTCATCAGAAGACTCTACAATATCTGGTTCAATTAAAATGGTTTTACCTAAATTAAGGATTTCCCCATTGTCTGATTCATTTTCAGAGTCAGAGAGAGTCAACATGGCATGATTATCCACCCGAAAGTAGTCCATGACAACTATTCCCCTCGAATCTTTGTCGATATGCATGTTAAATTCAGGGCAACAATATTGAGAGCAGTAGCAACAATTTTGCAGTTCTTCATAATATATTTTTAAAAAGCTGTGGTAGCAAGGATTATCTACACATACTGAGCAGCTCATGTTATAGACAGAAGCATGCTACATGGCAGATCAATCTGAACTTATCTCTCGGCATGTCCAGCCCATCCATTATCTCAGTCAATCATGGCTTGCGGTAAGGTTCCTGACTTTTTCTGTGGCTAAACCAACCAGGTTCATAATTTAACCATTTTATTCGTATTTATAGATGACATGCACGTTTGTTATTAAGGCACTTGAAAGTTCACAAGTTCCAAAGGCAAATGTTTGTATAAGTTTAAATGCATAAATGCCTCTCGTGTTAACCCTCTCTGGGATAGGTGGGACAGTCGCGTCCCACCTGACAATTGCCAGGGAAAATGCAGAGCGCCAAATTCAAATAAAATACTATAAAAATCAAACTTTCATTAAATCACACATGTAAGATACCAAATTAAAGCTACACTCATTGTGAATCCAGCCAACATGTCATATTTCAAAAAGGCTTTTTGGCGAAAGCATAAGATGCTATTATCTGATGATAGCACAACAGTAAACAAAGAGAGAGTAGCATATTTCAACCCTGCAGGCACCACACAAAACGCAGAAATAAAATATAAATCCTGACTTACCTTTGATGAGCTTCTTTTGTTGGCACTCCAATATGTCCCATAAACATCACAAATGGTCCTTTTGTTTGATTAATTCCGTCGATATATATCCAAAATGTCAATTTATTTGGCGCATTTGGTCCAGAAAAAAACAGCTTCCAATTCACGCAACATTACTAACAAATATCTCAAAAGTTACCTGTAAACTTTGCCAAAACATTTCAAACTACTTTTGTAATAAAACTTTAGGTATTTTTAAACGTTAATAATCGATCAAATTGTAGACGGCACAATCTGTGTTCAATACAGGAAGACAACAAACTCACGCTACTTTTCTAGTCATGCGCCTTCTCAAAAAGTACACTTCAAATGACACAAATTCAAGATGGCTGTACTTCTTCATTACACAAAGGAATAACCTCAACCAATTTCCAAAGACTGGTGACATCCAGTGGAAGCGGTAGGAACTGCAAACAAGTGCCTTAGAAATGTAGTTTCCCAATGAAAACTCATTGAATAGACAGTGACCTAAAAAAAAAATCTGAATGGTTAGTCCTCGGTGGTTTTACCTGCTACATAAGTTATGTTATACTCACATACATGATTCAAACAGTTTTAGAAACTTCAGAGTGTTTTCTATCCAAATCTACTAATAATATGCATATCTTATATTCTTGGCATGAGTAGCAGGAAGTTGAAATTGGGCATGCTATTTATCCAAAAGTGGAAATGCTACCCACTATCCCAAAGAGGATTTAAGTATCAAATCAAATCAAATGTATTTATATAGCCCTTCGTACATCAGCTGATATCTCAAAGTGCTGTACAGAAACCCAGCCTAAAACCCCAAACACCCAGCAATGCAGGTGTAGAAGCACGGTGGCTAGGAAAAACTCCCTAGAAAGGCCAAAACCTAGGAAGAAACCTAGAGAGGAACCAGGCTATGTGGGGTGGCCAGTCCTCTTCTGGCTGTGCCGGGTGGAGATTATAACAGAACATGGCCAAGATGTTCAAATGTTCATAAATGACCAGCATGGTCGAATAATAATAAGGCAGAACAGTTGAAACTGGAGCAGCAGCACGGTCAGGTGGACTGGGGACAGCAAGGAGACATCATGTCAGGTAGTCCTGGGGCATGGTCCTGGGGCATGAGACAAGGCTGAGTATAGCCCACAAAGACCTCCGCCACGGCACAACCCAAGGGGGGGGGGGGACGCCAACCCAGACAGGATGACCACATCAGTGAATCAACCCACTCAGGTGACGCACCCCCTCCAGGGATGGCATGAGAGAGCCCCAGTAAGCCAGTGACTCAGCCCCTGTAATAGGGTTAGAGGCAGAGAATCCCAGTGGAAAGAGGGGAACCGGCCAGGCAGAGACAGCAAGGGCGGTTCGTTGCTCCAGAGCCTTTCCGTTCACCTTCCCACTCCTGGGCCAGACTACACTCAATCATATGACCCACTGAAGAGATGAGTCTTCAGTAGAGACTTAAAGGTTGAGACCGAGTTTGCATCTCTGACATGGGTAGGCAGACCGTTCCATAAAAATGGAGCTCTATAGGAGAAAGCCCTGCCTCCAGCTGTTTGCTTAGAAATTCTAGGGACAATTAGGAGGCCTGCGTCTTTTGACCGTAGCGTACGTGTAGGTATGTACGGCAGGACCAAATCAAAGAGATAGGTAGGAGCAAGCCCATGTAATGCTTTGTAGGTTAGCAGTAAAACCTTGAAATCAGCCCTTGCTTTGACAGGAAGCCAGTGTAGAGAGGCTAGCACTGGAGTAATATGATCAATTTTTTTGGTTCTAGTCAGGATTCTAGCAGCCGTATTTAGCACTAACTGAAGTTTATTTAGTGCTTTATCCGGGTAGCCGGAAAGTAGAGCATTGCAGTAGTCTAACCTAGAAGTGACAAAAGCATGGATTAATTTTTCTGCATCATTTTTGGACAGAAAGTTTCTGATTTTTGCAATGTTACGTAGATGGAAAAAAGCTGTCCTTGAAATGGTCTTGATATGTTCTTCAAAAGTGAGATCAGGGTCCAGAGTAACGCCGAGGTCCTTCACAGTTTTATTTGAGACGACTGTACAACCATTAAGATTAATTGTCAGATTCAACAGAAGATCTCTTTGTTTCTTGGGACCTGGAACAAGCATCTCTGTTTTGTCCGAGTTTAAAAGTAGAAAGTTTGCAGCCATCCACTTCCTTATGTCTGAAACACATGCTTCTAGCAAGGGCAATTTTGGGGCTTCACCATGTTTCATTGAAATGTACAGCTGTGTGTCATCCGCATAGCAGTGAAAGTTAACATTATGTTTTTGAATAACATCCCCAAGAGGTCCAATATATAGTGAAAACAATAGTGGTCCTAAAACGGAACCTTGAGGAACACCGAAATTTACAGTTGATTTGTCAGAGGACAAACCATTCACAGAGACAAACTGATATCTTTCCGACAGATAAGATCTAAACCAGGGAAGAACTTGTCCGTGTAGACCAATTTGGGTTTCCAATCTCTCCAAAAGAATGTGATGATCGATGGTATCAAAAGCAGCACTAAGGTCTAGGAGCACGAGGACAGATGCAGAGCCTCGGTCCGATGCCATTAAAATGTCATTTACCACCTTCACAAGTGCCGTCTCAGTGCTATGATGGGGTCTAAAACCAGACTGAAGCATTTCATATACATTGTTTGTCTTCAGGAAGGCAGTGAGTTGCTGCGCAACAGCCTTTTCTAAAATTTTTGAGAGGAATGGAAGATTCGATATAGGCCGATAGTTTTTTATATTTTCTGGGTCAAGGTTTGGCTTTTTCAAGAGAGGTTTTATTACTGCCACTTTTAGTGAGTTTGGTACACATCCGGTGGATAGAGAGCCGTTTATTATGTTCAACATAGGAGGGCCAAGCACAGGAAGCAGCTCTTTCAGTAGTTTAGTTGGAATAGGGTCCAGTATGCAGCTTGAAGGTTTAGAGGCCATGATTATTTTCATCATTGTGTCAAGAGATATAGTATTAAAACACTTGAGCGTCTCTCTTGATCCTAGGTCCTGGCAGAGTTGTGCAGACTCAGGACAACTGAGCTTTGAAGGAATACGCAGATTTAAAGAGGAGTCCGTAATTTGCTTTCTAATAATCATAATATTTTCCTCAAAGAAGTTCATGAATTTATCACTGCTAAAGTGAAAGTCATCCTCTCTTGGGGAATGCTGCTTTTTAGTTAGCTTTGCGACAGTATCAAAAAGGAATTTCGGATTGTTCTTATTTTTCTCAATTAAGTTAGAAAAATAGGATGATCGAGCAGCAGTAAGGGCTCTTCGGTACTGCACAGTACTGTCTTTCCAAGCTAGTCGGAAGACTTCCAGTCTGTGATGTGCAACATACGCCTAGCTTCCTGGAATGGGTCACATATGTTCTGGTTTGTTCTTTGATACGAAATACATGACTGGTGTTTTTGACAGGCTTCCATCAGAGGAAGCGGAACACTGAGGTTAGCGTGTGGGTGTAGTTTTGTTTTTCTCCACATACAGCTGTAGGGAGAGAGCAGCTGGGAGCCAGCCAAGAGAATTGTGTGTGCGTGCGTGTGTGTGCATTTGTGTGTTTTGATGAAGATGTTGACGGGTGTGCCTGGGGGGAATTGGACAGACCCCATCAGTGGTTGCTGTGGCGTCGCTGGTGGTTGGCGATGCGTTTCTCAGACCCGCCCTCCAGCATGCTAATGACGGCCCAAAATCACACATTAGCAGTCCACACACACTGCTTACATACTCCTCACACACTCCTCCAGGCTCTCAGATCAAATGTCCATTGGCTCCGTCATCCCCCATCCCCTTACACCACACACCATGCAGAGTCCACAGCTGAGGAAACAGATTGGGCTTGTTTTTTTGTTGGTGTTTCTCTCTTTGTTTGTTTGTTGTGCTCTGGCCTAGTGAAACTCATCGTCTGGGGGAATATTAAGTGGCTGAAACAACAGCGTTTGGACTTGTTTACACGGTGTTTGTGTGTGTGTGTGTGTGCCTGTGTTTGTGTGTGTGTGTCTATTTATGTGCTCACGTGTGTGTGAGAGCAGAAGTCAGTCAATGTGAAATCCGTCAGTGTGTGTGTTTCCACACCATGCGGAACAGACACAAAGCAAGATGAATCATTTTTTGAAGAAGGCAGGTGTCGATGCTGTAGCTTGAGGCTTCTCTTTACCATTCAGCCCTCTGGCGCATTCTAAAGAACATTGCCTCTTTCTGTGAATAGTAAAGATATTATGTTTGTCAATGTTGTACTTGCTGTAATAAAAGGGTCCACTGCCCACATGACTGTGAAGGTGTATGAGAAAGACAACCTCCAACGCAAGTCTCTCCATCTCGATCTGGATTTTCATGACTTTATTTTTTAAAGAGCTATTTGGAGAGACAATTATGGTATTCTTTGCCTTTCAAATATAATGGTGTCTAGAGCTGTGAGACATCATTAGTCAACATGGGTATTCAGACACGGGGTTGTCACTCCTTCCTCTCACATGTTGACTAGACCGGGCACGTGCGTGTGGCCTCGTGCGGCATCGCCCGCAGGTTAATTTTGTCCACCCACACCAGATGAGATCAGGATACGCATGTTGAAATATCAAAACGAAGTCTGAACCAACTTTATTTATTTGGGGACAGGTCGAAATGCATGAAACAATCACGGCCATTTAGCTAGCTTGCTGTTGCTAGCTAATTTGTCCTGGGATATAAACATTGGGTTGTTATTTTACCTGAAATGTACAAGGACCTCTACTCCAACAATTCATTCCCATATAAAAGGGTACATTTAGTTAGTTTCAAGTAATTTCTCCTCCTTCAGTCTCCTTCTTCTGACTTTATATGATGGTTGGCAACCAACTTTAAGGTGCATTACCACCACCAACTGGACTTGAGTGTGGACCTTTAATCTTTCAGTCAGTTCAGTTTCAGTTTCAGCTCTTCAAAACCAATGAGGAGACGGGAGAGGTGGGACTTGCAGCGCATCAAACATCAAAAATAGAAACAAGTTATATTTTAGAGGCGCTGTTGCGCCTTCTTCACCATGCTGTCTGTGTGGGTGGACCATTTCAGTTCGTACGTGATGTGTATGCAGACAAACTTAAAACTTTCGACCTTCTCCACTACTGTCCCGTCGATGTGGATAGGGGGGTGCTCCCTCTGCTGTTTCCTGAAGTCCACAATCATCTCCTTTGTTTTGTTGACGTTGAGTGTGAGGTTCTTTTCCTGACACCACACTCTGAGGGCCCTCACCTCCTCCCTGTAGGCCGTCTCGTTATTGTTGGTAATCAAGCCTACCACCGTGGTGTCGTCTGCAAACTTGATGATTGAGTTGGAGGCGTGCATGGCCACACAGTCATGGGTGAACAGGGAGTACAGGAGAGGGCTGAGAATGCACCCTTGTGGGGCCCCAGTGTTGAGGATAAGCAGGGTGGAGATGTTGTTTCCTACCTTCAACACCTGGGGGGCGGTCCGTCAGAAAGTCCAGGTCGAGACCCTAATGACGAGTTTGGAGTGTACTATGGTGTTAAACGCTGAGCTGTAATCGATGAACAGCATTCTTACATAGGTATTCCTCTTGTCCAGATTGGTTAGGGCAGTGTGCAGTGTGATTGCGATTGTGATTGCGTTGTCTGTGGGCCTATTGGGGCGGTAAGAAAGTTGGAGTGGGTATAGGGTGTCAGGTAGGGTGGAGGTGATATTATCCTTGACTAGTCTCTCAAATCACTTCATGATGACGGAAGTGAGTGCTACGGGGCGATAGTTGTTTAGCTCAGTTACCTTAGCTTTCTTGGGAACAGGGACAATGGTGGCCCTCTTGAAGCATTTGGGAAGAGCAGACTGGGATAGGGACTGATTGAATATGTCCGTAAACACACCAGCCAGCTGGTCTGCGCATGCTCTGAGGACGCGGCTAGGGATGCCGTCTATGCCGGCAGCCTTGCGAGGGTTAACACTTTTAAATGTTTTACTCACGTTGGCTGCGGTGAAGGAGAGCCCGCAGGTTGTGCTAGCGGGCCGTGTCAGTGGCACTGTATTATCCTCAAAGCGAGCAAAGAAGTTGTTTAGTTTGTCTGGGAGCAAGACGTCGGTGTTAGCAACGGGAATGGTTTTCATTTTGTAATCCGTGATTGACTGTAGACCCTGCCACATACGGTTGAAGTCGGAAGTTTACATACACTTAGGTTGGAGTCATTAAAACTCATTTTTAACCACTCCACAAATGTCTTGTTAACAAACTATAGTTTTGGCAAGTCGGCTAGGACATCTACTTTGTGCATGACACAAGTCATTTTTCCAACAATTGTTTACAGACAGATTATTTCACTTACAATTCACTGTATCACAATTCCAGTGGGTCAGAATTTGACATATGCTAAGTTGACTGTGCCTTGAAAGCTTGGAAAATTCCAGAAATTATGTCATGGCTCGAGAAGCTTCTGATAGGCTAATTGACATAATTTGAGTAAATTGGAGGTGTACCTGTGGATGTATTTCAAGGCCTACCTTCAAACCCAGTGCCTCTCTGCTTGACATCATGGGAAAATCCAAAGAAATCAGCCAAGACCTCAGAAAAAATATTGTAGACCTCCACAAGTCTGTTTCATCCTTGGGAGCAATTTCCAAACTCCTGAAGGTACCACGTTCATCTGTACAAACAATAGTATGCAAGTATAAACACCATGGGACCACGCAGCCATTATACTGCTCAGGAAGGAGACGCGTTCTGTCTCCTAGAGATGAATGTACTTTGGTGTGAAAAGTGCAAATCAATCCCAGAACAACAGCATAGGACCTTGTGAAGATGCTGGAGGAAACAGGTACAAAAGTATCCAAATCCACAGAAAAACGAGTCCTATATCGACATAACCTGAAAGGCCGCTCAGCAAGAAAGAAGCCACTGCTCCAAAACCACCATAAAAAAGCCAGACTATGGTTTGCAACTGCACATGGGGACAAATGTCCTCTGGTCTGATGAAACAAAAATAGAACTGTTTCGTTATGTTTAGAGGAAAAAGGTGGAGGCTTGCAAGCCGAGGAACACCATCGCCACCGTGAATCACGGGGGTGGCAGCATCATGTTCTGGGGGTGCTTTGCTGCAGGAGGGACTGGTGCACCTCACATAATAGATGGCATCATGAGCCAGGAAATTATGTGGATATATTGAAGCAGCATCTCAAGACATCAGTGAGGACGTTAAAGCTTGTTCGCAAATGGGTCTTCCAAATGGACAATGACCCCAAGAATATTTCCACATTTGTGACAAATAGGCTTAAGGACAGCAATGTCAAGGAATTGGAGTGGCCATCACAAAGCCCTGACCTCAATCCCATAGAACATTTGTGGGCAGAACTGAAAAAGTGTGTGCGAGCAAGGAGGCCTTCAAACCTGACTCAGTTTCTCCAGCTCTGTCAGTAGGAATGGGCCAAAGTTCACCCAACTTATTGTGGGAAGCTTGTGGAAGGCTATCCGAAACATTTGACCCAAGTAAAACTATTTAAAGGCAATGCTACCAAATACTAATTGAGTGTATGTAAACATCTGACCCACTGGGTATTTGCTGAAAGATAGAAAATATTAAATAAATCATTCTCTCTACTATTATTCTGACATTTCACATTCTTAAAATAAAGTGGTGATCCTAACTGACCTAAGACAGGGAAGTTTTTACTAGGATTAAATGTCAAGAATTGTGAGAAACTGAGTTTAAATTTATTTGGCTAAGGTGTATGTAAACTTCCGACTTCAACTGTACGTGTCTGAGCCGTTGAATTGCGACTCTACTTTGTCTCTATACTGATGCTTAGCTTTTAATTGCCTTGCGGAGGGAATTGCTACACTGTTTGTTTTCGTCATGTTTCCGGTTACCTTGCCATGATTAAAAGCAGTGGTTCGCGCTTTCAGTTTGCTGCCATCAATCCACTGTTTCCGGTTGGGTAAGGTTTTAATAGTCACCATGGGTACAAAATCACTGATGCACTTGCTAATAAACTTGCTCACTGAATCAGCGTATACATCAATGCTGTTGTCTGAGGCTATCCGGAACATATCCCAGTCCACGTGATCAAAGCAATCTTGATGCTTGGAATCAGATTGGTCTGACCAGTGTTGAACAGACCTGAGCACGAGCATTTCCTGTTTTAGTTTCTGTCTATAAGCTGGGAGCAACAAAATGGAGTCGTGGTCAGATTTGCCGAAAGGAGGGTCGAGGGAGGGCTTTGTATGGGTTGCGGAAGTTAGAGTAGCAACGATCCAGAATGCTGCCAGCCCAGTCACACATTCAATATGCTGATAAAATTTAGGTAGCCTTGTTTTCAGATTAGCTTTGTTAAAATCCTCAGCTACAATAAATGCAGCCTCAGGATATGTGGTTTCCAGAATACATAGTGTAACGGCTGTCGTCGGTGGAATAAGGTGAGGAAAGGTGAGGTGCAGCGTGGTAAGAGTTCATGATTTTTAAAATAATCAAAACTAAAAACTAAACAAAATAACAACTAGGAAGAACGAACAAACGAAAGAGTCCTGTCTAGTGATGAACCCCAAAACAGAAAATAAACACCCACGAAACACAGGTGGACCCCATTTCACCATAGTTTTTCTCTGCCTCTTTATCCGCCTCCTTGGCCTCTTAAAAACGGCAAACCTCGCCGCCGACCTCGGACTAGGGACCCTAGCCCCGGGTCCCGAATGGACGGGAGATTCCGGCAGCACTGGACGGACGGGAGACTCCGGCAGCTCCGGAGTGAAGGGCGATTCTGGCAGCGCCGGTGTGACGGACGGCTCTGCCAGCTCCTGGCTGACTGACAGCTCTGGCAGCTCCTGGCTGACTGACGGCTCTGGCAGCTCCTGGATGACTGACGGCTCTGGCAGCTCCTGGCTGACTGACGGCTCTGGCAGCTCCTGGCTGACTGATGGCTCTAGCAGCTCCTGGCTGACTGGCGGCTCTGGCAGCTCCTGATTGGCGGGTGACTCTGGCAGCTCAGGACAGACGGGCGACTCTGGCAGCTCAGGACAGACGGGCGACTCTGGCAGCTCCTGGCTGACTGACAGCTCTGGCAGCTCCTGGCTGACTGACGGCTCTAGCAGCTCCTGGCTGACTGGCGGCTCTGGCAGCTCCTGATTGGCGGGTGACTCTGGCAGCTCAGGACAGACGGGCGACTCTGGCAGCTCAGGACAGACGGGCGACTCTGGCAGCTCCTGGCTGACTGACAGCTCTGGCAGCTCCTGGCTGACTGACGGCTCTGGCAGCTCCTGGCTGACTGATGGCTCTGGCAGCTCCTGGCTGACTGACGGCTCTGGCAGCTCCTGGCTGACTGACGGCTCTAGCAGCTCCTGGCTGACTGGCGGCTCTGGCAGCTCCTGATTGGCGGGTGACTCTGGCAGCTCAGGACAGACGGGCGACTCTGGCAGCTCAGGACAGACGGGCGACTCTGGCAGCTCCTGGCTGACTGACAGCTCTGGCAGCTCCTGGCTGACTGACGGCTCTGGCAGCTCCTGGCTGACTGACGGCTCTGGCAGCTCCTGGCTGACTGACGGCTCTGGCAGCTCCTGGCTGACTGACGGCTCTGGCAGCTCCTGGCTGACTGACGGCTCTAGCAGCTCCTGGCTGACTGGCGGCTCTGGCAGCTCCTGATTGGAGGGTGACTCTGGCAGCTCAGGACAGACGGGCGACTCTGGCAGCTCAGGACAGACGGGCGACTCTGGCAGCTCAGAACAGACGGGCGACTCTGGCAGCTCAGGACAGACTGGAGACTCTGGCAGCTCAGGACAGACTGGAGACTCTGGCAGCTCAGGACAGACGGGAGACTCTGGCAGCTCAGGACAGACTGGAGACTCTGGCAGCTCAGGACAGACTGGAGACTCTGGCAGCTCAGGACAGACGGGAGACTCTGGCAGCTCAGGACAGACTGGAGACTCTGGCAGCTCAGGACAGACTGGAGACTCTGGCAGCTCAGGACAGACGGGAGACTCTGGCAGCTCAGGACAGACGGGAGACTCTGGCAGCTCAGGACAGACGGGAGACTCTGACAGCGCTGGGCAGGAGGAAGACTCTGACAGCACTGGACAGGCGGGAGCACCTGTAGGTAGGAGACGGAGAGACAGCCTTGTGCGGGGGGGCTGCCACCGAAGGTCTGGTGCGTGGAGTCGTCACCGGATAGACCAGACCGTGGAGGCGCACTGGAGGTCTCGAGCACCGAGCCTGCCCAACCCTACCTGGCTGAATGCTGCCGGTAGCCAGGCCAGTGCGGCGAGGTGGAATAGCCCGCACTGGGCTGTGCTGGTGAACCGGGGACACCATGCATAGGGCTGGTGCCATGTACACTGGCTCGAGGAGACTCACTGGAGACCAGATGCGCTGAGCCGGCTTCATGGCACCTGCTCGATGCCCACTCTAGCCCGGCCGATACGAGGCGTTGCAATGTACCGCACCGAGCTATGCACACGCACCGGGACACTGTGCGCCTCACGGCATAACACGGTGCCTGCCCGGTCCCTCTCTCTCCACGGTAAGCACGGAGAGTTGGCTCAAGTCTCCTACCTGACTTAGCCACACTCCCCGTGTGCCCCCCCAATACATTTTTGGGGCTGCCTCTCGGGCTTCCACCCTCGCTGCCATGCTGCCTCCTCATACCGCTGCCTCCAGCTCAGCCTTGGGCGGCAATATTCTCCAGCCTGTGCCCAGGGTCCCTTGCCGTCCAGAATCTCCTCCCATGTCCAGGAGTCCTGCGATCGCTGCTGCTGCTGCCTGTTACCACGCTGCTTGGTCCTTTGGTGGTGGGTGTTTCTGTAACAGCCATCGTGGAAGAAGGTGAGGACCAAGGTGCAGCGCGATAAGTGTTCATGATTTTTAATATAATGAAAACTGAACACTAAACAAAATAACAACTAGGAAGAACGAACAAACGAAACAGTCCTGTCTAGTGATGAACCACAAAACAGAAAATAAACACCCACGAAACACAGGTGGAAAAAGGCTACCTAAGTATGATTCTCAATCAGAGACAACTAACGACACCTGCCTCTGATTGAGAACCATACCAGGCCAAACTCAAAAGCCAACATAGAAAAACAAACATAGACTACCCACCCCAACTCACACCCTGACCATACTAAAACAAAGACAAAACAAAGGAACTAAGGTCAGAACGTGACACATAGAGTCTAATGAAGTTCTTTCAGGGCCGTCGAGGTGTCTGCTTGGGGGAGGGGATATTCACGGCTGTGATTATAATCGAAGAGAATTCTCTTGGTAGATAATGCGGTCGGCATTTGATTCTAAGGAATCCTAGGTCAGGTGAACAAAATGACTCTTGTTCCTGTATATTGTTATGATCACACCACGACTCGTTAATCATAAGGCATACACCCCTGCCCTTCTTCTTACCAGAGAGATGTTTGTTTCTGTCGGCGCGATGCGTGAAAGAAACCGGGTGGCTGTACAGACTCTGATAACGTATCAGCCATGTTTCCGTGAAACAGAAACTGTTACAATCTCTGATGTCTCTCTGGAAGACAGCCCTTGCTCGAATTTCATCTACCTTGTTGTCAAGAGACTGGACATTGGCGAGTAGTATACTCGGGAGCAGTGAGCGATGTGCCCATCTACGGAGCCTGACCAGAAAACCGCTCCGTCTGCCCCTTCTGCGGCGCCGTTGTTTTGGGTCGCCTACTGGGATCCAATCCATTGTCCTGGGTGGTGGTCCAAACAGAGGATCCGCTTCGGGAAAGTAGTATTCCTGGTCGTAATGTTGGTAAGTTGACGTTGCTCTTATATCCAATAGTTCTTCCCGACAGTATGTAATTAGACTTAAGATTTCCTGGGGTAACAGTGTAAGAAATAATACATAAAAAAACGAAATACTGCATAGTTTCCTAAAAAAGGGAAGCGAGGCAACCATCTCTGTTGGCGTGTGAGCTGAGCATGTTTTTGGTTTCCCATTGGTTCTGGGAACGAAGCCATAAGTCTCCTAACTGTAAAAAAAAAAACGTTCTGAGGACGTACGTGAAATTTTTGCCTCTTCTGGGAACGTACATTTTTAAGTTGCAGGGAGGTTCTGAGAATGTTTTATTATGGTTCCCTGAAAGGTTCCCTGGGAGTTTTCTTTTGCGTTCTGAGAATTTCAATTCTAGGTTATTTGAGAACATGTTTCAATAAGACTTTTAATAACACTGCTATCTTAGGCTAATTGTTTTAAACTCCAAGCACAGATAGGACAAACATTAATTAATTTGCTTCGGCATTAATCATGCAAACACATTTATCTTTCATTATGGCATGGCGTCAGTGAGATTCTAAACTATGCTCTGCTGTTTTCTATCCATGGAATTAGTCCACTGTGCCACCATGATGGAACTAGCATGCCATGTTGTTGTTTTTTATTCATTCAAAGCAGTTTATTTTTGGCTATTCAATCAGACTCCATTTGAAAGGAAGCAAGCACACATTAAGATCAGACACTTAACAAGACAGAGGATAGAGAGAGTTTTTTTCATGCTCAGAATGGAATGTATATGTTTACAGGATCGGTGTCCCCACCGCAGGACGGTTGAGCTAACGTGCGTTAATGTGATTAGCATGAGGTTGTAAGTAACAAGAGAATTTCTCAGGACAAAAACATATCTGATATGGGCAGAACGCTTAAATTCTTGTTAATCTAACTGCACTGTCCAAATTACAGTAAATGTTACAGTGAAAGAATACCATGCTATTGTTTGAGGAGAGTGCACAGTTATGAACTTGAAAATGTATTAATAAACCAATTAGGCACATTTGTTCAGACTTGATATGACATTTTGAACTGAAATGCAATTGTTCATTGCATCAGTGCAAAATTTTGCACATACACTTCTTCCATCTAGTGGCCAAAATATAAATTGTGCCTAAATTGGAATAATACATTGTACCCTTTCTCTTGCATTTCAAATATGATGAAAAAATAAAATAATAATAAAAATGCATGTTTTTTCTATGTATTATCTTTTTCCAGATCTAATGTGTTATATTCTCCAACATTAATTTCACATTTGCACAAACTTCAAAGTGTTTCCTTTCAAATGGTATCAAGAATATGCATATCCCTGCTCCAGGTCCTGAGCTACAGGCAGTTAGATTTGGGTATGTAATTTTAGGCGAAAACTGAAAAAAAGGGTACGATCCTTCTTTGAACATTACTAATGATTTCTTGTGTTTTTTTGGAAAGTGTTCTGAATGTTCTGAGAACAGGACTTTAAAAAGGACTATGAAGAAACCTGCAAAAAACGTTATGCTGAAGTACTGAAATTCCCCCTGAAGAATTATTCCCAAAATGTTGTCGGTAGGTTGTATGCAAAATAACCATAGGACAACCAGTCTCTCACCAAGCTCTAAGAAACATATGGTTCTCAGAACATTATACGTTAGCTGGGCTGTGTTTGAACACAACATGTTAGAATCTCTTTTTCTTATTGGCAATTATCAACACAGGCACTCCAACGGGCTCTCTCTGTCGTGCCAAATAAAAGACTGGAATTATTGCTTCAATTGTGGAGCTTCCAATAAACATACCTCTCACAACCAACAGTCAGAATCAAGGTTGTTTTGAAACTAAGCTGTGCATGGCCGGATTTCAATGGTCGGCGTTAGTGGATTTTCCTGGACACTCTAGTATGCAATTACATTAGACACACTTGTGGAAGAGATCTGAAATGACAGGATTAATTGCAGTCAAAGGATTAATTGCTGTTATGTTTGTCAATATGTCTCTTTTGATGGTTCATGTCAATCAGTACTGCATTAATTAGCCTCAAAGTTACCATTGCAGTTACAGGATGAAGTCCAGCCTGTGTATACAATGTGTCCTGTTATGTTTATGTCAATGTCTCCTTTGATGTTTTATGTCGATCAGTGCTTCTTTAGTTATCGTCAAAGTTACTGTTGCATTTACAGGATTTATACAATGCTCATATGTTTTTTTGTTTTGTTGTTTGCAGCTGCGGGCCCATGCTGTGGACATGAATGGGAACAAGGTGGAAAGCCCCATAGATCTATACATCTACGTCATCGACATGAATGACAACCGGCCAGAGTTCCAGAACCAGGTCTACAATGGCTCTGTGGCTGAAGGCTCAAAGCCAGGTACATAAACTAGGACAGTAAATAGTGTCTTTTTTCTTCAAGTATTTCAAGTATATGAACGGAGGCATGATGACTTTAAAGGTAGAAAGAAGACCATGTCATGATTGGAGGAACACTTGTTTTACCAGTCAGAGATGAAGGCCAGATGTTAATCTACATTGTGTTCAGACACCAGATGTTTATCTACGTTGTGTTCAGGCAATGTTCTACTGCCAAGTTTAATGGCAGGAGAATTTATAAACAATGCAGGTGAGAGACCGAGAGAGAGAAAGAAAGAGTACACACACACACAACACACACATTGCAATAGTCTCTCCTCAGTGGAGCGTGGGTCTGTTCTCTGTTCTAGACCTGCTAATTAGCGAGGAGAACCAAACGTATTAAAAAAATTCTGTATTTTCAACTGACTGCGACTCTCTTGTAAAAACAAAGACAGAGTGTGTTGGGGTTACAACACTGTCAATTTGTATTTAAAAAATGTAGGTCACAACTAATTAGCTTATTATTCTCTCTCTCGCTCTCTCTTGTCTCTCTATATAAATGTATATTCTTCATTTCTATTGTAAAAGACCAAGTCCATAATATGTCAAGAACAGCTCAAATAAGCATAGATAAACAACAGTACAACATTACTTTAAGACATGAAGGTCACTCAATCCAGAAGATTTCAAGAACTTTGAAAGTTTCTTCAAGTGCAGACGCAAAACCATCAAGCGCTATGATGAAACTGGCTCTCATGAGGACAGCCACAGGAAAGGAAGACCCAGAGTTATCTCTGCTGTAGAGGATACATTCATTAGAGTTAACTGCACCTCAGATTGCAGCCCAAATAAATTATTCACGGTGTTGAAGTAATAGACACATCTCAACATCAACTGTTCAGAGGAGACTGCGTGAATCAGGCATTCATGGTCGAATTGCTTCAAAGAAACCACTACTAAAGGACACCAATAAGAAGAAGAGACTTGCTTGGGCCAAGAAACATGAGTAATGGACATTAGGCTGGTGGAAATCTGTCCCTTGTTCTGATGAGTCCAAATTTGAGGTTTTTGGTTCCAACCACCGTGTCTTTGTGAGACGCAGAGTAGGTGAACGGATGATCTCCGCATGTGTAGTTCCCACCATGAAGCATGGTGGTGAAGGTGTGATGGTGTTGGGCTGCTTTGCTGGTGACAATGTCTGTGATTTATTTAGAATTCAAGGCACACTTAACCAGCATGGCTACCACAGCATTCTACAGCGATACGCCATCCCATCTGGTTTGCGCTTAGTGAGACATTTGTTTTTCAACAGGACAATGACCGAAAACCCACCTCCAGGTTGTGTAAGGGTTATTTGACCAAGAAGGAGAGTTTTTCTAACTGCTTACAGTAAAGGGGGATGGGATGTGTTCAGCTCTAAAATAGATATTTCTATAAGACTAGAAGACTCTTAATGTCAAAATGCCTCTGAAGCATTACAGCTGATCCTCCATCTACTATGGCTGCTATATAAAACCATTAAAAGAGACAGACCTGCGGGGAGTTGCCCTTATCGCTGTCGCCAGATGCAACATTCTGTGTCAAATCAATCCATCAGTGAAACTGGGTTTAAAATGGCACGCTTGCCAACACAGACGTACACCCATCGGGGTAGACACAGAAACAAGCATGTCATTGGATTTGATCAGTCTTACATGTAAGTAATTTGGCAATTACACTACATAATTAGTAATCCAATTAGAACTAATCCAATTGTTATTGTGATTCAGACAGGGGAAAATGATCAGTGGTGTGTATTCATTCATGTGTCATCACCAGGGTGTTCTACGAGTTTGCTTAGCACTTACCGCATGAGCTCTACAAGTTATTGGATGGTTATTGTAAATTGATAAGTTACACTGACATTAGTGAACCCTTGTCTATGGGGGAAAAAAACTCAACACCACCACCACGTTCTCCTCATGCATAGGAGATCAGACAAATTTGGCGGAAAAACACCAAAATGCTATAGTCAGTGATGAAAAAAGAGTTCTCAATCTTGTTGGCACTTGAGACACTCTGAAATGAGAATCAAATCAAATCAAATGTATTTATATAGCCCTTCGTACATCAGCTGATATCTCAAAGTGCTGTACAGAAACCCAGCCTAAAACCCCAAACAGCAAGCAATGCAGGTGTAGAAGCACGGTGTAAAGTATTTAAGTAAAAGTACTTGAAAGTATTACTTTACTTTACTAATCATATTTTTGACTACTTTTACATCACTACATTCCTAAAGACAAGTATGTACTTTTTACTCCATACATTTCACCTGCCACCCAAAAGCTCTCATTACATTTTGTCAGGACAGGAAAATTGTGTAATTCACACACTTATCAAGAGAACATCCCTGGTCATCCCTACAGCCTCTGATCTGGCGGACTCACTAAACACATGCTTCTTTTGTAAACTATGTCTTGATTGTTGGAGTGTGCCACTGGCTTTCCATAAACTTAAAAAACAAGAAAATGATTCCGCCTGGTTTGCTTTATATAAAGCAGAGGCTCTTAAACTTTTTCAGCCTGGGACCAAATTAGAAATTCTGTGTTTTCCTGGGACCCAAGCTTAAGAGAATATGCAACGATATATAAATATTGGTACATTTCATTGCCCTTATGTCTAAAACAAATGCAACATAGACAAAATCAAATAATAATGACATTAAATATCCATATTAATATATATTAATGTTCATTTTCCCCATTTAAAAACACTCTTACATATCTGTCTAGGTTGGAACTGTTGTTGTTGAAATACAATCAATTATTTTCCTTCTGAACTGGAATAAACTGATTGATCACATCACACTGATGAATAACAGAACACACACACAGGCTTTTTGATAGTGCAACCCTAAATAACAGTACATATGAAAAATGATCAGGCCTACTGTACATCTTACTGTATAAATTATTGTTGATAGAAAGTCTAGGTTGGAACTGATGCTGTTAAAATACATCTTTTTTTATTCTGAACTGGAATAAACTGATTGATCACATCACACAGATGTAGACCAGAAAACACACACACACACACACACACACACACACACACACACACACACACACACACACACACACACACACACACACACACACACACACACACACACACACACACACACACACACACACACAATCCTAATGAGAGGTGTGTGGCTGGTTGAAGTTTTCAACAAGCATGTCTATTCTGGGCTCAGTTTTTGACAGTGTAACACTGAGGTCAGGCTCAGCATCGACACTGTTTCTGTACTTGAGAACCCTGGCATGCATAGGTATGTGGTGCCGAACTGGATCAGAACATCTACTGCTTTCTCAGTCAGGCAGGAGAACATTTCCTGCTGTAGATGAATAACCCAGAACTGTGAGTGAGTTTCCTTCAAAAAGCATCTTGCATAAATCAGTTTATTCCAGTTAAGAATAACAATTGTTTCCTGAAGCATTCTGCCCTGTTCTGAAAGAACTCCCTCGTTTTACCATCGTGCTGTGGATGTTTGGTCAGGACGTGTTGTTTTAATAATTTGTTCATTTTGAGAGACTCATTACTAAGCACTTCCCCACATGAAACACATTGTGGGTGCTCCTCTTTATAAGTTTGTTTGAAAGAGAGAGAAACAAATCGCTGTATATGCGTTTCATGACAATTGAGTTCAGTCAGAACTTGTGGCTAGCATGAGTCCATTTGATGACAGCAGTGAGTGATGGTGAGTAGGAATGACAAGTCAATGGCTGACAGAGTATCATCTGCTGCTGAACGTTGCGCTGCAACAGTCGGAGAAAGACTTGAGAGTTTCCACTGCCTCTTGGCCTGGGGGGCTAATTAGGCCTCAGCATCTGTACACAGGAGAGGAGAGATGGAGGAACGCAGGGATGTTTCAGGCAGTGTAATGGACCCAGAGTGTGTGACCGACTGCTATTCTGCGCTGAGTGCAGGAGAGCACATTTGCCTGGCTGATTGTTCACAGAGGAGCCACTATGTTACAATTAATACCAAATAGATTGAGTCTCAGAGCTGGGAGTGCATTTAGCAGGAAGGGTCACCCAGAGATGCTGATGGAAAGTAGCTTCAGACACCAGTGAGTGCTCTGGTTTGTTACAAATTCTGAAGTTTTACATTCACAAACACACAACCGGCATGGATATCGTAAACATGTTTTGTTCCTTAGAGACTTTATTTACACCAGAGATATAAAAGAGATTTCTTCTCCCTCAAGTCTGTACTGTACTGTACTCTAATATTCCCTCAGCATGGAACGTTGTGAAGAGATGTGAAGAGACATTGCAGTTGGGCAGTTAAAATGTTCTGACTGCCCATGCATTGAGGTGTGAATGCGGTCAGATTTGGAGGTAATTTTCTGGTAGCTGGTTTTTATTAGCCCCTCACGGGCTTGCCAGGGTTGTGTATGATGGTGGGTGGAGCTGCAATGTGCTCTGGTAACAGCCCTGGGAGAGCCAGCAGTGCCATTAGAGCCAGCTCTGTGTGACCACTATGCTTTGTGTCCCCTTTTATCTGCCACATCCCTCTCCCCTCTACCTCTCTTCCTGCCCTGCCCTTCCCCACTCACTCATTCACTTACTACTGCCTCCCCAAATCACTATTGTACTCTACTTTCCTGGCCCCCTCTAAATGCATGGTATTATCTTCCTCTTAGCCTCCTTTTCTTGTCTTTTCTCTTCTTTTTCTTTTGCCAACCCATTTTAGTGTCATTTCCTGCCTGCCCTCTGTATTCTCTGTCCCTTTCCCGTTCCATCACTTTCAATTTCTTGCCATGGTATCTCTCTGCATCTGTGCTTGTGTCCATAACTCTCTCTCATGTTGCCCCCTTTTCTGTCCTCCACTCTCTCTCTCGCTCTCTCTCTCTCTCTCCTTCTGTAATTGGAAGGCAGGTGTTAACCTCAAGCTCAGTAATGTTTAGGAAGTTGATGGAGCCCAACAGTGGTCTCAACTCCCTCACTCTCTCTCCCGTGTGACCAAATGGCCAACATGCCTTCCCTGCCTGCCTGCCTGCCACCAGTGAAATTTTCAGCCCCAGCGGTTTTGGCGGTAAAGCAATTAGGATTTGGAATTAGTTTTCAAATTAAAAAGGAATTAAACGGGCTAAGAGGTTAACCCTTTCAGGCATGGCCACATTCTTAGACAAAGAGCACTCTTTAAGCTTATTAAGGAATCCCTCCTATTGAAATTAAAGATGTCAGAGTTCACGTACGATACATCACTTCTTTTTTCCTCCTTCGGACTGAAAGGTTGTTCAAATATTGATGTTCTCCTCTCTGGAATAAAGGTAATTGTTTTTCTTCTCGCTCCCTTCCTTGGTTCTCTCTCTCCCCTTCTCTCTGTTTTTTTTGTCTCTGTTTTTTTCTCTCCTTGGGAAAAGTGACAAATCCTGCTTTGAAACTTAATGAAGTTTGAAATAGAATTCTCAGCTACAATTATCCCGTCGATGCTGGCTGTAACGGGAATGATGGTGCTATCTCTGCCCAATTATGAGAGCCAACAGAACAAACACCTGTAGCTGTGAGAACCCATCATGTGTCTCTTCTCCTTCCTGTCTAAAATTCTACATATTTACACTACCTAAACCTATCTAATACTGTCCCTGTGCCTAGTTCTGCAGCTGATCTACAGCAAAAGTGACCTTGGATTAGCTCCAATGGTTCTTGTTTCTCTTTCTTTTATCTCTCTATCCCTCTTTGCTTATCTCTTTCTCTCTTCCTGCGCTTCCCTCAGTCTCTGTCTATGCATCCCTATATCTCTCTGTATATGCTTATCTGTCTCTTCTCCTCTTCGTCTCTCCCCCTGTCTCTCCTCTTTGTTTCTACCTCCTTATACAGTATAACAACCTTAGTGTGTGTGTGCTCCTGCGTCTCTCTGCCTCTGCCACTCTATCCCCCTAAGCTGACAGGAGCCTAGCTCTCCTCCTGGTGCAGCAGCAGCTTCAGCAGCAGTAGCAGCCTTTAAATGGCTGCCTGATGGAGAGTAGACATTTTCCCTGAGCTGGGGAGAGGAACGAGGTGATCTCTCCCTTTTCCTGCACAGAGTGCTCCTAATTGCCTGGTCACATTTGTGAGCCTGGCTGACAAGCTCTTACAAATCAATAATTCTGCTCGGGGAGATTGGGACACAGCCCTTTCACCCCCCCCCCCCCCCCCCATCCCCTCCATGTCTACACACACACACACACACACACACACACACACACACACCTTCAGCCTTAAATGGCTTTGTTTTTACCCATGATTCCAAGACAAATAGCGAGAGCGCATCGGAGCATTAAGGACAGGGGGAAGGCTGAAGTAATGGATGGGGGAAATGGCGGAAGAGCCAGTGCTGCTCATTACTAAATGGACTCTATAGAAAGGAACTTCAACCTGCCTGCCTGACAGTCTACTATATACAAGGATGGGATGAGTTTGTATTGTCTACTTATTTCCCCCCAGGAGCCCCTGATCAGAAAGTTTCCCTTCACTGAGGACATAGATGCAGGGAATGGGCTTGAAATTAAATTAGGTTTGAAGTGTGTGTGTGTGTGTGTGTGTGTGTGTGTGTGTGTGTTTTATTTTCAGGTTGTGTGTGCACCCATACCACCCATTTAAAATATATATTTTTATAAATTCTTTAGGAAATGTGTAATGTGTTGTTTTTAAAATACACATATATTTCAAAATGTTTTTTGAATGTATGTAAAATGTATACCTTAATATGTTAAATACATCGGAAAATGTATTTCATGTATTTCAAAATGCATTATAAAATACATACATACATCAAACAATGTATTTTAGACTATATTTATTGATGTGTTTTGTTAAATATATTTGGAAATGTATTTGGAAATGCCTTGTGAAATATATTACATTTGATTTTACTTGTAAGAAATATGTGTTTCCATTCAAATGTATTGCAAATATGAAACATTGGCCAAATCATATTGTAATGAATTGGTTACTGTCTTAACAACTGAGTTCTTTATTGTCATCTGCACTTGCATTCGGAAAGTATTCAGACCTCTTGAACTTTTCCATATTTTGTTACGTTACATCCTTATTCTAAAATTATGAAAAAAAGATTTCATCAAATCTACTTACAGTTTTTAGAATCTGCAAAGGTATTAAAAATTAAAAACAGAAATACTTAGTTTAGTATTCAGACCCTTTGCTATTAGACTCAAAATTGAGCAGAGTTCATCCTGTTTCCATTGATTGTCCTTGAGATGTTTCTACAACTTGATTGGAGTCCACCTGTGGTAAATTCAAAATATTGGACATTAATTGGAAAGGCACACACCTGTCTATATAAGGTCCCACAGTTGACAGTGCATGTCAGAGCAAAAACCAAGCCATGAGGTCGAAGGAATTGTCCGTAAAGCTCTGAGACAGGATTGTGTCGAGGCACAGATCTGGGGTAGGGTACCAAAGCATTTCTGTAGCATTGTAGGTCCCCAAGAACACAGTGGTCTCCATCATTCTTAAATGGAAGAAGTTTGGAACCGCCAACACTCTTGCTAGAGCTGGCCCCCCGGCCAAACTGAGAAATCAGGGTAGAAGGTATTTGGTCAGGGAGGTGACCAAGAACCCAATGGTAACTCTGACAGAGCTGGGAAATGGGAGAACCTTCCAGAAGGACAACCATCTCTGCAGCATTCCATCAATCATGCCTTCATGGTAAAGTGGCCAGATGGAAGCCACTCCTCACTAAAAGGCACGTGACAGCCCCCTTGTAGTTTGCCAAAGGCACCTAAAGGTGCTCAGGACCTCAGAGCTTGAGAGGATCTGCAGTGAAGAATGGGAGAAACTCCCAAAATACCGGTGTGCCAAGCTTGTAGCATCATACCCAAGAAGACTCGCAGCTGTAATCGCTGCCAAAGGTGCTGCAACATGAAGCATGATAATGTGATATTTCACTTTTTATTTTTAATACATTTGCAAACATTTCTAAAAACCTGTTTTTGCTTTTCAACTATAATGTATTGTGTGCAGATTGATGAGGGGGAAAAAAAACATTTGAACCATTTTAAAATAAGGCTGTAACATAACAAAATGTGGAAAAAGTCAAGGGGTAGGAATACTTTCCGAATGTCAGTATCATTAAAGGAAAACGTAAATATTTCAACTTCATATTCATCATCTCTAGTACCACCCCACAACATCACCATATATGTGAAAATGGCACTTTTCAATGTTTTGTAGTAAAGATAAAGATGTGTTTCCAATGGCATCCATGTGATTTTGACCAGTTTTGAGTAGGCATTGCCTAATAATTGTCTACTAATTGGTTGATAATGTCATTGGAAACACTTCTCTTTCTCTTCCTTTTTTAATGCAAAACATAGAAAAACACAATTTTCACATATGTTGATGTTCGGGTGGTGCTGGAGAGGATGAATATGAAGTAGAAAAAGTGAAGATTCCCTTCAAGACTCCAGAACTGGCAGTGTACAAGCCCAACCTTTGGTAACAGACTACATACAGGCTAAGCTGAAGATAGGCACTTACTATAGTAATTAAAAAAATGTATTTTATCCTCTTGAGATGGGAATTCTTTTGTTTTTTTAGAAAACATGTGCTCTTTATGACAGAATGTTAAAATATCTCCATTGATCAACATGTAAAGAGTAATTTAAGTATCCTCTGAAGGGACAAACTATGTCATATGCCGAATTATATGTAGATATATTTGAAATACATTTTACGTTAAGTTAAATATATTTAAATTTATATTGTTTTCAAATGGGTGTATGAGAATGGGGCACGTATGTTAAATCATCTTTTGTGTTTGTATGACTGATCCTAGCTCTGTCTTTGCCAGTAGGAGGTGTTTCCTTCACTGAGGGATTTACAGTGTTTTCCTCTAACTGTTGCTGGCTGTTTCTCTTCTCTGTTGGCAGGCACGTTGGTGATGCAAGTGACAGCCAACGACTCAGATGATGACACCACAGCCAATGGGATGGTGCGCTACCGGATCCTGTCCCAGACCCCCCACATGCCCATCCCCAATATGTTCACCATCAACAGTGAGACGGGAGACATCTTCACCATGGCTGCCGGCCTGGACAGGGAGGTCAGTAGGACAACAAGGTCACACTGTCTGTCAGGGGAGCAGGGGGGATGAAGGGGCATTGACTTCCTGTTGGATCAGTTTCATGTCAGCCTGTTACTGCACATCCACAGTGTATGTTGTTGGTGTTAGCTATAGGCTGACAGTGGATGGTGTTCTCATTCCTATAGGTCACCACCCCTATACACCAGTCAGTCACCTTTTGCCCTTAATAACTAACTCAGGATTCCCTCCCTCCCTAGACTAAACCTTAACCATTATGAGTAAAATAGTCAGACAGGGTTGGGGTCAATTCCTATCTATATTCCAGTCTGTTCAGGAACTGAATTATATTATTAATGTTTAGAGACTGTTCATGTCCGATTCAGCTGACAGTAGTTTAAATGGAATTGACCCCAACCCTGCAAACAGCACCATTAATGACTATAAAATATCAACACGTACTGGTCCTCCTGGAGGGGGTCATGGGAATGGATTTCACCTGATTTATCCTCTACCCTACCCCTACAGGTGTGTGCCCCTCCTTATCCCACTTCTTCTTAGATCACTAATGAGGGAGATCATGGAGGGTCAACTCTGTTTATCCCATAATGCATCAGCAGGCTGTCGGCAGAGTCTTTTATGAAAAGCTGTTCTCACCCTGCAGTCTGTCTCTCACAGTGCCTCAGATTATCTCAGACTCACTCTCCTAACACCCTGCAGTCTATCTCTCACAGTCCCTCACATTATCTCAGACTCACTCTCCTAACACCCTGCAGTCTATCTCTCACAGTCCCTCACATTATCTCAGACTCACACTCCTAACACCCTGCTGTCTGTCTCTCACAGTCCCTCACATTATCTCAGACTCACGCTCCTAACACCCTGCAGTCTATCTCTCACAGTCCCTCACATTATCTCAGACTCACACTCCTAACACCCTGCAGTCTGTCTCTCACAGTCCCTCACATTATCTCAGACTCACACTCCTAACACCCTGCAGTCTGTCTCTCACAGTCCCTCACATTATCTCAGACTCACGCTCCTAACACCCTGCAGTCTGTCTCTCACAGTCCCTCACATTATTTCAGACTCTCACTCCTAACACCCTGCAGTCTGGCTCTCACAGTCCCTCACATTATTTCAGACTCACACTCCTAACACCCTGCAGTCTGTCTCTCACAGTCCCTCACATTATCTCAGACTCACGCTCCTAACACCCTGCAGTCTGGCTCTCACAGTCCCTCACATTATTTCAGACTCACACTCCTAACACCCTGCAGTCTGTCTCTCACAGTCCATCACATTATTTCAGACTCTCGCCCCCAACACCCTGCAGTCTGTCTCTCACAGTTCCTCACATTATCTCAGACTCACTCTCCTAACACCCTGCAGTCTGTCTCTCACAGTTCCTCACATTATCTCAGACTCACACTCCTAACACCCTGCAGTCTGTCTCTCACAGTCCCTCACATTATCTCAGACTCACGCCCCTAACACCCTGCAGTCTGTCTCTCACAGTTCCTCACATTATCTCAGACTCACACTCCTAACACCCTGCAGTCTGTCTCTCACAGTCCCTCACATTATCTCAGACTCACGCTCCTAACACCCTGCAGTCTGTCTCTCACAGTCCCTCACATTATTTCAGACTCTCACTCCTAACACCCTGCAGTCTGGCTCTCACAGTCCCTCACATTATTTCAGACTCACACTCCTAACACCCTGCAGTCTGTCTCTCACAGTCCCTCACATTATCTCAGACTCACGCTCCTAACACCCTGCAGTCTGTCTCTCACAGTCCCTCACATTATTTCAGACTCTCACTCCTAACACCCTGCAGTCTGTCTCTCACAGTCCCTCACATTATTTCAGACTCTCGCCCCCAACACCCTGCAGTCTGTCTCTCACAGTTCCTCACATTATCTCAGACTCACTCTCCTAACACCCTGCAGTCTGTCTCTCACAGTTCCTCACATTATCTCAGACTCACACTCCTAACACCCTGCAGTCTGTCTCTCACAGTCCCTCACATTATCTCAGACTCACGCTCCTAACACCCTGCAGTCTGTCTCTCACAGTCCCTCACATTATTTCAGACTCTCACTCCTAACACCCTGCAGTCTGGCTCTCACAGTCCCTCACATTATTTCAGACTCACACTCCTAACACCCTGCAGTCTGTCTCTCACAGTCCCTCACATTATCTCAGACTCACGCTCCTAACACCCTGCAGTCTGTCTCTCACAGTCCCTCACATTATTTCAGACTCTCGCCCCCAACACCCTGCAGTCTGTCTCTCACAGTTCCTCACATTATCTCAGACTCACTCTCCTAACACCCTGCAGTCTGTCTCTCACAGTTCCTCACATTATCTCAGACTCACACTCCTAACACCCTGCAGTCTGTCTCTCACAGTCCCTCACATTATCTCAGACTCACGCCCCCAACACCCTGCAGTCTGTCTCTCACAGTTCCTCACATTATCTCAGACTCACTCTCCTAACACCCTGCAGTCTGTCTCTCACAGTTCCTCACATTATCTCAGACTCACACTCCTAACACCCTGCAGTCTGTCTCTCACAGTCCCTCACATTATCTCAGACTCACGCTCCTAACACCCTGCAGTCTGTCTCTCAAAGTCCCTCACATTATTTCAGACTCTCACTCCTAACACCCTGCAGTCTGTCTCTCACAGTCCCTCATATTATTTCAGACTCTCACTCCTAATACCCTGCAATCTGTCTCTCACAGTCCCTCACATTATTTAACCAGGTAGGCTATTTGAGAACAAGTTCTCATTTACAACTGCGACCTGGCCAAGATAAAGCATAGCAGTGTGAACAGACAACAACACAGAGTTACACATGGAGTAAACAATAAACAAGTCAATAACACAGTAGAAGAAAAAGAAAAAAAATAGTCTATATACATTGTGTGCAAAAGGCATGAGGAGGTAGGCGAATAATTACAATTTTGCAGATTAACACTGGAGTGATAAATGATCAGATGAACATGTGCAGGTAGAGATACTGGTGTGCAAAAGAGCAGAAAAGTAAATAAATAAAAACAGTATGGGGATGAGGTAGGTAAATTGGGTGGGCTATTTACCGATGGACTATGTACAGCTGCAGCGATCGGTTAGCTGCTCAGATAGCAGATGTTTGAAGTTGGTGAGGGAGATAAAAGTCTCCAACTTCAGCGATTTTTGCAATTCGTTCCAGTCACAGGCAGCAGAGAACTGGAAAGAAAGGCGGCCAAATGAGGTGTTGGCTTTAGGGATGATCAGTGAGATACACCTGCTGGAGCGCGTGCTACCGGTGGGTGTTGCCATCATGACCAGTGAACTGAGATAAGGCTGAGCTTTACCTAGCATGGACTTGTAGAAGACCTGGAGCCAGTGGGTCTGGCGACGAATATGTAGCGAGGGCCAGTCGACTAGAGCATACAGGTCGCAGTGGTGGGTGGTATAAGGTGCTTTTGTAACGAAACGGATGTCACTGTGATAAACTGCATCCAGTTTGCTGAGTAGAGTATTGGAAGCTATTTTGTAGATGACATCGCCGAAGTCGAGGATCGGTAGGATAGTCAGTTTTACTAGGGTAAGTTTGGCGGCGTGAGTGAAGGAGGCTTTGTTGCGAAATAGAAAGCCGACTCTAAATTTGATTTTAGATTGGAGATGTTTGATATGAGTCTGGAAGGAGAGTTTACAGTCTAGCCAGACACCTAGGTAGTTATAGATGTCCACATATTCTACGTCGGAACCATCCTGGGTGGTGATGCTAGTCGGGCGTGCGGGTGCAGGCAGCGAACGGTTGAAGAGCATGCATTTGGTTTTACTAGCGTTTAAGAGCAGTTGGAGGCCATGGAAGGAGTGTTGTGTGGCATTGAAGCTTGTTTGGAGGTTAGATATCACAGTGTCCAAGGAACGGCCAGGAGTATACAGAATGGTGTCGTCTGCGTAGAGGTGGATCAGGGAATCGCCCGCAGCAAGAGCAACATCATTGATATATACAGAGAAAAGAGTCTGCCCGAGAATTTAACCCTGTGGCACCCCCATAGAGACTGCCAGAGGACCGGAACACATGCCGGTCCTCTGTCTCTCACAGTCCCTCACATTATTCCAGACTCTCACTCCTAACACCCTGCAGTCTGTCTCTCACAGTCCCTCACATTATTTCAGACTCTCACTCCTAACTCTCTGTGGCCTGACATTCAGGGCAAAATACAACCGCCAATCCTACTCCTAAATGGTCCAAAGACATAAATGTATAACATACTCTATCATTATGATATTATTTGATACTCATCACTTAGTCTGATGATTTTACCAAAGCCATAAAAGTACAAGTGCTGAGTATAAACCTTTGAGCTCTGGCACCACGAGTCTCATAACGTTTATATTCAGAGATTTCCCAATAGTCCCACGAGGCAATAACTCCAGCCTGACCATCCTTTAGAACGCAGACCGATTTGGCCTCTATGGAAAATAAAAGACTGGTATGGCTGCCAGGTTTAGTTGCTTAATATCTGATTTGTGGTGAATATTCAGGAAAAGAAACAAACCCAATTTCGTGCAAGTTCCTTATGTATGTGTGCATGCCCTTCTCTCATTCAAGTATAGATAGTATAGTATAGTAAGTATAGTGTTGACAGTCGGGCGTCAGTCTGCAGTTATTGCAGGGCCTGTTTCCCTGTTCCCTGGTCCCCCCCACAGCTGATTGAATGGGAGTCAACCCCATTAATCTAGATAGAGCAGTAGCCCAATCCCACCTGCCTCTCTCCTACTGATCCTCCCCATTAAACTGGGACAACTGGGTGTTCACCCACCTACACTCACGGTCACACACATACTGTAAACACACTCTCAGGCATTAACAGACAGGTACTGTATGCATGCACACACCCGCATGCCAGTACGCACACACACACACACACAGTTTTGTAGCAGTTAATTCTCTTCATCAGTAGCACTGGTGTCTAATTGGAATATTCATGTGTTAATTAAGGGGTGAGGGAGCCTCTTCAGCAAGGAGGAGAGCAGGGGGACATGAAGGGCACTTCAGCATCACCCAGCCCTGAACACTCCTGAATGCCAATTACCCTCCCACTCACTGCACCCCTGACCTCACCTCTCCCGTGCTATCGCGTATTACTGCATGTTTCAGCACACGGGTTAACAAGCAGGGCTAAGCTGTTTCTGGGACCCTCTTTCTCTGCCTGAGAAATAGAGCCACTGTACATATAGAAGTTACTCTGCCAAGCAAAAGAGCAGTAACTACTAATTGAGTGGAACTGAGAGAAATGGCTTTAACATTTTTGTGGACAGACTACGTAAACATAAGTGGTACCGTAGATCTGTTATGATACAGATAACAAGCAACATTAGTTCCGGTTCTTCTTCTTTAAGGTTTTATAGGCAGACTACATCCAAAAAGGTTTGTTGCCACCACCTACTGGGTGGGGTGAAAACTGAGATACTTTAAAAATATATTTTTAAATAAATAAAACATATTATTCTCAAAAAACTAAAACTAAATTCAATGTACTCCTTCACTTAGTCAAATGTACTCAGATCCCTAAGCAGGCTCTGGGACCTGAGATGGGGGAACATATTTAGTCAGTATTCCCAGCAATGTTTCAGCCGTGAAGTCCTGGAAATCCAATATTATCTTAGCTGCTTTCACAATGATTTCCAGTTTCTTTTTTTGTTTGTTTGTCCTGTAAAATGAACCACCTCCACAATAAATTCAACAAAATCAGCGTTCTTCAGACTGACATCCACAGGCTGCTGGGTATTCACTGCCAAGGCTTCATCATCTCCACTCGCATAGAAGAACGTCTCGACAGCCCTGATCCTTTCTACTTTTCCCTCCTGCACTCAGAGAACTCTGGAATGTGATCCCCATCACAATTGCAACACAGTGCATCTTTAGACTCTTCAACAATGATATTCTGTTTGCAAACACTTGACCCGTGGCCAAACTTTTTAACATTTATGACATTGAAAGCAACTTTTGTACATAAGCTCACACCGCATATCTCATATATCCCAGCTTTATATGAGTTTGGAGAAATTCTTCATCAAGATTTTCTTCCTTTTTACCATTCAAATTGCGGGTTAAGCAATGTGAATCAACTATTCCTGGCATGTTCATCTTAAACCATGAAGCCTCAATATCTACCGAGAAACCTGATATGACACCTTTTATCGGTGCCCTACTCCGATAATCATAACTTGCCACTTCATGCGTCAATAATTTGCAGAGCCACAATGCTTTCTCACTTTCTTCTTTTGACAACCATGAAATCAACATCATACCACTCTTGGCCAGTCTGACTGACTCCACTTCTCCCAATGCATCCTTCACCATCTTTGTTACTGCAAACGGGTTTCCCCCAAAATATATCCTTGTTCATGAATCGTACTCCAACAAGCAATGAGGCATTATCATACTTGATTTACAACTTTAGCCCTTCTAGCTTCATTCTTAGATGTTACAGTATTCCACTCCATTTATTCACTCACGCCAACAGAATAAAAAGTGTTTCTGCTTCCACCTTTACAGAGCCGTGGATCTCCCTCGTCCTTTCCCACTGCATTGTCACCTATCCACTCAGTTCCGGTTCCTTTTCGGCATTGGTTATTTGGACAAATCACGATTTCGCAGGTTTCAAATTTCAGAAGGGGAGTGGACATTTGGCCCTTAGACATGCCCATAACTTGCAAAGAGAGAGGATAGAGCTCTTCATTCTGGTTCGGATCCTCATTCTATCTATAATGACATGTAAGGACCCAGAACTTAATCGAGCATCTGACCAATTACGCAATACTTTAGTTCTGGGTTAACCGAGATTACTGTATCTGTTACTTTGACAAAGAAAATTGTAATAAATAAAAAAGTATACCAGTTTAATTAAAGAACCAAAAAATGGACCACTCTGCCATATAGATTGCAAAATAGTTGAATAGATTTTCGATGTATCGATTCCATGTTTATGAACTGATACACCAAACGACGCTGGATTCAAAACTTAGTTTTCAATTGACATTTTTATAAAAAAATCCTGCAAATAATAGAATGTTATATATACAGTGGGGCAAAAAAGTATTTAGTCAGCCACCAATTGTGCAAGTTCTCCCACTTAAAAATATGAGAGAGGCCTGTAATTTTCATCATGGGTACACTTCAACTATGACATACTAAATTAGAAAAAATTATCCAGAAAATCACATTGTAGGATTTTTAATGAATTTATTTGCAAATTATGGTGGAAAATAAGTATTTGGTCAATAACAAAAGTTTATCTCAATACTTTGTTATATACCCTTTGCTGGCAATGACAGAGGTCAAATGTTTTCTGTAAGGCCCATTCCTCCATGCAGATCTCCTCTAGAGCAGTGATGTTTTGGGGCTGTTGATGGGCAACACGGACTTTCAACTCCCTCCAAAGATTTTCTATGGGGTTGAGATCTGGAGACTGGCTAGGCCACTCCAGGACCTTGAAATGCTTCTTACGAAGCCACTCCTTCATTGCCCGGGCGGTGTGTTTGGGATCATTGTCATGCTGAAATAACCAGCCATGTTTCATCTTCAATGCCCTTGCTGATGGAAGGAGGTTTTCACTCAAAATCTCACGATACATGGCCCCATTCATTCTTTCCTTTACACGGATCAGTCATCCTGGTCCCTTTGCAGAAAAACAGCCCCAAGCATGATGTTTCCACCCCCATGCTTCACAGTAGGTATGGTGTTCTTTGGATGCAACTCAGCATTCTTTGTCCTCTATATGACATTCTCCCAATCTTCTTCTGGATCATCAAATGCTCTCTAGCGAACTTCAGACGGGCCTGGACGTGTACTGGTTTAAGCAGGGGGACACATCTGGCACTGCAGGATTTGAGTCCCTGGTGTGTTACTGATGGTAGGCTTTGTTACTTTGGTCCCAGCTCTCTGCAGGCCATTCACTAGGTCCCCCGTGTGGTTCTGGGATTTTTGCTCACTGTTCTTCTGATAATTTTGACCCCACGGGGTGAGATCTTGCGTGGAGCCCCAGATCGAGGGAGATTATCAGTGGTCTTGTATGTCTTCCATTTCCTAATAATTGCTCCCACAGTTGATTTCTTCAAACCAAGCTGCTTACCTATTGCAGATTCAGTCTTCCCAGCCTGGTGCAGGTCTACAATTTTGTTTCTGGTGTCCTTTGACAGCTCTTTGGTCTTGGCCATAGTGGAGTTTGGAGTGTGACTGTTTGAGGTTGTGGACAGGTGTCTTTTATACTGATAACCAGTTCAAATAGGTGCCATTAATACAGGTAACGAGTGGAGGACAGAGGAGCCTCTTAAAGACGAAGTTACAGGTCTGTGAGAGCCAGAAATCTTGCTTGTTTGTAGGTGACCAAACACTTATTTTCCACCATAATTTGCAAATAAATTCATTAAAAAAACCTACAATGTGATTTTCTGGATTTTTTTTCTCATTTTGTCTATATATTCTCTACAAGCTTGACACACCTGTATGGGAGAGTTTCCCATTCTTCCCTGCAGATCCTCAAGCTCTGGTGTGGTTCTTGGTCACCTCCCTGACCAAGGCACTTCTCCCCCGATTTCTGTTTGGCCGGGCGGCCAGCTCTAGGAAGAGTCTTCTTCTATTTAAGGATGATGGAGGCCACTGTGTTCTTTGGGACCTTCAATGCTGCATAAATGTTTTGGTACCCTTCCCCAGATCTGTGCCTCGACCCAATCCTGTCTCTGAGCTCCTTTGACCTCATGGCTTTGTTTTTGCTCTGACATGCACCTTCATCTGTGGGACCTTATATAGACAGGTATGTGCCTTTCCAAAGCATGTCCAGTCAATTGAATTTACCACAGGTGGACTCCAATCAAGTTGTAGAAACTTTTCAAAGATGATCAATGAAAAAAGGACGCACTTGAGCTCAATTTCAAGTCTCATAGCAAAGGGTTTGAATACTTATGTAAATAAAAATACATTTTTTGCATACATTTCTAAAAACGTGTTTTCGCTCTGTCACAATGGGGTATTGTGTGTAGATTTTTATTTTATTTTATTTAACCAATTTTAGAATAAGGCTGTAACTTAACAAAACTTTGAAAAAGTCCAGGTTTCCGAATACTTTCCAAAGGCACTGTAAGTGTAGTTGTCTATAAGTTTACTCCAGTTATGGGAGGCATGGTAGGGTTAGGGGAAAATAATAAAGGAAAATATATTTTGAAAATATATTAAAAAAAAATATATACTTTTCTAGCTGCGATGGGTTCATATTCCTGTGGCCATACATCAAATTACCATCTGCATCTCTCATTTAATTGGGTCTATATAAATAGGTAGACTATGTATTTCAAGTTTTGATGTATGTGATCCCATAGGCAGTGTGGTTTATAGGCTACAGAAGAATTTGACAGTTGATCTTTTAGTTTGAAGTATGTATGCTATTGTACTCCTGAATTTATTTTGAGTAGCCTAGACAATGTTTCAGAATTTGCAGATAATCCAGCATATTTAGGTTGGGGGAAAAGTCTATGCAAAAAAAAAATGGTTGAATTGAAACATTCTACAGGTCAAATCAAATCAAATCAAATTTATTTATATAGCCCTTCGTACATCAGCTGATATCTCAAAGTGCTGTACAGAAACCCAGCCTAAAACCCCAAACAGCAAGCAATGCAGGTGTACAAGCACGGTGGCTAGGAAAAACTCCCTAGAAAGGCCAAAACCTAGGAAGAAACCTTGAGAGGAACCAGGCTATGTGGGGTGGCCAGTCCTCTTCTGGCTGTGCCGGGTGGAGATTATAACAGAACATGGCCAAGATGTTCAAATGTTCATAAATGACCAGCATGGTCGAATAATAATAAGGCAGAACAGTTGAAACTGGAGCAGCAGCACGGTCAGGTGGACTGGGGACAGCAAGGAGTCATCATGTCAGGTAGTCCTGGGGCATGGTCCTAGGGCTCAGGTCAGTTGAAACTGGAGCAGCAGCACGGCCAGGTGGACTGGGGACAGCAAGGTCCACAACTATTTGCCATTATTTTCTCTTTCAGAAACTGTCACAGTCCTTTGTCAAATACAGCATAAATTACTGAATTTTAAAAAACATTCTGCCAACACATTAAATAGACCGATAGCTTACGTAAAATATTTGACAGGACGGGTAGGCTGCAGTATTGCTGTGCGATAGGAGTCCGAAATCATAAACCTGTTTCATTTCAGAGCCTGTACCAAGTCAGGACATTTTTACCCAATAATCTATTGATAAACAACATTTTAAACAATAATTGGTCCTTTGCATAGAAGTGTGGACTGTAACCTACTTTTTAATGGTTTCCAATATACAATCAATCTTGCAGAATGCATGGATAGGCACTTGCTATAGGCAGCATGCATGTTTAGTTTGAAAAAGTCACTGCAAAATATCAAACCATCTGCCCCCGCCTCATAGCCGCGGGAAGTATGGGGTGTGGGCAGAATGGTTTGATATTTTGCAGTGACTTTTTCAAACTAAACAATGTTTTTATTTATTTTTTATTCTATTTTCACAAAAGTAGTGCATTGGGCTTCTACTAGTCCGATTTAGCTGTCTGTAGCGTGGGCAAAAAAACACAGAGGTACGTATTCTTTTCAGAAATGGCACATGCAGATATTTTGTGTGACATTTATGCAACGGTTATAAATGAGTCCTGGTCCTGAGTGCAGCTGATTGTAACTGGTAGAGTACAATGTGAGGTAGCCTGCTGGGTGTCAGAGCTTCTAAGTGTGAGACAGTCGTACTGTCTTTAGGTGGCCTTGGCCCCTGTGTGCCACAACTGGGCTGGGGTGTGTCTGTGCTCTCTGGCCCTGGCTGGAGTGGCAGAGCTGTTTCTTTTCATTCCCCCAGGCTACTGCAGCCTCTCTGGGGCCTGGCTGGGCGTGATGCTGATCTGTGTGGCTGACTCGTGTCGGCTCCAGTTTGGAAAGTGTCAGCTTTGCTCTGCCTGATTAGGGCATTGATCGGACACTGTACTGGAGTGCCTACACACTGTCCCCTTGGTGGAGGAAAGAGGCCTGGCAGGGGACCATGCATGGCTCTGGGCACCTACAGGGGCTTAACGTTTCTATACGTATCCAGGGGACTGAGTATCACTCTCTCATCATGGTGAAGTGGTTCAGCACTAGGGGCTACTTCTTTAGAAACCTTAGCCATAATCTGTTTGGCATATCTGGTGGCAAATATGTATATGGATGTTTCTTTGAGGGTTTGTGTATGACTGTATTTCATGAGTGGATCATATTGGTCAAGGTTTAAGTTTGTATTGTATGTCCATGTGACTTTGTGTTTAATACAGTGTATTTAGCAGGAGCTCTGTGCTCCATTTTCCTCAGAGAGCTGCAGTGAATGGGAAGGAGTCTCTCTGGGTTAAATGTGAGTCAGTGGCTGTTTGATGGAGATTGTTAGTGACAGGGTAACCACTGTGGTCAGTACCAGACTGACAGGCCGGAACACAAACCACAGAACAAATACGGAAAGTGCTGGTGCAGTGCTCATTCACACTTGCTTTCTCTTTCTCAAATGTTCAGCCTACCCTGTCTAACACACACTCCTCAAACACACACAGCTCAAACACACACTGCTCATTCTCCATTAATGTTTGGCTAGTAAAAATGTTACCTTACATTTCCGTTGTCAATGTCAGTAACGTCCCCATTTGGGTTGGCCATTTTTTCAACAAAGATTCAAGAACAAACTCGGTTTCTCTCAAACTCTGAACAGTGACCATTGGACAACCATTTTTCGTTTTCATTTGACCTTTTTGGTGAAATGCTGGCCATTGAGTTCTGATAGCCTGTAGCCTTTTGCTCTTTCTGCAGTCTCTGGTAAAAAAAAAAACGGCCTCATTCAGTACCTGTAAAAAGGATCTAATTTGACCTCCGTTTCCAGCGGTGCTTTGTTCTTATGGCCATAGATGCCTTTCAACACTTCCCTTTAAAGTCCAAGGGCTTAGGCCCGTGGGAAAAGCACTGCTGTTGTTCTGCTTGGTGGAAGAAGAAGGCTTATTTCCTTTCTGAGGTGGACTCTTTAATCTAACAGACTTCTGTTCAGCAGATGACTAGAGGAGTCATTAGAGACCCCTTTTTCTGGCTTGTTGGGGCAACCAAACTGACGGGAGGGAGAGGATGTGTGTCGGTGTGCCTTGCGAGTGGGTTTGCATATGTGTGTACTTAGATCAACTTCTCTCAACTCTCAGGTGATGAACAAAGTGCTGCAGGACAGCATGTCCCATTTTCCCTACTGTGTGAGAGTGTCACCTGCTGTTAGGCTTAACTCACCTTTCCCTGCTCAGAGTCAGGATACCCACTGGACAGCAGCTATCTAGGACTACTGATACCTTGATGTGGCTGAATCACAGTGAGGCAGTCTGGAGAGAGTGTAAAGGGTCTATTACTGCAGTGCACTATGAGAAAAGATGGTATTGATATTTCATTATGACTGTAATAAAGAGCAGCCCATATTGAGTTTTTATTCATAGAGCTGGTCTAGTTCAGGTTAACATGTGGAGCGAGTCCTAATGACTCTGCAGAACTTTAAATGAGTCTGGGCGAGTTTAAGTGCTTTAAAACGCCTCCCTGGATCACCTGACCTGACTATTAAACACACTGCTCCCTGAGCAGAGAGAGAGAGAGAGAGAGAATTGATTTTTTCCCCCAGCTTTTTACTGACGTCCATCAGGGTTCACTAGATGGCCCCATGGGTTCCACCATCAATGTTTCTGGGATTCAGGTCCTGGCCCCAGAGCTGTTATAGGCTGTGCTCTCAACAGTGCAGAACTGGCCCAGTGATAGCAGACAGCAGGGCTGCTGAATGGTGGAAGGTTGGACGCAGCAGGCTAGGATGGGCTTCCCTCTCCTCTCCTCTTCACATTGACTGACCTGTCCTTGACGTCCAGTCTCCACACCAGCACCATAGGGGGTTTAGCCAGATGGATTAATGAGAGCAGAGAGGAGCGGTGTCTCTGAAAGGCTTACAGGGAGAGAACAGGGGAGACTGGAGAGCGAGAGATGGAGACACTATCGCTGCACTGATAGACAGTGAACCTTCAGCACCATGGACAGCGGAAAAGTATGAATGAGTTTTGTTTTTGAGTGTGTGTATGTGTGTGTGTGTGTGCGTGTGCATGTGTGTGTGTGTGACAGAGAATGACAAAATAGAGAGGAGAGAACAGTGACTCAGTGTGCTGTGTCTTCTCTACTGTCAGACGTCATGATTGACTGTTCTTTCAAAGCACTGCCTCTAGCTATTCTCTCTAACTGGGCTAAATAATGTTCATTCACTCTCTATAATATTTGCAGCACAGTTGTTCTTCTTAAAGTGCCGGCACCTCCATTAGAATGAGTGATGATCAGAGCTGCTCAGAGAGTTGAAAGTAAGGCTTGTAGGCCGTAATGGATGAGCCTTTCACGCTCACTCATAGCTCCCTCACTTTCTAAGCCTTCACTCTCGTGTGTGTGTGTGTGTGTGTGTGTGTGTGTGTGTGTGTGTGTGTGTGTGTGTGTGTGTGTGTGTGTGTGTGTGTGTGTGTGTGTGTGTGTGTGTGTGTGTGTGTGTGTGTGTGTGTGTGTGTGTGTGTGTCAGGCTCAGAGCTATTAATGCTGGCAGGGGTGCTGTGTCAGAGCTGCAAATGTGATACTCCTCTTCTATGCTGCAATGGTGCAAAGTGTTAGTGTGAATATATGCTTTTATGTTAGATGAGGGGGTGTGACAGTGCAGTTACCGACCCCACATACTCTGAAAGATTATTCATTCATTCACCCACTTGATCTGATGTGTCTTTCCAGAAAGTGTCCCAGTACATCATCATCGTCCAGGCCACGGACATGGAGGGGAACCTGAACTTTGGCCTGTCCAACACGGCCACCGCCCTCATCTCTGTGACCGACATCAACGACAATCCTCCCGAGCTGACCGCCAGGACGGTGAGTCTCCTGTCCACCCCAGGACTGACCTCTACTGTAGGGCCACACATTTGTCTTCATGACAGGATAACATCAGCTGATGGATATTCAACAGGGCAGTGCCCCAACTCTGCTGTAGATGCAGTCCATGTGTCTGATGCTATCTTAGAGAACAAAAGGTCATGGCTCTTTGACAAGAGGGTAGAGAGCTGTACAGATGAGAGGGACAGAGACATGTGGAGAGATAAACAGTAGGCAAAGAAAAACAGGTCTAAAAATAGGGAGAAGAAAGGGGCCAAAGGGAAAGAGAGAAAGAGGGAGCTACTGAAGTAAAGGGGGAGTGGTACGGAGCAACATGGAAGGACAGAAAGGGGGAGGGGATAGAGAATGATCATAGGCATTCTATTTGGTGGTGGTAGGAGCCCTCGCTCTTCTGGTGACCATGGTTTGCCTGCAGGCGTCTGGCCCGAGTCCCATACACATCCGCACTGGAGGCAGCCTGTCTTCCGTATTGTGTGCGTGTGCCTGTGCGTGTGTGTTTGTGTGTGTGTGTGCACGTCTGCGCATGCATGTATGCGTGCATCAAAAGGGAGGAGTAGTCTGTCTCTCCCTTCGTTGGTTTCTCTTTCTCTCTCTTTCTCCCTCTCTCTCTCCTCTTTCTGTCTGTGTGTCCATCCATCTGCAGAGAGAGGAGTGTGCCAGGCAGGCAGCAGTGTAGTTCCAGCCGGATGCTCTGATAAGAGGCCCCAGCTGTCACAGACTAGCCCACTGAACAACGCCTTGCCTCGAACCACTCTGTCCTGTCTCTCTCACTCCCCTCTCACAGGGGAACACTCAAACTTCCACAGGCACACACACATACACTGCCTTGCCATACTCCTCTCCACTCCACACTGTCTCTACTCTCTCCATAACTCAGCCTCTGTCTGCTGTTGTAGGGCCCCTGGTGTATCAGACATGGTGTTGGGTGGAGAGAGAGTGTTGAGAATCCTCACTGCCTCACAGTGTTTAGAACCGCATGGCATTGCAAGAGAGATAACACATTATAATAGCAAACAAACCAGGATGACAAAGAAGGAGAAAGAAAAACTTTGGCAACATGGTTTAGAACACATGGTTTGGAACACAAGTGTCAAACTGTGTGTTCCAACAGTAACAGATGGATGGGCCTCTGTTGTGGAGGGACAGTGGTTATGTTGGTGCAGACTGCAGAGGACGGGAGAGGGAGGCAGAGAAGAGGAGTGGGGACAGGAGAGGACATGTTAGTCATAGAGACAGCTGTCTTACTGTCTTACTGCTGTGTATGACACACATACACAGCTTTACTCGCGGCACACACATACACAGACAGAAACAAACACACTCCATTTTCCTAGAAGAGTCTCTGTTGTTTTGTTTGTCAACCCCTTTTCTTCTCTTCCCACACAGCAAACTCCACTTGGAGCAGTTCAGTAATTATTTGTGTATGACAGACACAGGAAAGAATGTGCATCTTTCATGTGGAGATGGAGAGAAAACATAAGCACACTAATTAAGTAAAATTGCTTGCGGGGGCGTAAACCAAGCAGATTTTTTGCTTCTAATTTGAAAAAAGACAAATGTTTTATTCATTTCAGAACATGGGCATGAATATGAGTGTCATGTTCATCATTATGTGAAAAACAAAAAGACAATGGTACTTGCCACAACTCATTAGGCTGCATTCAGCGACTGTATAATCTCTCTCTTCTAGTGTTATGGTGGTGTGATCTAATCAAGTGCATTACACTCAAACTAAACTCTATAATCCTGTCGACATTTTCAATTCACATCCATAATGGTGAGTGTTTGGAGCTGTGGTCTGTAGGTTCATATGTTCAAATCTCAGCCAGATAGATTCCAGTATGCCTTGATTTCATGCTATTCCTGGTTTACCTGTAGAACTTCTGTGTCTAACAGACTAGTTTTACTGAAACGTATTACTGAAGGACAGTTAGTGGCATGATTGTTGGCACAACACTAAGTTTGTCTATCAGTGATAGTAGACGTACCACTGCATGTGGCACTTGTGTGACGTGGAAAACAGAAATTAAGTGTGTTGGTGTTGCCAATGCCTCGGGCTCCTTTACCATCACAAGGAGGATATAATAACCATTAAAACACATTTAACTGTGCACCATTCTACAATATATGTTTTTAAGGGCATTTTTATTCACAATTCTTGCTAACATTATTGCCTTTTTGTTCCTGTTGTTGTTTTCAACCAATACTATGCTTCTATTGAGAACATTAAAAGAGCCCATAGATTCATGTTGAGTTGCTGATCCTCTTGTGAGAAAGGGGAAACATAATGCAGTACTACACTCTGAAACAGCAGTGTTCTCTTTTTCCAGGCTCAATTCTTATATTATTCAGTTCTTCTCCATTCAGTGTCCAACTCTGTGGTTAAAAGCAGTTCAGTGGTTGGGGTCTATTCAATTTTGAACTAGATGGATTCCATTCCAATTCAAGCTGAATTGGAGTTTACTAAAGCATTCTGATTTAACTATGCACTTTTATCCTCTTGCCTTTATGAGCCCATGTTGGGAGCTCCAGTTCCCTAACTAGTAACCACTGGAAGTTCCCTTCTGGATCTGTTTGTCTCTGGCTGCTTATCAGACTTCTTGATGCACCCATCTCGTTAGCGGGATCATTTTCGTCAACCACCGCTGAATTGCAGAGCGCCAAATTCAAATTAAACCACTAAAAATATTTAATTTTCATGAAATCACAAGTACGATATAGCAAAATACAGCTTAGCTTGTTGTTAACCTCTAGCGTCGAGCAATCCCGTATCCGGGAGCGTAATCATAGCCTCAAGCTCATTACCATAACGCAACGTTTCCTATTCATGAAAATTTGCAAATGAAATAAATATATTGAAACACAAGCTTAGCCTTTTGTTAACAACACTGTCATCTCAGATTTGCAAAATATGCTTTAACCAAAGCTACACAAGCATTTGTGTAAGAGTATTGATAGCCTAGCATAGCATTAAGCCTAGCATTCAGCAGGCAACATTTTCACAAAAACAAGAAAAGCATTCAAATACAATAATTTACCTTTGAAGAACTTCAGATGTTTTCAATGACGAGACTCTCAGTTAGATAGCAAATGTTAATTTTTTCCAAAAATATTATTTGTGTAAGAGAAATAGCTTTGTTTTGTTCATCACATTTGGCTAAGAAAAAAACCCGAAAATGCAGTCACTTACAACGCCAAACTTTTTTCCAAATTAGCTCCATAATATCGACAGAAACATGCAAACGTTGTTTAGAATCAATCCTCAAGGTGTTTTTCACAATTCTATTCGATGAAAAATCATTCCTGGCAGTCGGTTTCTCGTCAGAGCCAAACGGAAAACTACTGCAGCTGGAGATTACGCAATAATTGCGACGGAGGACACCAAGCGACCACCTGGTAAATGTCTCTTATGGTCAATCTTCCAATGATATGCCTACAAATACGTCACAATGCTGCAGACACCTTGGGGAAAATGTGGAAAAGGTAAGCTGACACCTAGCTCCTCCACAGCCATATAAGGAGTCATTGCCATGAGGCGGTTTTTAAAAATGCGGCACTTCCTGATTGTATTTTTATCTGTTTTTTTTTCTGTAACATCAGTTCTGTGGCACTCACAGACAATATCTTTGCAGTTTTGGAAACGTCAGAGTGTTTTCTTTCCAAAGCTGTCAATTATATGCATAGTCGAGCATCTTTTCGTGACAAAATATCTTGTTTAAAACAGGAACGTTTTTCATCCAAAAATTAAAAGAGCACCCCCTATATCGAAGAAGTTAAACCACCTGGCGTGTCAGATTTCAATAAAGCTTTTCGGCTAAAGCATACCAAGCGTTTATGTAAGCACATCTCTCTCAGTAAGAAAAATATTACAAACAGCTAGCAGCCAAGTGTTTTTAGAGTTTTTAAAGTCACGAAAGTCAGAAAAGCAATCAATTAAATCGCATACCTTTGATGATCTTCAGATGTTTGCACTCACGAGACTCCCAGTTACACAATAAATGTTCCTTTTGTTCCATAAAGATTATTTTATATCCAAAATACCTCCATTTGGTTGGCGCGTTATGTTCAGAAATCAACAGGCTCGACCGGTCACAACATCGCAGACAAAAATTCCAAATAGTATCCATAATGTTCATAGAAACATTTCAAACTTTTTTTATAATCTAACCTCAGGTTGTTTTTACAATATATAATTGATAATATATCAACCGGGAATGTAGCTTCTTCAATAGGAGAGAGAGAGAAAATGGCTGCTCCAAGCTGTTGCGCATACAAAACGCTGCTGGCACCCAGCCATACAATGACGCGATGTGATCTTTCTCGCTCATTTTTCTAAATAAAAGCCTGAAACTGTGTCTAAAGACTGTTCACACCATGGGGAAGCCATAGGGAAAGGAATCTGGTTGATATCCCATTAAATGGAACGAAGGCAGGCTATGGAACATGGAGCTTTCAAAATAGAGGCCACTTCCTGGTTTGATTTTCCTCGGGTTTTCGTCTGTAATATCAGTTCTGTTATACTCACAGACAATATTTTGACAGTTTGGGAAACTTTAGAGTGTTTTCTATCCTAATCTGACAATGATATGCATATTCTAGATTCTGAGCCTGAGAAATAGGCAGTTTAATTTGGGTACGTTTTTCATATAAACATCAAAATACTGCCCCCTACACAGGTTATCAGACATACCACCTGTTACTTTCAAGGGTGAGGACATCTACCCAGAGCGCATTATCCAGTTAGAACAGTTGCATAAGGTTTTTAATACCACATGTCAATCTGGCTCTTCCCTTCTCTCCCCCAATGTTGTCAGACAAGCTTGGAAAGTGTTTTTCCTGTCTGTGTTGAAGTTCGTGATGAAAATGAAATAGAGGAGCCCACACACCACAGATAATGTGCATATCAAATTTTTTCTGTGCTTAGCGGCGTGGCGATGCTGCGGGGGACAGGGGGCAAGGAGGAGGAAGAGGGGGAGGGGGGGTTGGATGCAGCCACACCGCCACAATGAAGTCATTAGATGGAACAGCAGCTGGCAGTCACACACCATAAACCAGTTAACGCATCACAAGAGGAAACACAGATTATTGTCTGACAATGACAGCTGTGTGTGTGTGTACAGTATGTGTTGTGTGTTTGTGTTTCTTGATTAATAAAGAGACTGCTGCAGAATGTAACTTTGCGATGTTAGTTGGGCTAGATTCCTGTACAGTAGGTTTTTGTGTATGCTGTTTCTGCTGAGTTTCCTCCATCATTTAGTGAGACTGAATAGTTTTAGATTGGAATATAATGAAGATCGTTACCCAAAGATGGTCCATGCAATCTATTTAATTGCATTACTTATTTAACTGCTTAATTGGTAAATGTGCAGAATTAAATGTAAATGTAAAAACACTTAATTGAACAAATCCATTGGTTTAAATAAACATTTCCACACGGACATTCAGCAGTATAAGGAACAGAATGGCTGTAATGAAAACAGTGTGTCTATTATCCAAATTCATACAAATATCTCACTTACTCCCTCCCTCCCTCCCTCACACCTTCTCTCTGTCTGTAGTTTTCGGGGGAGGTCCCAGAGAACAGTGTGAATGTGGTGGTGGCCAACCTGACAGTGATTGACAGGGATCAGCCCCACAGCCCTAACTGGGCTGCCCAGTACCGCATCGCCAGCGGAGACCCCCAGGGTCACTTCCTCATCCGCACCAACCCTATCAACAACGACGGCATGGTCACTGTGGTCAAGGTAGGGGACTCATTTACTGTTTTACATAAACAACTCCAAGTGCTTTGGTTCCATATTGATATGGGTCCATTTGAGTTGTTATTTAATTTAACTTTGCCTTCTCTTGTTCTCAACCTCCCTCCTTACATATCTTACTCCCCCACCCTTCTCTCCCTCCAGCCGGTGGACTATGAGCAGAACAGGGCCTTCATGCTGACTGTGATAGTCTCTAACAAGGCCCCCCTGGCCAGTGGGATCCAGTCTTCTCTCCAGTCTTCAGCGGGGGTCACCATCTCCGTACAGGACGTCAACGAATCCCCTGTCTTCCCCACCAACCCCAAGTCCATCCGTTTTGAGGAGGGTGTCCCCGCAGGCACCACACTCACCGTGTTTGCTGCCCAAGACCCTGACCTCTTCATCCAGCAAACTGTCAGGTACTGAATGTTCACTGTTTTAGAATAGATGCTGATAGTATTTTGCTTGGATTTGCTCTCTCGTGAGGCTGAAACACTGCCTTCCCTAACTGAACCGCTCACAAAACCAAGGTCCAATAAATTCCTGTTGCCTAGCGACAAGAGTTAAAAGGTTCAATCGTAATGAGCTGGACTGTGTGTCCAGCCACACTTTCTTTCTCTACCCCTGTTTCTCTCCATCTCTCTCCTCATCGATCCCTCTATTGCTTGCATCCGGGGCCATACTCCCTGAGTGGTTTGGCACTGGGGCATGGTGCTGTCTCTAAATCGACCCAGTGGGTCTCCCTGGAGAGAACTCCCACATACTCACCGGGTCAAAGGTCACTGAGCAACTCCAGCCACTCCATCCCCAGATTCAGCACCAATCAATTCCACTCTAAATTCAGCCTAACACCAGTACACAGAGGCAATCTGGAAATGTTAGAGAATTGATGCGGTGCAGGCAAACAAATAAACTCTAAAAACACCAGTTCTTCTCATAAATGGACTCCCTCGTGCAAACTTACTCTTTCACTGTTATTTTGTCTTCTTAGAGCCACAGAACTCCTCTTTTTCTCTCACCTCCCTCTCTCTCTAACTCAATCCTTTCACTTTCTCAGTCTCTTTCTTTCTCCTTTATTGATGAGAGGTCAGCGCTCCTGTCTTCTCCAGAGATGTCGTGGCGGCAGACAGGCAGTTCATGTTTGGACAGCCTAATCTCCACTGGTTGATTCATTTTAATGACCTTGCCCGACAGATGACGTGAGGATCTACAGTGTGTTTTTTACACCAGAAGGGACTCCTCCTTCCTTTCTCCTGCCCCATGACTCCTCCCTTTGTTCTCGCTCATCTAGACGGGAAGGGAGAGGAGAGTAGAGAGGAGAAGAAAGAGTTGGACAGGGTCTGATTTGCAAGCTGATTTCACTTTCAGACTAGAAGGAAGTAGTGGCATGCGTAGATGGATCATAGATCTTCCTCACCAGCTGTGTGTCCTTCTCCCTGTGCCAGCCTTTGCCAGCTGGGTGCTGGGTGTCAGAGGCTTGAGTGCCCCTGGGGTGCCACCGTGGCATGGGAAGAGATGACAGGGCCTCGCATGCCAACTAGAGACCTCTGTTTCACCTGTCAAGGGACACCAAATCCAAACTGACATCCAAGTTTGTTGTCATGACTCTCTCTAACTCTCAAGTTCCTGTTATTTTGCCAACTGATTTTTCTGTTATCTATTCTGTTGTTGATATCCTAATGAAGGAACACCAAATTGAAAAATTGGTATGTTTGTATCTGTCTTTACCTCCCTCCATCCCTTGGAGTGCAGGATTTCCATGGTTGCAGGAGTCTAAATGTGGCAGAGTGTGTTTCATTAGCGGGAGATAGATTTAGTTGCCTAGCTGCCATAATCTCCCAGACATCTCGTTGGCACTCGCTAACCTGTGTCATCCTCCAGCGTGTTCTCTAATTAGACTCCTCATAATCATCAGCAGCATCATCAAACTTCCTCCCACCAGGCATCTGATCTCTTTATACCTCTGTCTCTATATTTGCACTATATATACAAAGTATGTGGACACTCCATTAAATTAGTGGATTCGGCTATTTCAGCCACACCCGTTGCTGACAGGTGTATAAAATTTAGCACACAGCCATGCAATCTCCATAGACAAACAATGGCAGTAGAATGGCCTTACTGACTTTCAATGTGGCACTGTCATACTGTAGGATGCCACCAAATTCCTGCCCTGCTAGAGCTGCCCCGGTCAACTGTAAGTGCTGTTATTGTGAAGTGAGAGGCCACAGAAGCTCATAGAACGGGACCCCCAAGTGCTGAAGTGTAAAAGTCTGTCCTTGGTTGCAACATTTACTACCGAGTTCCAAACTGCCTCTGGAAGCAATGTCAACACAAAAACTGTTAGTCGGGAGCTTCATGAAATGGGTTTCCATGGTTGAGCAGCCGCACACATGCCTAAGATCACCATGGGCAATGCCAAGCATCGGCTGGAGTGGTTTAAAGCTCGCCACCATTGGAATCTGGAGCAGTGGAAACACATTATCTGTACTGATGAATCACGCTTCACCATCTGGCAGTCAGGTGGACGAATCTGGGTTTGGCGAATGCCAGGAGAACGCTACCTGCCCGAATGCATAGTGACAACTGTAAAGTTTGGTGGATGAGGAATAATGGTCTAGGGCTATATTTCCTGGTTCGGCCTAGGACCCTTATTTCCAGTGAAAGGAAATCTTAACGCTACAGCATTCAATGACATTCCAGACGATTGTGCGTCCAACTTTGTGCCAATAGTTTGAGGAAGGCCATTTCCTGTTTCAGCATGACAATTCCCCCAATCACAAAGCTAGGTCCATACAGAAATGGTTGGTCGAGATTGGTGTGGAAGAACTTGACTGGCCTGCACACAGCCCTGACCTCAACCCCATCGAACACCTTTGGGATGAATTGGAACACAGACTGCGAGCCAGGCCTAATCAGCCAACATCAGTGCCCATCCTCAGTAATGGTCTTGTGACTGAATGGAAGCAAGTCCCCGCAGCAATGTTTCAACATCTAGTGGAAAGGCTCGTATAGCAGCAAAGGGCAGACCAACTCCATTTAATGCCCATGCTTTTGGAATGAGCTGTCCGTCGAGCGGCTGTCCACATACTTTTTGTCATGTAATGTATCTTTCCATCTCTCCACACTGTGACAAACGAGTAATCACATTGATTTACATTGATTTATGGAGACAAATATAGACCTATACTTTTGAATTCATGTGGCAGTGTTACCTGCATGAAAGTAAGCTCCTACTACTCTAATTAATATCTCCACTTACATACTCATTATTTTGTGCAAATTGCTCTTAATTTGTTGTTAGCTGTCAACCAAGCTGCAAGAATACCATACTGCTTCCTGATGACGCAATCTCAATCGCACTCCACACCTCCCTTTCTCACATGGACAAAGGAACACCTATGTGAGAATGCTGTTCATCGACAACAGCTCAGTGTTCAACACCATAGTGCCCACAAAGTTCATCACTAAGCTAAGGACTCTGAGACTTAACACCTCCCTCTGCAACTGGATCCTGAACTTCCTGACGGGCCGCCACCAGGTGGTAAGAGTAGGCAACAACACGTCTGCCACGCTGATCCTTAACACTGGGGCTCCTCAGGGGTGTGTACTTAGTCCCCTCCTGTATTCCCTGTTCACCCACAACTGCGTGGCCAAACACGACTCAACATCATCATTAAGTTTGCTGACAACACAACAGTGGTAGGTCTGATCACCGACAAGGATGAGATGGCCTATAGAGAGGAGATCAGAGAACTGGCAGTGTGGTCCCAGGACAACAACCTCTCCCTCAATGTGAGCAAGACAAAGGAGCTGATTGTGGACTACAGGAAAAGTTAAGATTAGATACAGGGTATTTGCCAATTCTACTTCTATTTGTACTGAAGGATATATTAAGGCATTATCACTATGGGATTATATATGTTGTAATAGTTTCTACTGTGTCTGCAGGTACTCCAAGCTGTCTGACCCCGCTAACTGGCTGAGGATCAACAGGACCAATGGTCAGATCACCACCATGGCTGTGCTGGACAGGGAGTCTATGTACGTCAGGAACAACATCTATGAGGCCACCTTCCTGGCTGCCGACAATGGTAAGTCTGGTAAGTGAGTGTGTGTGTGCCTGTGGTAATTCTGTGCGTGTGGTGTGTGTGTGTGTGTGTGTCTGTCTGTCCTCCTGTGTGTACGTGTGCATGCGTACCGCATCAGTGTGCATGTTGCCTGCTAAATGCATCCCTTGTGTACTGTGGAGAGGAGTGAAATATCTGTCTAAATGTGCCACAGGTGAGTGCTGTCGAAGCTGCTGTAGTGATCGGTGAAGTACTCTAAAACCAATCGCCCCATTACAAATAGAGGTGCTTACTCTCTGTGTTTGAGAGAGAGGGCACAGGTGGTGTTGTACCACAGCGATATTAAAGATTGGTTTGCGGGAATGAGGTGTGCTGCCCTCGAGTGCACAGAATTTAGGCAAACAAGCTGTTGATTGCCTATTGATTCCAGACACCAGTCTACATGGGGATATATTCTACTTTAATTTAATTTTGCTTTTATTCATTCTGCTCCACTAAGGAAGGAGCTCAACAAAGCACCGAACCAATCACAACAGACAAGCAGTTAATGGTGTACTCTGCTGTGCTGAGGCAATAGACCTTTACATAAAGTATCTGTAGCTCATGCACTGCTTTACTTTGTAATAGAAAACAGAGATGGATCTCCTCAGTGTGATGAGCTTGGGTGAACTCCATTCATGCAGACAGAGCAGCATCAGTTACTTAGCAGAAATTATAAACTGGGTGGTTCGAGCCCTGAATGCTGATTGACTGACAGCCATGGTATATCAGACTGTATACCACATTTATTTTACTGCTCTAATTACGTTGGTAAACAGTTTATAATAGCAATACGGCACTTCAGGGGTTTGTGATATATGGTCAATATACTGCGGCTAAGGGCTCTTCTTAGGCACGACACAACGCGGGCCTTATTGCTTAAATACTCCATGATAATCAGTTGGCTATACAAAGCTATAGTAGTCTTTTCTCATAGACTGTAGGTTAGGGTGTGTTTGTTGTCACGGTATATTGTAGATTATGGTGTGTTTGTTGTCATAGTATATTGTAGGTTAGGGTGTGCTTCGCCTCAGTGCATTTTAACAACAGCCCCTGTGTAAGGGAGATATGTGGTGCTTTCCAGTAGAGTCGTTTCATGTGTCCTCTGAGAGTGCTGAGCTCCAGACTCACGCAGAGTGAAATATTTATGTGCGGTTTCATTTATTATGGCTGTCATCACTGGGAGCTTTTAGAACAAATGCATGCTGTATTCTTCCATCACTCTCAAACGGGGCGGCAGGGTAGCCTAGTGGTTAGAGCGTTGGACTAGTAACCGGAAGGTTGTGAGTTCAAACCCCCGAGCTGACAAGGTACAAATCTGTCGTTCTGCCCCTGAACAGGCAGTTAACCCACTGTTCCCAGGCCGTCATTGAAAATAAGAATTTGTTCTTAACTGACTTGCCTGGTTAAATAAAGGTAAAATAAAATAAAAATGAAAAAAACCCTCTCTCAATATTCTCTCAGCTCCCTCGTTTTTCTCTTTCTCTGTTTCTTCCTCATCTCCCCTCCCTCTGTCCCTTTGCTCTCTTCTATTTTCATTCTATTTCTCACCTCCAAATGAAATTCAATTGACCTCAAGTGATTTTTAGACAGTGTATATTATAAGACAGCGGGAAGATGTTTTGGGGTGGGCACCCCTACTTCCTGCGGCTGTGCTGTGCATATGCATGAAGTTTCTGTCGTCCTCAAATTGATTACGTTTGTCTCTCTCTTCCTTTCTCCCCTTCTTCCTTATCTCCTCCCATCTCTCCCCCCTCTCTCTCTGCCCTCGCACCCCCCTGTCAGGTTCTCCCCCGGCCAGTGGAACAGGTACTCTGCAGATCCATCTGATAGATGTGAATGACAATGCTCCGGTGATGATGCCCAAGGAGGCCCAGTTGTGTGAACGCGCCAATCCCCGCTCCAAGGTCAACATCACAGCCTCCGATGCCGACGCTGACCCCCATGTGGGGCCCTTTGTGTTTGAGCTGCCCTCCTACCCCCCCAGCATCCGACGCAACTGGACCATCTCCAGGATCAGCGGTAAGACATGGGATATCTGCTAGAGGTGTAGTGTGTCATTGTTCAAATTCTGTAGTCCAACTTCTCTACTTGCAATTATATTAGCACAGCTGAAAACTGTTGTACTGATTAAAGAAGCAATAAAACGGGTCTTCTTTAAACTAGTAGAGTATCTGGAGCTTGAGCATTTGTGGGTTCGATTACAGGCTCAAAATGGCCAGAAACAAAGAACTTTCTTCTGAAACTCGTGAGAAATGAAGGCTATTCCATGCGAGAAATTGCCAAGAAACTGAAGATCTCGTACAACGCTGTGTACTACTCCCTTCACAGAACAGCGCAAACTGACTCTAACCAGAATAGAAAGAGGAGTGGGAGGCCCCGGTGTAGAACTGAGCAAGAGGACAAATATATTAGAGTGTCTAGTTTGAGAAACAGACCCCTCACAAGTCCTCAACTGGCAGCTTCATTAAATAGTACCCCCAAAACACCAGTCTCAACGTCAACAGTGAAGAGGCGACTTTGGGATGCTGGCCTTCTAGGCAGAGTTCCTCTGTCCAGTGTCTGTGTTCTTTTTCCCATCTTAATCTTTTATTTTTATTGCCCAGTCTGAGATATGGCTTTTCCTTTGCAATTCTGCCAAGAAGGCCAGCATCCCGGAGTCGCCTCTTCACTGTTGACGTTGAGACTGGTGTTTTGCAGGTACTATTTAATGAAGCTGCCAGTCTTAATTTCTCAGAACAAGAAAAGACTGACGAGTTTCAGAAGAAAGTCCTGTTTCTGGCCATTTTGAGCCTGTAATCAAACCCACAAATGCTGATGCTCCAGATACTCAACTAGTCTAAAGAAGTCCAGTTTTATTGCTTCTTTAATCAGAACGACAGTTTTCATCTGTGCTAACATAATTACAAAAGGGTTTTCTAATGATCAATTAGCCTTTTAAAATGATAAACTTGGATTAGCTAACACAACAAGCCATTGGTACACAGGAGTGATGGTTGCTGATAATGGGCCTCTGTACGACTATGTAGATATTCCATAAAAAATCATCCCTTTCCAGCTACAATAGTCAGTCACAACATTAACAATGCCTGCACTGTATTTCTGATCAATTTGGTGTTATTTTAATGGACAAAAAATGTAGCTTTTCTTTCAAAAACAAAGACATTTCTAAGTGACCCCAAACTTTGAACGGTAGTGACATTTTTTTTTTACCTTTATTTAACTAGGCAAGTCAGTTAAGAACAAATTCTTGTTTACAATGACAGCCTACACCGGCCAAACCCGGACAACGCTGGGCTAATTGTGCGCCGCCCTTTGGTACTCCCAATCAAGGCATGTTGTGATACAGCCTGAAATCGAACCAGGGTGTCTGTAGTGACGCCTCTAGCACTGAGATGCAGTGCCTTAGACCGCTGTGCCACTCGGGAGCCTCATCATATGTGGTTGTCCCACCTATCTATCTTAAGATGAATGCACTAACTGTAAGTCACTCTCGAAAAGAGCATCTGCTAAATGACTGAAATGTTCAAATGTAAATGCTGTTGATTTATAATGTCTAAATCTTGTCTGATGTGTGTGTGTGGATGCTGGCTCCCTGTGTGTTTGCTTCTGTGTGACAGATGACATGGTGTGGTCTCAGGCTGATGGCCTGTGGTATAAAGGAGCTCTTATATGTCACTATTCTCCTAGAGAGTAAATGGCTCTGTCTCATGTTGACGTATGACTTGTGTGCTTTGTGACAGATCACATCCATTCATCTCCCTGCCCTGATAGACAAGATGTCATATGTGCATGTTGATGTATAACCCCCTATCTGTTGGCAGTCCGATACTGTTGTTTTAGTTGAAGTATTTCGTTGGAAATATACTGTTGTTTTAGTTGGAAATATGATTGGAGATATTGTGCTGCAGATGTGTGCCTGCCTGCGTGTTTATTTAGCTACAGTGACTACCTGTGTATTATTCTGTATGTATTTGCATGTACTGTATCTCTGCCAGTACTGCTCACATGGCCACAGATGACTACAGTAAAACTCTGGAGTGGTCAACTATTTATCTCTACACCACTGCTATATGCTTCTAGCAGTGACTGGATATTGTGTCTGTGTGACTATGTGCAGGTGACTATGCCCAGTTGAGACTGAGGATTCCCTACCTGGATGCAGAGGTGTATGATGTTCCCATCATCGTGTCGGACTCCGGTAACCCGCCCCTCTCTAACAGGTCCATTATAAAGGTCAAGGTGTGTCCGTGTGATGACAACGGAGACTGTACTACCACCGGAGCTGTGGCTGCTGCCGGACTGGGGACCGGAGCCATCATAGCCATACTCATCTGTATCATCATACTGCTTAGTGAGTATAATACACACTTATAAACACACGCACACACACACACACACACCTGTGCTGTAGGAGTCATTGTCTGTATAATCATACTACTAGGTACTGCATATCATGTACATTACATGTACATCATGTACATTACACACACCACCTCTGATATATCCCTGTTCACTCCTCTGTCTGTGTTGTATTGTGGTGTGTGTTGTATGTTGCAGTCCTGGTGCTAGTGTTTGTGATGTGGATGAAGCGCAGGGAGAAGGAGCGTCAGGCCAAGCCCCTGCTGATCGACCCAGAGGACGACGTCAGAGACAACATTCTGAAGTACGACGAGGAGGGAGGAGGAGAGGAGGACCAGGTCAGTGTTATACACATTACACATGCAGAGCAAGGCTTCATCTAACAACACAGCCATAAAGATGATGGCGGTGATGATGATGACGATGACAACGATGATGATGAAGATGGCATATTTAATAACTGTGATTGCACTCAGACACTTCCTCAGTCATTCTTACAGTCCCACTGAGTATCCTTCCTTGCTCTGTGTTGCAGGACTATGACTTGAGCCAGCTGCAGCAGCCTGAGTCTGTGGAGCACATAATCAGTAAACCAGTGGGGGTGCGCAGGGTGGACGAGAGGCCCATCATCGCTGAGTCCCAGTACCCTGTCAGACCCAGCCTGCCCCACCCTGGAGACATCGGAGACTTCATAAACGACGTATGTTAACTATTAGACATCAGAAGTAATTTATCTCAAAATACTATTTAAGTGGTCTAATGTTTGAGTTTCTATACCAAGGAGCCATCACAGTAACAGCATAGTTCATAACAGCACAGTTCATAACAACCACAGTAACACCACAGTTCATAACAACCACAGTAACACCACAGTTCATAACAACCACAGTAACACCACAGTTCATAACAATCACAGTAACACCACAGTTCATAACAACCACAGTAACACCACAGTTCATAACAACCACAGTAACACCACAGTTCATAACAACCACAGTAACACCACAGTTCATAACAATCACAGTATCACCACAGTTCATAACAATCACAGTAGCACCACAGTTCATAACAACCACAGTAACACCACAGTTCATAACAACCACAGTAACACCACAGTTCATAACACCCACAGTAACACCACAGTTCATAACAACCACAGTAACACCACAGTTCATAACAACCACAGTAACACCACAGTTCATAACAATCACAGTAGCACCACAGTTCATAACAATCACAGTAGCACCACAGTTCATAACAATCACAGTAACACCACAGTTCATAACAATCACAGTAACACCACAGTTCATAACAACCACAGTAACACCACAGTTCATAACAACCACAGTAACACCACAGTTCATAACAACCACAGTAACACCACAGTTCATAACAATCACAGTTGCACCACAGTTCATAACAATCACAGTAGCACCACAGTTCATAACAACCACAGTAACACCACAGTTCATAACAACCACAGTAACACCACAGTTCATAACAACCACAGTAACACCACAGTTCATAACAACCACAGTAACACCACAGTTCATAACAACCACAGTAACACCACAGTTCATAACAACCACAGTAACACCACAGTTCATAACAATCACAGTAGCACCACAGTTCATAACAATCACAGTAGCACCACAGTTCATAACAATCACAGTAGCACCACAGTTCATAACAACCACAGTAACACCACAGTTCATAACAACCACAGTAACACCACAGTTCATAACAATCACAGTAGCACCACAGTTCATAACAACCACAGTAACACCACAGTTCATAACAACCACAGTAACACAACAGTTCATAACAACCACAGTAACACCACAGTTCATAACAATCACAGTAGCACCACAGTTCATAACAATCACAGTAACACCACAGTTCATAACAACCACAGTAACACCACAGTTCATAACAACCACAGTAACACCACAGTTCATAACAATCACAGTAGCACCACAGTTCATAACGATCACAGTAACACCACAGTTCATACCAAATTTAGCAACAAGCATACCATCAGTATAATCACTATTGCCTTTCTATCCTAGGTGTTAACTAAGCCTCTCTGTCTCTCTCTCTCTCTCTCAGGGTCTGAGGGCGGCGGACAACGACCCTACGGCCCCGCCCTATGACTCCCTGCTGGTGTTTGACTATGAGGGCAGTGGCTCCACGGCCGGCTCTGTCAGCTCCCTCAACTCCTCTAGCTCAGGAGACCAGGACTACGACTACCTCAACGACTGGGGCCCCCGCTTCAAAAAGCTGGCAGACCTCTACGGCGGGGGAGAGGACAACTGAGAGAGGGGTGTGGGTGGGTACGGAGGGGGTCCGGGGGGAGGGATTGGGGTCAGATGCTCCTCGAAACCACAGGCAGGGCCCAAGCAGTACCACATGAGATATTCCCATAGTAGACCAGTGAGGAGAGGACGGAACCTAAGAGAGTGTTCTAGAAGACGGCCTGTGACCTCACAGGTTCTGCTGCTACTCTATTCTGGCTTTTTTAGTGGCAAGTTTTTAGTGTGTTTTGTTTCTCACTCTACTGGACGTCGAGCTATCTGGGGATGCGAGACACTTCTGAGAGACAGGAGTGCTGACGCTCGTTTGGCTTGGATGATGAAAAGGAACATGACAAACTCATCTCCTTTTGGTTTAACGCTGAACACAATGTACAGAAAGACACTCTTTCTCTCTCTCAACTTGAATTTCCTTAGAACAGAAGCACTGTCATTTTATAAAGTGCCTTTTGTGGTGTGTTTTGTATCGGACTCCTGCTATCTCAGGGTTGGTTGCCATTGGAGAAGTTTCGAGCGGCACACTCCCTTGTAACCTCCCCCCCCCCCCCCCCCAACCTTCATATGAGTCCCTCTCCTCTGCTCTCTGATGTCACAAGAACTGCTGTACCCAGCAGCAACACAGACGAGAGAACCACACAACGAGGGCTGGCTGTAGGTAAAGATCAGTTATACTCCTTTTGGAGCGTTTTGGAGAAGTATTACTAAAGCAACCCTCTGTCAGTGATACCTGATACATCACTGGGCTGATCGAAGACTTACCCAACCATCATCCGGTCAACACAACACTGACATTGGATGTGTGTATGTGTGTCTGTTTTTAAAACTGAGGGGGGTTTCTAACAAACAGAGAATGCCTGCCTTTCCTCTGTGAACTCATGAGTCCAGGAGCCTATACGCTCAGATGCTTGCCTGCCCTGTACGGTTTTGTGTTGCTTTCCACACTGTAAAGCTTATGTAGGCATGATCTGAATAGTGAGATAGTATAACACAGTAAGACTTGAAATGGCTTGGAAAGAATGCACTGATAAAGAAGAATTAGAAGGATTTTTCTGGCCTTGAACATTCCCATTTTTAGGTCAACAAAACTATTGAGAGATGCATGAATTATTTTATTTTTTATGTTTTACTTAACGCACTTATTCTTCTGTGGTGAGAATGTGAATATACTCTGTAAAAAGACATTCAAAAAAGAACATGCTGTACGATACCTATTTTTGAAGTATTCATTTCAAAAAAAGTTGCTGCTCTAGCTAGCTCTTCAATAGGCTGAAAGACGTTTTGGAACAGCTATTTTCAATGTGTGCGTGTGTTTCTTTTCTCAACTTTGTCAAGACGCTGTACATTTGTTTCAGTTTATCTTTTCTATTTTTTTTTATTTTTTGGGGGGTTGTTTTTTAAGAATTAAGACAGCTTTGTTATAATCCTGTTTTTGTATATGTCAAATGCAGCCCTCCCTCTTCTCTTGTGTCTTTGACAAACGCCTTTCTGTCTGCCTCTGGACTTGGGACTGTGAAAGGGTAAAACAGCCATGTCTGTTGATAGTTGTTCTATTATTAAGTGTATCTGAATCATTTTCTTCATTCATCTAGATACTGGATATGTGCTTAAGAAAATAAATGAGACATGTTTTAAAAATGTTGCAACTTACTTACTACTACCTAGTTCATGTTCAACCATCAGTGGGCTTCACTCTAACCTTCTTGAGCTCTGCATCGGCATGAATTTTAAGCCTGAACCCTACCCATGCCCGTAACATTCAGGCCTGATTGCTTCTGCCAGAAGTACGAAATCAGAAATAGCTTCCTCCGTTAGTAAATCCGTTAACTACATATGACTGATCAATCGGGAATTACCTTAACATTTTAGCAAGGATCTCCCGCGATACGGATTGAATCCAGACCTCAATCTTTTCTCTGTGTTGGAGGGCAAGGAGAAGGAATAGACACAGTGACGACCTTTTCCTTGAAGATGATTGATTAACTGAAGGTGATGACCTCAGTGTTTTAATGTGAACGTCAAGGGCCCTTCTCCCTCACGGTTCTAGCATTCTGTACATTGCAAAGCAAAGAGTGGAAGGAATACTCTGCAGGGTAACAACGTATATTTGTGTCCATCCCTGTGATTTCAATTAGGCCCCAAAAAGCGGCGGGGGAATGGAAGGGTTTTAATCCTCCCCAGCTGTGTCTATCAATTAGCCACACCATTAATCCCCAGGACCTAAATCTCATTATATAGAGTGCCTTTAATAAGACACCCAGAGAGAGGGGAGAGAAAGAGGGGAGAGATATGGGCTAAAAGGATGCAGCCTACAGTGAAAAGATCAGAGCTACTGTATATGGCTACTTCAGAAACCTGAGAGGATGGACAGAGCAGAACCTACAGAGGGATGTTACATTATATTCTTTAAAAAAGGGTTGTTTAAAAAAAAAGGGGGGGGGGTTTGACCCAGGTTCACTCAGACCCAACTCTTGTTACTAGAGAGAGAGAGAGAGAGCTGTGCTGATAGGCTTTGGGAGCATGCTACATACTGTGGCTGATAATGAGGTGTGCTTTGATTCCACAGTTAATCTCTACACTTGAGAAGGAAGCCTGGCATTAAAGAGATTAAATATTCAAGCCTTCTATGTAATAAGGAATCCTTCTATATAATACAGAATACTTTTATTTGCAGTGCATGGTGACTCACATCTAGGGTTGCAAAGGGATATTACTGGAAACTTTCTAAGTTTACCAGTAAACTACCAGAATTTTGGTATCTTTCAAGGATTTTATGTAATCGATCATAAAATATGCTTCAGAATATCACAGGTGATTCTCTTTGTGTTCTTATCACATGTAAAATATATGAAATCATTGAATAAGATTATTTTTAAATAGAAAATGTAATGACAAAACTGTAAAACATTATCCTAAACATAAGCCATCAATTTAGTGAATACCGTTGGTGTTACAGTTGAGGGTTTCAGTACGGAATATACTTTATTTTATAACCTTTTTTAATATATATTATGTAATTGTATTGGCATCAAACTGGTGGCAGTTGTGAAAAAAATCAATAGTTTTAGGAGTTGCAGATGATGATGATGAAAAGGAGAGTTACTTTAGTGTTTCTTCAAGGGTTATGCTACTTCAATATATACCAAACATTAAGAACCCCCCATTCTTGATACACATGGGAAAGTGTTAGGCCCAGTAGCGTTGCAGTTTCTGACACAAACAGATACGCATGGCACCTACTATCATATCCCATTCAAAGGCACTTAAATATTTTGTCTTGCCCATCCACACTCTGAATGGCACACATACACAATATATGTCTCAATTATCTCAAGGTTTAAAAATGTCACCAATTGAAGTGGATTTAACAAGAGACATCAATAAGGGATCATAGCTTTTACCTAGATTCACCTGGTCAGTCAATGTCATGGAAAGAGCTGGTGTTCTTCATGTTTTGTATGCTCAGTGTATTGACAAGCAGTTCTTGTGGCTCTGCATTGCTTGATAAAGAGAAAGAAAAGCCAAGTTGAGGTGACTTGTTGATAAATGGTGTATACTAAGCAAGAGCTTAGCAGTTGGCCATCAGCCAGCCCCTTATGTATTGTAAATAAAGTTCTCGTTTTCAAATGCATTCAGCCCAGCTCTTTTCATTTCCTGTCCATAAAGGCCCTAGTCTCTTGGGCTGGCAGTGGGAACAATCCAATCTGAGAATGACTCGGACGGGTTTTGGTGGTGCCCGGATAATTTGCTGTTTACAATTTAGTGCTGATGGGGCTGCTTCGGTGCGAGCAGCACCATGGGAGGGACTTGTTTACCGGGTCTGTTGTGCTGACACAGCGGAGCACTCCTGCTATTTAAAGATCAGGTCGTGAATGAGATCAAAGCAGGATAATCAATTTGATGTTACTACTCAGAGTAGAGTGTAAGGGCTCTATTCAACCTGTATCGCTGAAACCCTACAGATTGCGCAATAGATATTTAAAGGCAATTTCTGATTGAGCCAATGCAGCATTTACCATGAATGCAGTCTACGCTAACGCAGGAACATTGCCTTTAAATTTAAGTAATGCTGTAATGCTGAACTTCCGCTGTATGGATTGAATAGAGCTCTAAGTCCAGTCCGGTCCATATCCCAGTCTAATGTACCTCTGGTTACTGATCTGAAGGGTTGAGAAATGCAATGGTGGAGAGAGTGATGGAGCAGAGACCAGATGGGTTCACATCAACCTGTAAAACTCTGTATTTATGCAAACAACATGTTTCAGACATTGGTTTACCCATCACATACCAAACTACCGATCAGAGTGTGCAAACCTTTGATCAGAACGTGATTGTGTGAGTATCTGTTATTAGGCCTATCTCTGCAAAGTACAGTATCACTGGATTGCACTAAAATGCCTTGTTGAATAACTGACTTCCTGCATCTACCCTTCCCAATATGGCCTTATCTGGTCCTGTCAGAGCGCAGTGAAGGGTTTAGAAGCCTTCATCCAGGGCTAATGTGGCCTGGGGTGGAGCGTATTTTTGTCTGAGATCTGCTCGGGCCTCTATTTCCATTCAATTCCATTCCCATTTGTCAGGTTCAATACAGGCATAGAGACTAGTGTTTTACATGAATACTAGATTGGAAGCAAAGTGATTAGTATTAATAGTCATCAGCCTGCACACGTGTACTAGCATTAACTGTGTAAGTGTAATGATATTTGATTAACATGATGAAGATTCATGTCAACCTATCTGGTTATTTGCCTGCTGTACTGTAGGTATGACTGCATTTGGCTGATGAGTCTCCATAGCTGTCAGACAAACTTAGCCATGTACAGTGGCGATTTTACCATGTAAATCTTGGTGGGGCAAACTCCAAAAAAACTTTAGATGCATGCCAGCAAAGCCTAAACACAACACATTAATTGCACTATAACAGTGACAAACGGTGCCCATAAACTGTTAGCTGTCCCAAAAGCAGAGCTTTCTTTTCAGCACCATGGAGTGAAACCGCTACACCTGGCTATCAGTGGAGCCTTGTCTGACAGCAAAACAGTTCATTCAGCCTCATTTACTGCCTTTAAAAAAACACAACTGATGTGGCTGACTTACTTAAAACCTCTCTGGGATAGGTGGGATGCAATCGTCCCACCTGGCCAATAGCCGGGGAAAATGCAGAGCGCCAAATTCAAATAAAATACTATAAAAATCAAACTTTCATTAAATCACACATATAAGATACCAAATTAAAGCTACCCTCATTGTGAATCCAGCCAACATGTCATATTTCAAAAAGGCTTTTGGCGAAAGCATAAGATGCTATTATCTAATGATAGCACAACAGTAAACAAAGAGAGTAGCATATTTCAACCCTGCAGGCACGACACATAAAGCAGAAATAAAAATATAATTCATGCCTTACCTTTGATGAGCTTCTTTTGTTGGCACTCCAATATGTCCCATAAACATCACAAATGGTCATTTTTTTTGATTAATTCCGTCGATATATATTCAAAATGTCAATTTATTTGACGCATTTGATCCAGAAAAACACAGCTTCCAACTTGCGCAACGTCACTACAAAATATCTCAAAAGTTACATGTAAACTTTGCCAAAACATTTCAAACTACTTTTGTAATACAACTTTAGGTATTTTTAAACGTTAATAATCGATCAAATTGAAGACGGGATGATCTGTGTTCAATACAGGAGGAATACAAACTGATGCTACTTTTCTGGTCACGCGCCTCTAACAAACAGTCCACATGAAGTGACACGCATTCTGAGCTGTGCTACTTTTTCATTACACAAAGGAAAAACCTCCACAGATTTCTACAGACTGGTGACATCCAGTGGAAGCGGTAGGATCTGCAGGAAAGTTGATTAGAAATCTGGATTCCCCATGAAAACATATTGAAAAGACAGTGACCTAAAAAATAAATCTGAATGGTTTGTCCTCGGGGTTTCGCCTGCTAAATAAATTGTTATACTCACAGACATGATTCAAACAGTTTTAGAAACTTCAGAGTGTTTTCTATCCAAATCTACTAATAATATGCATATCTTATATTCTGGGGATGAGTAGCAGGCAGTTGGAATTGGGCACGCTATTTATGCTGCCCCCTATCCCGAAGAAGTTGTTTAAATAAATGTGGTTTCTCCTGGCAATTGAGATGTACAAAAAGTGGCTTATGGGAACAAAGAGTCTATAAAAGGCAATCCGTAATTTCGATTAAGACATTAATGAGCGAGCTAAGACGGACGTATTCGATATAACTATTTGTTCATCACTTTTGAAATGTACAATTCAGAACATGGGCCGTTCTGACACTATTCTCCGTATACACCAAGTCAGAACCACGTGAAAAAAAGGGGGGATATAAGTAGACAATGAAAACTCTTACAATATTTGATGATGACATTTCTCTAAAACAGGCTATAGGCTTAATGTGCACCACCGAGTCAGAACAGGGGGCAAGGGACCAAATTATTAGGGTGACGCACATGGGATACTAACAACTTACTACACAACATACACTTAATATTACTTTCTTAGCTACAGTATACATACAGTGGGGAGAACAAGTATTTGATACACTGCCGATTTTGCAGGTTTTCCTACTTACAAAGCATGTAGAGGTCTGTAATTTGTATCATGGGTACACTTCAACTGTGAGATCCAGAAAATCCAGAAAATCACATTGTATGATTTTTAAGTAATTAATTTGCATTTTATTGCATCACAGACCTCTACATGCTTTGTAAGTAGGAAAACCTGCAAAATCGGCAGTGTATTAAATACTTGTTCTACCCACTGTATATCCCTGGCATATTACTTAAATTATGCAGCAGCATACAAGCCATTGTTGGACTCATCGTTGTGCTGTGCTCACTTGAACAGGAAGGTGGCTCAGCGGTCCGTCTTGTGGGCAAATTTTGTCATGAAACTTTGTCATCAAAGTCTGGTATTTTCTGGATTTATGGTGCTTTCATGACAACTGTGAAGTCGGGAAAAATACAAGCTTGAATCATGACGTCAGTGATCTTCAGGTCGGAGCTCTAGAAAGAGGCCCAATTTCCTGACTTGGAATTCCGAGTTGAATGTTCAAAACGTATTTTCCCAGTCGGAGTTAGTTTTTGTCTGAGTTCCCAGTTGTCTTGAACTCACTGAAGTCTGAGATTTCCAAGTTCCGAGTTTCTGGTTGTTTTGAACGCGACAGAAGTCAATGTATTCAACCTTTTCTGGCCTATAGTGGTGCGTGAGAATGTTTATCCTTTTTAGCTTGGGAAAGAGACCCTTAAACCCAGACTTGGACTACACACCCTCTCCACCGAATAGCAGGGGAAGCAAAATAGTAATTGCTTTGCAAAGCTTGCTGTTAGCTACTGATTCCTTCCAACCCACTGTTGAATTTTCAATTTCAAACTTGTTGTGTAATGTTAATGTCCAATGGCCGATGAGCACCGATATGTTTTATCTATAATTTCTCTTCATATGACAAGGATTGAAATTGATTTGTCAGTAGACGTGTCTTTCATCAAAGTTTACAATGAGTATTTCTGTTATTTGATGTGGCTCTCTGCAATTTCTCCGGATATTTTGGAGGCATTTCTGAATATGGCGCCAATGTAAACTGAGGTTTTTGAATATAAATATGAACTTGATCGAACAAAACATACATGTATTCTGTAATATTGAGTCCTGGGAGTGTCATATGATGAAGATTGTCAAAGGTTATTGAATCATTTTATCCATATTTGTGCTTTTTGTGACTCCTCTCTTTTGTCGGAAAATGGCTGAATGCTTTCTGTGACTAGTTGCTGACCTAACATAATGATATGTTCTGCTTTTGTCGAAAAGCCTTTTTGAAATCGGACACTGTGGTTGGATTAACGAGAAGTGTATCTTTAAAATGGTTTAAAATACTTGTATGGTTGAGGAATTTTAATTATGAGATTTCTGTTGTTTTGAATTTGGCGCCCTGCAATTTCACTGGCTGTTGGCAAGGTGGGACGCTAGGGTCCCGAACGATCCCAGAGAGGTTAATCATCCTTGAGATGGTTCTACACCTTGAATGGAGTCCACCTTGAGTAAATTCAATTGACTGGACATGATTTCAAAAGGCACACACATGTCTATATAAGGTCCCACAGTTGACAGTGCATGATTTGATAGCCATGAGGTCAAAGGAATTGTCCATAGATCTGGGGAAGGGTACCAAAACATTTCTGCAGCATTGAAGGTCCCCAAAAACACAGTGGCCTCCATCATTCTTAAATGGAAGAAGTTTGGAACCAACAAGACTCTTCCTAGCGCTGACTGCCCAGCCAAACTGAACAATCTGGGGAGAATGGCATTGGTCAGGGAGGTGACCAAGAGCCCGATGGTCACTTTGCCAGTACTCCAGAGTTCCTCTGTGGAGATGGGAGAACCTTCCAGAAGGACAACCATCTCTGCAGCACTCCACCAACCAGGCCTTTAGAGTGGCCAGACGAAACCCACTCGACAGCCCGCTTGGAGTTTGCCAAAAGGCATCAAAAGGACTCTCATACCATGAGAAACTAAATTCTTTGGTCTGATGAAACAAAGATTGAACTCTATGGTCTAAATGTCAAATCTGGAGGAATCCTGGCACCATCCGGTGAAGCATGGTGGTGGCAGCATCATGCCGAGGGGATGTTTTTCAGTGGCAGGGACTGGGAGACTAGTCAGGATCGAGGGTAAAATGAACGGTGCAAAGTATAGAGAGATCCTTGAAAACCTGCTCCAGAGCACTTAGGACCTCATACTGGGGTGAAGGTTCATCTTCTAACAGGACAATGACCCTAAGCCAAGACAACGCAGAAGTGGCTTCGGGACAAGTTTCTGAATGTCCTTGCGTGGCCCAGCCAGAGCCCAGACTTGAACCTGATCGAACATCTCTGGAGAGACCTGAAAATTGCTTTGCCGCAACGATGCTCCCCATCCAACCTGACAGATTTTCAGAGGAACAGCAGAGAAGAATGGAAGAAACTCCCCAAATACAGGTGTGCCAAGCTTGTATCGTCATACCCAAGAAGACTTGAGGCTGTAATCACTGCCAAAGGTGTTTCAACAAAGTACTGAGTAAAGGTTCTGAATGTACTGAGTACTGAGTAAAGGTTCTACTTTACTTACGTAAAGTATTCAAAAACATGTTTTTGCTTTCTTATTATGAGGTATTGTGTGTAGATTGATGAGGGGGAAAAATGATTTAATCCATTTTAGAATAAGGCTGTAATGTAACAAAATGTGGTAAAAGTCAAAGGGTCTGAATACTTTGTTGGTCTGCAATAAAGTATCCAAGAGTGTAGGTTTGCATTGTGTGTGTGCGTGCCCGCGTCTGTGTGTGCATGGGTGTGAAAGGTGGCTGTGTAAATGGTGATTGGCTTTTCATTTATTGGTTTACACAGATGAGAGGTCCTTTCCCCACTCGGCCTGGGTGTGTGTGCGAGCGTGCCAAGGTTATTATGTACATAAATGTACATTCTGCCAATGTTGATGTGTTTTTGACTTTGAGTGATAGGACCAATTTAAATCACTGAGCAATGTCATTGTAAATTTGGGTTGGATAATTAATTGGGTTTTGATTATGATTTGGAAACTGAATGATTTTTAAAACTGATAGATTGATTGGTGATTGGGGAGAGTGAAACTGATCCTAATCTCATTTCCATTACCAAATTATGTTTTTGATGATAGTGATAATGCTCAGGAACTATAGCAGGTATGGTGTTAATGGCACATAGAGACTATAGGAGTTGCCTTATAAGTAGTGGAATCATGATACTTGTCTTGGGTCACGTTCATTAGGCACCAAGGAATACATTTTTACTTAAACCAGGAGTCACTACCTGGATTTGTCCAACAAGATGTCCTAATTTTAGTTTCTGGGATGGAAATAGTTATTTCCACCATGCTGATCCATTGGAGTGTGATAGATAGCTAAAACTTATTTTATTAACCTCTCTAGGGTATATGGGACGCTAGCGTCCCACCTGGCCAACATCCAGTGAGATTGCAGAGGGCCAAATACAAATACAGAAATACTCATTATAAAAATTCAGAAAAGATAGAACTATTTTACATTGGTTTAAAGATTAACTTCTTGTGAATCCAACCATGGTGTCAGATTTCAAAAATGCTTTACGGCGAAAGCATACCTTACAATTATTTGAGAACATAGCCCAGAAGACAAATCATTACAAACAGTAACTAGCCAAGTAGAAGAGTTACACAAGTCAGAAATAGAGATAAAATTAATCACATACCTTTAATGATCTTCATATGTTTGCACTCAGACGACATTCATTTATTCAATAAATGTTCCTTTTGTTCGATAAAGTCTCTCTTTATATCCGTTTTTAGCCTAAATAATCGATAATATTTAAACCGGACAATAACGTCGTCAATATAAAAGGTAAAAAAGAAAGGCACTCTCTCGGTCGCGCGCATGAAAAAGCTCTGTGACACGGCAGGGTCCACTCATTCAGACTTCTCTTACTCCCTCATTTTTCAGAATACAAGCCTGACACAATTTCTAAAGACTGTTAACATCTAGTGGAAGGCATAGGAACTGCAATTTGTGTCCTAAGTCAATGGACCCTGTAATGGCATTGAATAGAAAACTACAACAACAACAAAAACCCTACTTCCTGAATGGATTTTTCTTAGGTTTTCGCCAGTCAAATGAGATCTGTTATACTCACCGACATTATTTTAACAGTTTTGGAAACTTTAGAGTGTTGTCTATACAAATCTACTAATTATATGCATATCCCATCTTCTGGGCCTGAGTAGAAGGCAGATTAATTTGGGCATGGTTTTCATCCAAATTTCCAAATGCTGCCCCCTACCCTAGAGAAGTTAAACTCCATTGTTGCATGCACTGTCTATGAAGATATAGCTTTGAATCTCATGAACTGTGTGCATCTTTGGTTTTTCTTCATGGATTTGTGCAGGTGACTGTGTATCATGACCTCCCCAGTCAAATTGCTAGAATGCTAGAGGTTGAAATGGGAGGCAGTGCAAAGTTTCTTGGGACGAGGCTGAGCCAGTGCTATAGCAGCTTATGCATGAATCCATACAATAAGTTATTGCTTTTATGCTTCTTAGTTTATGAAAAATGTATGCATTTTCTACATGTGAATGAATGTTTTAAATCGTGTAATTTTCTTTTAAGTTGAGAGGACTCTCAAAATAGGGGAATGTCAGAACAGAAATGACAAGATTATGTTATAATGCTGATATTGCATCAAATGGTTGTTTTATGCAACAGAATAAGGTGTTGTTAGAATGCTCATCTGTGTGTGTTCTACTGAGGATGGGCCTCTGGAAGATTGACAATGTCTCCTCTTACACTTGGCAGTGACGTAAAGTCCCCATGAGTGACAGAACGCTGAGCCAATCACGGCGCAATGCTCCATATTTTCTGCTGACTTGCCCCTACCACCATTTTGGAGCTGCCTTACTCAAGAAAACAAAAAGGAGACCATGTTTGTATGCGGCTTTATTAACTCAATGAAATATATAATTTTTTTACATTGTTACAAACTGATATGGGACGTGTATTAATGCCAAAATAATATGCAAAACAGGCAAGCCCAAACAGGCTCTGCCCCACCTGCCCTGAATGACGGTCGCCACTGAGTGTATGTGTGTTTGTGCATGCACGCGTGCATGTGTGTGTGGCCTGCAGCAGTGGGCTAGTCTGAATGAGACACATTAAAGAGGGCAACAAGCTATTAATCCCAGTCAAGACTTCACAGGTTCAGCTGCGGTTATGAACCCATTCCAGTGCCAAACACTGGGCTTATTATAGCATTTCCAGGGTGGAGCACACTACTCCACTTGACCCAAATGACTCAACGACCCTAAAGTCAAAGTTAACCCACTCTGTAACAATGAAAATCATGAAAGTAAATAGGAGAAATAAGTTGTTGCAAATAAGGGATAGGTGTTCTTCCTCTTCATGGAGATGGAGGTCAGCTGCTACATGATCTTTGACTTATTCATTCAAACTGTAAAAACTCATATGAACCTGACCTCTGGTCCTCTGAGAATGAGCCTCTTCTTCATTTGAACCGTTGTTAACTTTTAACCATCCTGGCCCTTCAAGAGCACATCTATCTGAATAGGTAACAACGGGAAGGTTCTTTGGCTTGACCTCTTCCTTTCACCACCAGCTTGTCAGATATCACTAATCCGAACTGCCATTGGTAATAGAACAGTGACTGTGTACAGAATGATTTCACAGATGCATCTATGGAGCCACCACTTGGAGACTAGCAATATGTAGTGATGGAGTCCTGACCGGCAGACAGGCTTGATACTGACGTCTCTGAATGGAGAGAGACCTGGCACTTAACACATCCACAATGTGGGACTGAAGGTGATTACTAAGAATACAGTGCAGCAGAAATGTCCAGTATTTGCAACACCCTTTTCATTCCATGTGTCACTGATGACTCTGCCTCAACTCTGCCTATTTGTACAGATGGAGATGACTGGATAGGCTTTTCCCAGACTCCAGACTCTGTCGTTTGATGGGGAGACCATAATTGGGTAGGTTTTTATCTGTCCTGTACAAGCTTCAACATAGTAACTGTTTGTGTCAGATATTACCTATCCTAACTGCCATTGGTAATAGAACCATCACTATGTGTGTATGTGTTTACAGAAACATGTATGGAGCCAGCAGTTGGAGACATGCAAGATGATGTGATGAAGTCTAGACTGACAGAGGTGCTTGACACTGATGTATCTAAATGGAGAGAGATCTGGCACTTGGCATACATTTTTTACTAGACACTTGAATTGAATGGTATCAGTCAATATGGGGAGGGAGAAACCCAGTGTACTGTTCAACAGGATCAGGGAACTCCTGTTGTATACGGGACACCACACAGGAAGGTATGACCACTCTGACATGTTTGCCAGTGTGCACCAGTCCCATTACCACCAGACAAAATACCAATAGTATCTGTATCGCTTGGGAATGACAATGAAAGGTGAAAGCTGCAAATTGTTATATTACAGAACACTGCTTCTATGATATTATGTAAAGGGTTATTTATTCTACATGGACCTGTTACTATATTTGAAAGTTATCAAAACACTTAGTTAAGAATATGTTATAAATTTAGCAATTGCATTATTCTAATATTACTCTGTAGGCTACTAACCTATTCAAAGCCTCCTCCGGCATCTTACCATACATATGCCTGTAGTTATTGAACTCAACCTGCAGGAGGTTTGTTTGTTGTGATGGAGTGGAGGGAAACAGCTGTGTGGGCAAGGTTCTGACAGATGTGTTTGTCTTGGTGGAGGCAAGGACACACCCACAAAATACCCACATTAAATCATACTCCCAAGCCAACTCACATTTGGCCTGTGTGTTAAAAAGGTGGATTTTGTTGCGTTCATTGCCACAGTTATATATACTGTACAGTCTCAAAGAAGTCGAAGAAACTAGACATTATTGTGGCTGCAGCAGGAACGTTTTTGGGAATCAAGGATTTTACATTGGAAGACTTGCAAGGGGTACTGGCGCCAGAAGACCAGGTTCCAGGTTCCCCTTGAGCCTGAGTAGGGATCAGATCTGTTTTATTTATTTTAACAGAAAAAATATTTTAGTTCAGTTTTTTGGGGGAATCCTATTTACATCCCGCATAGTAGATGGTGGAATGCACATTAAATTGTGAAATCACCAATACATCATAAAGGAAGAAGAAGACCTAGTCAGTTGTTGTCACGTCCTGACCATAGAAAGCCTGTATTTTCTATGGTAGAGTAGGTCAGGGCGTGACTAGGGAATTTAGTCTAGTTTATATTTTCTATGTGGGGTTCTAGGTTTTATTTTCTATGTTGGGGTTTGTGTATGATTCCCAATTAGAGGCAGCTGGTAATCGTTGTCTCTAATTGGGGATCATACTTAAGTAGAATTTTTCCACCTGTGGGTTATGGGATATTGTTTATGTTTAGTTGCCTGTTAGCACAGCATTTGTCGTCACGGTTCGTTTGTTCTTTATTGTTTTGTTTTGCTTTGAGTTTCACATAGTAATAAAAGATGTAGAACTCAGATCATGTTTTGACACCTTATCACTCTGTCATAAATTAGGGAGGAGGGGAATTTCCCTCCTGCAGTTCAGTATGAAGAGACTTTTGCTGCCAAAACAATAACACTGAAAAGGTGAATACTGGAACAATATTTCTAAGATAGAAATGTTAGGAATGGTCCGTGGGGATCTATAGAATAATCATGTCATATTGCTTGTCATCTTGTGATGTTATTAAAAACTTTATGAACCAAATACTGTAACTGAGGAAGGAAACCCCCTTTGGCTGTCAAGTTTCCATCCAATATGATGTTAATACAATAATACAAGGATTAAACTATTTTTGTTAAGATAGGAATGTGATTTTGGTTTTCTAATGAGATAATATTTTTTCACGTCCTTTGCACATTAAGTAGCCACACTCCGAATTAGGTCAGAATAGTGTGTCAGTGTGATGGAACTGCCCTTTCCGACCAGAGTGCTTAAAAGGACTCGCTAAGATTTAACACACCATACCAGAAGACGTGAGACAGTGGTCCACATATTAAAATGGTTGGAAACCCTGAAACTCTCAACACTAGAAGATAAAGACTAGACCCTAACATTGCAAGTCTGCAGCTGGGCATATAAAAGTGGTCCTAGAACATTGACTAAAGACACGAGGTGGGAAGGAGAAAATCCCATCTCAGACAATCACTGTGTATCTGTTCTATTTGAACACTCCAGTACAAGACCAAGACAACTAAGAAGAAGGACATTGTGACCTCTGGTGGAAAATCAGAGCCTTTCACCGAAGCGGGACACTACAACTTCCCCATAGAATGATTGACTGGTTTCAACAGAGAGATGACGAACAAAGATATCTACACGTAAATAAACTCTGCAAAAAAAGAAACGTCCCTTTTTCAGGACCCTGTCTTTCAAAGATAATTCATACAAATTCAAATAACTTCACAGATATTCATTGTAAAGGGTTTTAACACTGTTTCCCATGCTTGTTCAATTAATAAACCCTTATGGAACGGTCAGTAAGACACTAACAGCTTACAAACGGTAGGCAATTAAGGTCACAGTTATGAAAACTTAGGACACTAAAGAGGCTTTTCTACTGACTCTGAAAAACACCAAAAGAAGATGCCCAGGATCCCTGCTCATTTGCGTGAACGTGCATCAGCATGCTGCAAGGAGGAATGAGGACTGAAGATGTGCCCAGGGCAATAAATTGCAATGTCCATACTGTGAGACGCCTAAGACAGTGCTACAGGAAGACAGGACGGACGGCTGATCGCCCTCGCTGTGGCAGACCATGTGTAACAACACCTGCACAGGATCCCTACCTCCGAACACCACAGGATGGCAACTAAAACTGCCTGAGTTACACCAGGAACACACAATCCCTCCATCAGTGCTCAGACTGTCCTCAATAGGCTGAGAGAGGCTGGACTGAGGGCTTGTAAGCCTGTTGTGAGGCAGGTCCTCACCAGACATCACCGGCAACAATGTCGCCAATGGGCACAAACTCACCGTCGCTGGACCAGACAGGACTGGCAAAAAGTGCTCTTCACTGACGAGTTGCGGTTTTGTCTAACCTAGGGGTGATGGTCGCGTTTATCGTCGAAGGAATGAACGTTACACCGAGGCCTGTACTCTGGAGTGGGATCGTTTGGAGGTGGAGGGTCCGTCATGGTTTGGGGCGGTGTGTCACAGCATCATCGGCCTGCACTTGTCATTGCAGGCAATCTCAACACTGTGCATTACAGGGAAGACATCCTCCTCCCTCATGTGGTACCCTTCCTGCAGGCTCATCCTGACATGACCCTCCAGCATGACAATGCCACCAGCCATACTGCTCGTTCTGTGCGTGATTTCCTGCAAGACAGGAATGTCAGTGTTCTGCAATGGCCAGCGAAGATCCCAGATCTCAATCCCATTGAGCACATCTGGGACCTGTTGGATCGAAGGGTGAGGGCTAGGGCCATTCCCCCCAGAAATGTCCGGGAACTTGCAGGAGCCTTGGTGGAAGAGTGGGGTATCATCTCACAGCAAGAATTGGCAAATCTGGTGCAGTCCATGTGGAGGAGATGCACTGCAGTACTTAATGCACATGTGGCCACACCAGATACTGACTGTTACTTTTTATTTTGACATCCCCTTTTTTCAGTGACACATTATTCAATTTCTGTTAGTCACATGTCTGTGGAACTTGTTCAGTTTATGTCTCAGTTGTTGAATCTTGTTATGTTCATACAAATATTTACACATGTTACGTTTGCTGAAAATAAATGCAGTTGACAGTGAGTTTGCTGAGTTTACATTCATGATCTCTTACCCAAACGGGCGGTGATTCATTTGCAGAGTAAATTATTACTTTGAGGGTAGTTTCCACATGTATCAACAAAAGTTTGACTCTCTCTTTGCCTCTCCCTATCTACCCCTGTCTTTTGTGGTAACCAAGCAGTCATGCTGTTGTTAGTCCACTAGGGAATTTTTCTCATGTGTTGTGTTTATGTTATTCTGTGTTATTATTTTGTTAGCTAGTAAATAAATACAATAATTTTGTGTAGTGCTGAATCATAAGTAAAGCTGGGGTTCTTGCGGATCCAAGGAGTATGTAACGTTCAGAATGAGACTGATATGAGGTAATGATTAAGTGACTTTTATCGATATATAACTTATATATATTTTAGAGTTTATTCGGGAGATGGTAACTCTATAAACAACTTCTTCTGTGGTGCCTCAAATTCCTAATGAGTTAATTGTTACATGATTAATTTAATTGTTACACAATTAAACATGGTTAGTTGTTTCGATAAATAACAGTCATCACGTTAATGAAAGTCACGTCACGACAGCGGGTGCAGTTTCCCTTTAACAAATGAGAGGTCATAAACAAACATGTTCTATGACACATCACAGGAAGCAGTGATGTCACTTCTACCCCCTTGAAGGCTCAGGGTATTTACCCACCACCTCCAGGTGCACTCACTGAGATGTCGCTAGGCAACTACAGTCCCCGTTCTGTTTCTGGCACTCAAGTGGGAGATTATGTGGACTTAACTCTGAAAGAGCAGCCATGTCGTGCAGTAGAAGGGAATTACCAGGGAAAATATTGGATTGGGCCGAAGCACAAAGGGCAGGTGAGCCTGAAACACCAGAGCTGTACTCAGATGCCCTGTCTGTCTGGCACCAAGGAAGCAACCAACACTGACTCACATCCCAGAATTGAGTGCTCTGCTCACTCGGGGGAGTGCCACATACTTGTGTAAGTTATTGACACTGTATAAGATCATCACTATTCAATGAAAAGATGTGTGTTGTTCAGGAATATGCTCAGCAACAGCATCCATGAGATGATGCTTTATAGGTCACAGACACTGAGCACTGACCTCACCCTCTGGCTGTCTTAGATTGGAGATTGAACTGAGTAAACAGTTCAGTGATAAAGGGATAAATCAAGTCACAGCCATGCAGCGTACAATTTATAATGAAATCCACATTGAGCAGATCCTGCTCTGCTGAGGTTATCTGAAAACATACACCTGTCAATAGCGCAAGTTACTACTGCCATCTTGTGGAAATGAACAGCATGACCATTGAACAGAGTGGAAATATAATTAATCAGTATTGAAAGCTGCAGCTGTCCATTATATGAATTGTTCTGCATGCATGTTGAAGCTGGTCACAATCAGTGTAACATCAGGCCTATGTCCCAACAGACACTCCGAATGGTGTAATTGTTTCAATCCCCCAGTTGTGGTGAATGTTACTTGGCATCTGATGTAGCATCTGTTTCCAATACGTCAGGCACACTATGCAGCTCATTCCTGTCTTTTAATAATAGTGGATGTCTGAACCGAGCCGAACCGACACAGAACAGAAGGACAGACTGGTATGCTGCTGTGTCTGTCTGTTCTGTTGAGCTGGCGGACAGATATTGATGATGACAGATGTTGGTTTTATAGATGCCAGCAGACAGGAAATGGGTCAGGAGAATGTGAAAATGTCTCAATCCTATTGATTCAACCTGAAGATTAGGACCACCTAAATTAAAATGAGCTACATGGAAAGTCTGTACAGTATATTGACCTTGTAAAACTACAACACTGTTCATCCAATATCTGCAATAACCAAATAATAATTGTATTTCATAAACTGAACATGAATGTCAGTGATGTAGCATTGTCCTCTAGTGCATGAATATGAAAATATGGCAAAATATTTTGCACTTTTAATGAAGGAGTTTATTATCTTTCAATCCTATACAAAACCATTGCAGTTAAAAAACTTTAGGTAAAATATTTACATATGAACAAGTGTCTGTGCAAAATGTACAAGAAATAAGGGAGACATGCAATGCTTCCCCCTTACTTTGATTTCTCTGTAAGAGACAAATATGGAAAGTAACAGGTACTAAAAAATCTTCATCTAAAATCTAAGTGATCGGGAAAATATACCACTGAGTTCTAGCCAGGGCTGTCCAATGGGGCATCAGAACAGAAGCACAGATCATTGAACAGATAGGACAGCTTTAAAAAATAATAACATCACCATTCATACCTCAGAATATCATCAAGTCTAGGGTTAGAATATAAGAATAAAGTTATTTGAGAAATGGTAGAATACATGCAGTCCAATAAAACTAATAAAAATGAAACTTTCCTACATGCATATGCACAGTTGTTTTGTGGTGACAAAGGGGCCTTTGAGTTTGTCTATTTTAAAATAGTTTTTACTATTGTTGAAATCCAATAATTCATCATTGCAAATACCTAAATGACCCAAAAATGCATAAAACAAATATTAAATCATTAGAATACAATTGTAGAGACTATCAACTCATTCCCTCTAAAATACACATTTTCACACCTTATCTCATGCAGAAACAGGAGATGTGATCTCAAAAACACAAATGGAGACTGAAAAGAAAAACGTGTTTGATCTGATTACAGAATATAAATACAAGACATTGAATTCAAGACAAGCTCAAACAGAGAAACTAAAGACACATTGACTGCTTCAGATTTCAGAATGAATCACTAGATGAATTGCTTTGCTGTTCAACATTATATTAAAATATGGCTTCTTTTGTCAGGAAGGCAAGAAGAAATCAGAAGTGTTCAAACTAATTCAGAGGCCAATAGAATACCAAAAACAAAATAAGGATAATTGTTCTTAACAATCGCTAGAAACACTGATGATTAATTATTAAAAATATATTTTTTCATATAAACAGAATTATAAAATAAATTGACTATTTTGTAGAATCGGTTTGCACACTACAAAACGGCCTTCCAAGTAAAATGTATAATAATGTATTAATTTATTTACAGTTTCATTAAAAGGGGATTCTAAAACAAAGTCAATAAAAAGGAAATAAAAACAGTAGAAAATGTGAACGTTCCAGGATTGCTCTGCTGGAAGGTGGAGGAGTGTTGAGGGAGCAGTCAGGCCTAGAACCAGATGAAGAGCGAAAGGACATCCAGAGTATACAGGGGAGACAAACGTTCCAGTCACTTTAGGTAGCTCCATTCACTGTGGCCTGGAGAATCTTAACATCGTTGTATTGCTGTCCTCTTTATCCAATTCTAGGGTACAGCCCTATTTGAGGGAGTTGCTTTAGTGAAGGTTAGGGTGACAGCTCTCTGGACTGGCTCTCTGGGTGTCTATTTGAGGAAGCCTTTGTAGAGGAGATGGGAATGACTGGTGTCTCTCTCATTCTCCAAACAGAAGAGCAGGTCCCTGAGGTTGACACGAGTGATGCGCTGGCGGATAAACTGTCTGGATGCTCCTGAACTACCACTACCAGACGCAGCGGGACTGGACCCTGAGCCCTGAGAGAGAGATGGGGAGGGAGAGTGACAGTCAGAGAGAACAAGAGGGAGTTTGGAAGTGGCAGAGAGTGATAAAGTGGCAGATAGTTGAGGGGGAGTTTGAGGGCAAAAGACAAATAAAAAAGGAGACAGAAGATTGCGATTTGACTATTTGATTGCGATTTGACTACATGATTTGACTACATGAAGAAACAGCCCACAAACAGAGTGAGAAAGTGGCCGAGTTGAGGGGGAGTTTGAGGGCAAAAGACAAATAAAAAAGGAGACAGAGAAGATTACGATTTGACTACATGAATAAACAGCCCACAACCACACATTAAGAGAAGGTGGAGATCATGTTACCTCAGCTCCAGCTGCAGCGGCTGCAGCCTCCATTTTCCTCTTCTTCCTGGGGCCGATGGCTGCCAGCGCCGTCAGGTTAGCTTCCTTCTGTCTCAACTGAAACAGCTCCTGCTGCTGCATCTGGAGACAAACACATATACACGAGATAGGCCTACACAAACACACCCCTACTATGGACACTTCGGTGACACATATTTTATTATGCCAAATTCTATCCATCCCTCTTACCTCTTTGGCCTTCTGTTTCAACCGCAGCTGCTCAGGGTCTTCTTGACGAGAACGAGACTGAAAGGACACCCATCAGAAAACAGATCGGAATGTGTTAACTGGGTCTCCAGAATAAAGGAATTAATGTCCACCCTCTCACCATTAGTGGCCCTAAAAGTCTAATATAATAGGAGTGATAGTGGAATGGGTCTGTGCTGAAACAGCTTCAGTACCTTTGCTGCCTTCATCAGAATCTCTCTCTCCTGCTCCTCTTTCCTCTGTTTCTCCATCTGATCCAGCTGCTCAAAGAACTTGATCTGGGCTCGCATGTCGCTCGTCTGCTCGTACCGACTGTCCTCCTATCAACACATACATTCATTCACCATCAAGTACCAGACCATAGGAACACATGCTAAAGATGCAAATAAAGCACAAAACTGTACAGACCTTGAAGTTGATGTTCCTCTGCTGGGCCACCTCAGAGACTTTCTCCAACAGGTTCTGCAGCCTGGTCTGGGAGGCGTGGGACACGTAGTTCACTACCTCCGGCCCCAGATCACTCACACCAAACTTCTTACCTGAAGAGGGGAAACACTTGCAGTCAGTGAAAGCTAAGCTCAAAGGTGCATTTTTCAGTGTGTGTAAGTGTGTGTGTGTGTGTGTGTGTTAGTCTCACCTATTTCCAGTATTCTACTGGTCAGTGTGGCGGTATGGAGGAAGGTCTCGTCCTTACAGGACCGTGTCACCGCTCCCACCAGCTCGGAGTTGGTTGCCAGGATACGGGCACTCTCCTCAGACAGGTTAACCCCAGCCATAGATGCCACATCATTGATGTCATCGTCATCCCTGGACACAAAAAAACCCAGTCAGCCAGGCAACAGCTACAGAACTTTTCAATCTTTCATTTTAGTTGTGATAATTGTCCTCCTACTGGTTTGTGGATGGGACATACATAGCTGACCTGAACGTGCCCCCAGCTTCTTTCAGCTTGTTCTTCTGAACTACAGTGGCCAGAGAGGCAGCAACAGGAGACGACTTAGATCCAGTCAACACTCCAGGATTCACTACAGGGACTGGGAGATAGACAGGAATGAAAAAGAGATCAGACAGATGTGATTTCTTGGTTTCTCTTTTTGTATTACATGGTCTCCTCCCCCACTCACCTGTCTGTAGCTGTTTGAGCTGCACCTGTGGCTGTCCCAGCATGATGTGACTGTGGGGGGGCGGACCTCTGAGGGTCACCATGGGGGTCATCTGAAGAGGCCTTACCATTGCCCCCTGCTGCCGAGGCTGGAGCACCTGATGGTTCAAGGTTAGGGGTCAATGGGGCAGTTGGAAAGATGTAGGTGGGAAATCCTTTCATATACACTATATATACAAAGTATATGGACAACGCCTTCAAACAATTATTTCAGCCACACCCGCTGCTGACAGGTGTATAAAACCGAGCACACTGATGCAATCTCCATAGTAAACATTGGCAGTAGAATGGCCTTACTGAAGAGCTCAGTGACTTTCAATGTGGCAACATCATAGGATGCCACCTTTCCAACAAGTCAGTTGTCAAATTTCAGCTCTGCTCTAGCTGCCCTGGTCAACTGTAAGTGCTGTTATTGTAAAGTGGAAACGTCTAGGAGCAACAACGGCTCAGCCGCGAAGTGCTAAGCCACACAAGCTCACAGAATGATACCGCCGAGTGCTGAAGCGCATAAAAATCGTCTGTCTTTGGTTGTAACATTCACTACAGAGGTCCAAACTGCCTCTGGAAGCAACGTCAGCACAATAACTGTTCAACGGGAGCTTCATGAAATGGGTTTCCATGCCCGAGCAGCCGCACACAAGCCTAAGATCACCATGTGCAATGCCAAGCTTCAGCTGGAGTGATGTAAAAGCTCGCCGCGTTTGGACTCAGGAGCAGTGGATCATGTTTCACCATCTGGCAGTCCGACGGACAAATCTGGGTTTGGCGGATGCCAGGAGAACGCTACCTGCTCCAATGCAGTGCCAACTGTAAAGTTTGGTGGTGGAGGAATAATGGTTTGAGGCTCTTTTTCATGGTTCGGGCTAGGCCCCTTAGTTCCAGTGAAGGAAACTATTTTTTGTTTGTTGTAATTTTTACCCCTTTTTCGTGATATCCAAATTGGTAGTTACAGTCTTGTCCCATCACTGCAACAACCCTATGAAGGTCGAGAGCCATGCGTCCTCCGAAACACGACCCTGCCAAGCCGCACTGCTTCTTGACTCACTGCTCACTTAACTCGGAAGCCAGCCGCACCAATGTGTTGGTAGAAACACCGTCCAGCTGGCAACTGAAGTCAAATCCCGTCCGGCCAAACCCTCCCCTAACCCGGACGACGCTGGGCCAATTGTGCATCGCCTCATGGGTTTCCCAGTCACGGCCGGCTGTGACACAGCCTGGGATCGAACCCAGGTTTGTAGTGACGCCTCAAGCACTGCGATGCAGTGAAGGGAAATCTTAACGCTACAGCATACAATGACATTCTAGACGATTCTGTGCTTCCAACTTTGTGGCAAACAGTTTGGGGAAGGACCTTTCCAGTTTCAGCATGATAATGTCCCCGTGCACAAAGTGAGGTCAATACAGAAATGGTTTGTCAAGATGGTTTTGGAACAACTTGACTGCCCTGCACAGAGCCCTGACTTCAACTCCATCAAACAATTTTGGGATGAATTGGAATGCCGACTGCGAACCAGGCCTAATCGCTCAACATCAGTTCCCAACCTCACTCGTGCTCGTGGCTGAATGGAAGCAAGTCCCCGCAGCAATGTTCCAACGTTAGTGGAAAGCCTTCCCAGAACAGTGGAGGCTGTTATAGCAACAAAGTGAGGCACACCTCCATATTATTGCCCATTATTTTGGAATGAGATGTTCAACATACTTTTGTTCATGTAGTGTACTTCTAATACTAACGATTTTAATAAGAGTAAACAATGAGATGTGATTATAATCTATCACTATTAATAGCAATATGGTGGTATAGTACCATTGGGGTAGTCAGCCCCTGTTTGCTGATGACAGGCTGGAGGTGTGGTCTGATGGTTGGGGCTGCAGGGCGCAGGGCTGGGCTGTCCAGTACCACAGTGGTAGGGGTGGTGGCAGAGGCCTGCTGCTGGAGCCCACTGTGCTGGATGAAGGCTGCTGAGTCTGGGGTGAGCTGCCGCAGAGCAGGAAGGCTCCTCTGGAGGACAGACAGACAGAAAGGCAGAGATAATTTGATAATTTGGCAAAATAGTTTGGTGGGTAAGCAAACTGGTGGGTGGGTGCTGAAGACTGAGTCATAACTTGGTTTTGTTTATTCAATGGTGCGTAGGAGGATTCCTTACCTTGAGGAAAGGCACGAGGTAAGGCTGAGGTGAGGAGTTGAGCTCTCTGTATAACCTGTTAGTGAAGTCCTCGACTTCAATCTTCCCTTCCTGTTGGAAATGAGAACAGACCATCAGTTCCAAAGAAATATGCAAAATGTTAATCATCAGATTGCAATCCCTGTCTATTGTGATACTCTCAGCAGCTGACGCCAACAGTCCTGATCTCTACCCTGATCCCATCAGTGGTGTGTCTGGTCTAGAAGTGGCACCACCCAGTGGTGTGGCAAAAAAAATTCTGGGGCCTGTAGTTTTCTGGTAACCTAACCCGGTAAAACTCTAGACCTTATACGGTATAATGTGATTCATTTGTCATAAAAAGGTTTAATATGGGCTATGATGGGACCAGAGTTTTTCTAAATCAAGTCACATGGTTTAAAAAAAAAATCTCCTGGCCTTGGGGAGGATGAAAACTCTGTCAAACTGCAGCAACCTTGTACTTGTTCATAAGAACTATATTTTAAAGGACTAGGGGGGTTTCCTATTCAGACACCTCTTGGAAAGCAACCTATTTGGACAATACAACACACAGGGCTGAGTTTGCCTTATGCAGGTTTGCATCATGTAGTCCTGCCCTACGCAACTGCAAGCCTAATTAAAGATGTATTCAGTCTGTGAGCTATTGTGTTTATTGATTCATTCCAGTTAATCATTTTGGATTGAAAAAGTCTAGGTAAACTAGTCAGCCCAAGTTTTAATATACTGAACAAAGATATAAAAATGCAACATGCAACAATTTCACTGAGTTATAATTCATATAAGGAAATAAGTAAATTGAAATACATTCATTAGGCCCTAATCTATGGATTTCACATGACTGGCAGGGGCACAGACATGGGTGGGCCTGAGGGCATATGCCAACCTACTGGGGAGCCAGGCCCAGCCAATCAGAATGAGTTTTTCCCCACAAAAGGGCTTTATTACAGACAGAAATAGTCCTCAGTTTCATCAGCTATTCAGGTGGCTGGCCTCAGACGATCCCGCAGGTGAAGAAGCTAGATGTGGAGGTCCTGGGCTGGCTATTACACGTGGTCTGCAGTTGGCAGTACGTCAAACCGGCCTCACAAGTTCTCTAAAACGACGTTGGAGGCAGCTTATGGTAGAGAAATTAACATGAACATGATCTGGAAACAGCTCTGGTCAACATTACTGCAGTCAACATGCCAATTGCACGCTCTCTCAAAACTTGAGACTGTGGCATTGTGTTGTGTGACAAAACTCCAGATTTTTTTGTTGTCCCCTGCACAGGGTGCACCTGTGTAATGATCATGCTGTTTAATCAGGTCCTTTATATGTCACACCTGTCAGGTAAATGGATTATCTTGGTAGGATAAATGCTCACTAACAGCCATGTAAACAAATGTGTGCCCAGGATTTGAGAGAAATAAGCTTTTTGGAACATTTCTGGGATAGTGGGAACTAGACAGTTGCTGTTGTTAGTAGCCTACAGTTGATCAGACTAAAAAATAGTGGTTTCAATACAATACCGCATGTCAGATGGCTAATGTTTAGGTGTATAGGCTACTACATTTATGGAAGAGTTTTTGCTTTTATTTATTTATTTTAAATTTGACTTTTATTTAACTAGGCAAGTGAGTTAAGAACAATTTTTTATTTACAATGACGGCCTAGGAACAGTGGGTTAACTGCCTTGTTCAGGGGCAGAACAACAGATTTTTACCTTGTCAGCTCCGGGATTCAATCTTGCAACCTTCCTGTTACTAGTCCAACGCTCTAACCACTAGACTACCTGCCGCCCCACAGAGTTTTTGCTTGTGTCTGACGGGAGTGATGTGTTATCACACTTGCTAAATAAATACTGGATAAGTTGAGATAACACCTTAAGCTTTGTGCCCAGACCATGCGACCTGCAATTTACTTGAATCTGATTGGTCAAGACACGTTAAGAGCCTGAAGCAGCATTCCGATGTGAAGACCAGAGAAATTGTGTGCGAGTTGTCAACTCATGAGGCAAAACCGTCAAAAAAACAGCACTTAACACTTTGCATCAATATATTTTATTAAACTAAATCACTGATTGAAAAGTGCGGTGGCAAATGCCGCCTCGCCACATGTTTTCCTGCAGCCCTGGTGTGGTCACTCACCAGGAGATCTTTGACCAGGTCTTTAACGTTGGCGGCAGTCTCTGAGGACTGCTTCCCGCTGGACGCCAGCTTGATTAATGTAGACAGGAAGTTCTTGCATTTCTTCACATTCTCCATCGTCTCCTACAGCAAAACAAACAAGGGGCAGCCTTAGAAACAAAGTCAAGCTCCTTATTTGAGGAACCATCATGGGCTCTTGCGTCATCAAAAGCCATCATATCCTTCTATCATATCCTTCTAAATTTGCAGTATTTGTATTGTGTTTACCAGAGACCATAAAAGCACTAGAAATACAGCTATGGTCTAGCAAAGGAGCATTCCCTGAACAGAGGACCTAGCCCTGACCAATGGGGGTGGGTGGAACCTAGTTCCGCACCGTTGCCAAGGTGACAGTGGTCCCGGGTGATGCGGTGACGGTCTTCTGGGTGGCCCCTGGTAGCGCTGTCCCCATAGAAGTGCTTGCAGCAGCCCCTACCACGATCATGGGACTCTGGGGGGGAAATACACACATCATCCAGGTTGTTATATGCAATGCACCATAAAGTAGATCAAATGTATGACCAAAATAGTGAGCTTTGAGGAGACACCGCATTGACTTCTCTGGGATATATGGGACAGTATCGTCCCACCTCGCCAACAGCCAGTGAAATTGCAGGGCGCCAAAATCAAAACAACAGAAATCCAATTAATAAAGTTTCTCAAACATACAAGTATTTTACATAATTTTAAAGATAAACTTCTTGTAAATCCAGCCACAGTGCCCGATTTCAAATGTGCTTTCGCGGTAAAGCCTACCAAACGATTATGTTAGGTCAGCACCTAGTCACAGAAAACCATACAGCCATTTTCCAGCCAAGGAGAGGGCTCACAAAAATCAGAAATAGCGATTAAATTAATCACTAACCTTTGATGATCTTCATCAGATGGCACTCACAGGACTTCATGTTACACAATAAATGTGTGTTTTGTTCGATAAAGTTATCTTTATGTCCAAAAACCACATTTGAAATTGGTGTGTTATGATCAGAAATGCATCGTCTCAAACAAACATCCGGTGAAAGTGCAGAGAGCCACATCAAATTACAGAAATACTCATAATAAACATTGATAAAAGATACAAATGTTATGCATGGAATATAGATAAACTTCTCCTTAATGCAACCGCTGTGTCAGATTTCAAAATGGCTTTACGGTGAAAGCACACCTTGCGATTATGTTAGGTCAGCGCTAGTCACAGAAAAACATCCAGCCATTTTCCAAAGAAGGAGAGGTGTCAGAAAAGTCAGAAATAGCGTTATAAATATTCACTTACCTTTGATGATCTTGATCGGAATGCCCTCCCAGGAATCCCAGTTCCACAATAAATGTTTGTTATGTTCGATAAAGTCCATCATTTATGTCCAAATACCTCCCTTTTGTTCGCGCATTTCGCGATCACTTGTTCAGACGAAATTTAAAAAAAGTTATATTACAGTTCGTAGAAACATGTCAAACGATGTATAGAATCAATATTTAGATGTTTTCAACATAAATCTTCAATAATGTTCCAACCGGAGAATTCCTTTGTCTTTAGAAATGCAATGGAACGCAGCTACCGCTCACGGGGGTGCGCGTAATCAGTTCATGGCACTCTGCCAGACCTCTGGCTCAATCAGCTCTCATTCTCTCCTCCTTCACAGTAGAAGCCTCAAACAAGGTTCTAAAGACAGTTGACATCTAGTGGAAGCCTTAGGAAGTACAATATGACCCCATAGACACTGTATGTTTGATAGGCAATGACTTGAAAAACTACAAACCTCAGACTTCCTGGTTGGATTTTTTTATCAGGTTTTTGCCTGCCATATGAGTTCTGTTATACGCACAGACATCATTCAAACAGTTTTAGAAACTTCAGAGTGTTTCTATCCAAATATACAAATTATATGCATATTCTAGCTTTTGGGCCTGAGTAGCAGGCAGTTTACTCTGGGCACCTTTTTATCCAAGCTACTCAATACTGCCCCCCAGTCCCAAAGAAGTTAAAGGGGAGGAGAGCTATAGCATGGGGCTCCACACACATACTATCCATCACTGGCCGACAACAAACACTCTTCAGATCCATTTAAAAAAGGACCCAGTGCATACAAGACCTGAGAGAACTGAAAAGGAGTCAGAAACTGTTGGCCCGGGACAAATCAGGCATTCACTGAAACCACTGGCTGTGATAATGAGTGTGTGAGAGCCTGCAGCCTTGCACTCATAGTAGATGCACAGAAAACACACATACACACACACTAAACTGACACACCAGGAAAGCACTTTCATACACAAAAGGGGATTCAAGCTCCAAAGTGATGCCTACGTTACAGAAGAGGCCCTCGAGAGAATTTAAAAAAAGCAAATTTCACATGACTGGTGCCGTTTCTGCCTTCTGCTAAGGCCCTACTGTATAATATAACCAACTATGTGTATCCTACTACATCTCTCCTGCTCTGCTGTAGTCCCCCACTGTACCTGTAGGACAGGAGGCCTCTGGAGTGTGGTGGTGACAGGAGCAGAGGTTGGCACAGGTGAGCCCTGCTTGATGATAGTGGTGGGAGTCACCTGCCTAGTGAGGATGGGCGTTCCAGGAGCCTGAGGAAAATAGGAAGACAGTCTGATCTGGAGAGTACTTTTGGGGGTAGGTGTGCATGAGGTGATCTTGTCTATTGAACAAACCTGGACTGAGGTGATCTGGAAAGGAGGAGTGCTGGTGGGGGTGGCTGGGCGGGGGGCCATGACTCCCTGGGATTGGGACTGGGACTGCATCTGAGCCAGGGTCTGCTGGTGGATCATCAACAGCTGCCCACTCTCACTGCGCACCAGGACCATACCTGTCGGAAAGAGAAAAGATCATTCCCGTAACCGTCCTGTCACCATGTTAGATTCCCTTTACAACACTTTGTAACCCTGTAATACATTTGTAACAACACTCCTCTACATCAACAGAAGAGGGATTCTGTAGAACAGGTACTTGGAGGCTGTTCAGCTCCGATCCTCCCACATCTGCTAACATTTAGCTGAGAGATAGAGCGCTGGATAAGGGCCATAAACACTGTGCCATTTCATGCAAATCAGTCTTCCTAAAGAAGCAAGGCAAGACGGTAGAGTTCCATACAGACCGAAGCGGCAGTGTAAACGAGTCACGCTGTAATCTACATGGCAATGCATTGGGACACCGTGCCTCGCCACAGGGGGATCAACACTGACTACGCTACAAGAAGGGTCTCAAGAAAAAGACTGGCTGCATTACAGGCAAAGCTGGTCCTGTATTCACAGAGAGCTCACAGAGGACAGGACATTATACACACACACTTCTTAGACAGGCTGGCACATAGGGCAGCAACAATCTCCACTTCTGGTGGTGGTCGTCATCATCATACAGCATACAGGTAATACAGTAGTAGTACTCTTACCAGGCCAGAACTGTATGCTATACTTACACATGCCATATCCCTGTCTGCCTTCCCTTATATCTGTTGGTGTTTATGAGTGATCAAACTTTTTACTGTGTAGGCTAAATGTTACATGATAGAATAAATAAATCATAGGGATAAGAGAAAATATATTGAAAAGATCTGAGTATTTGATTATGTACTTGTCATACATCAATTTCCATTTCCTGAGTGTTAACATGAGTTGACAGGTGTGTTAACAGTGCACAGGCAGAGAACAGCGCAGCACAGACACAACAGGAGAGCGTTTGAGAGGCACGACAGGGCACTCTACATCAATTCAATGAACAACCAAGACAGATCAGCAGGGAAAGTTTGGGATGTTCTGTGCAAATGACGAAGCAATGAACAACCAGTACGTTTTTTTTCCCTTTGATTGACGGGTCAACATCATCAGAGAATAATCAATGAAGCAGCAAGTACACTATTACAACACCAAGTCTGCAATATACTTCTATTTGACTGTCTTTAAAACAATGTGTAGGCATAAAATTATAAATAGGAACAATATTATGTTTTCGTATATTACGTTTTTGTAACTATTTAATTTCAAAGAGAGACAAACGTACCTGGGGGAAGCTGGATGTTCTGAACGTTGGGCTGGTTCGAGGATGTCTGGGGGTGCCGAGGCGCCAACACCTGTTGCGCGATAGAACGGCTCCCTCCCGGGCTTGCAGCCACTGTCACCGGAGTGGAAGCCCTCGGTGCGCTCTGGAACGACGGGTTCGTTACAGCACATGAAGCAGTCTGTATGCTTGTTTTGGGCGCCTCTGCCATGATCATGTGCGACCCCGCACTGACAGCCACAGACGTGGGCGACTGACCATTGTTCAGGCAATCGAAAGGCAATCCCGCATTAGGACCATTCGCTGTACCCGATCCCGCAGTTTGCATAGATGGCCTCACAATATGTGATATGGCAGGTCCAGTGCCCAGACTCGCAGCGTGAGACGAGGTGACAACATTCTGAGAGTTCACGAATGATGTCTGGGTGATAGTGGTGTTCAATGAAGGTGGCATTACTGCGCTCGCATGTCCTTTTGACAACCCCGGCCCGTTGTTGACAACTGTGACAGCTACCGAGGCATTGCCGCTACTCGTGCAACTACTTGACAGCGGTGCCCCAGTGAGAGAGACAGCGCTTCCTGAATTGTGACAGTTCATTAAACTGCCTCCATTCAAAGTTTCAGTTGCGGAAGAGGCTACTTTCCCCCCGTGGTTTGGGAGAGGAGTTATTATACTGGCACTGACAGCAACAGTCTTTCCTTGGCCGTGTCGTGCCGATGAGTCCGACTCACTCGATGAGGCATCCATAGCTGAACCCTGGGACCACGTATTACTAATAATGACACCCCCTTTGCACTCCAGCCCCTGTTGTGGAGCGGAAACAAGGGTGAGAGAAGGGGGTGAACAAATAAACTAGTGTTTGCTTTCGTTTACACTTGAAACAACAAGCAAAACAACGTTACCACAGCATACCTGCTTTTGCAACCTCTTGAGCAAGTCCCCGTTTGTTCTGCTGGACATTAGCATTAAACCCTGTCCCGGAACTGGCCATGTGTTTAGCGACTGTCTGGCTACTTGCCTCAGGGCTCTCGTGACCCGAAAACTCGGACTCAAGAGACCCCACAAGATCACGAACTACTTTCTCGTCCACCTCAGCGTTAAAGAAAACCTCATCTAGCAAATCGGAGCCTGCCGCCATCTTCACACTGCTGCAAGCTATGGAGCGTCGAAAGTAACGCGCGCATGCGCTGAATACATGCAACGTCACCCCACAGAGATTCCAAAGTGCGGTGATTGGTCGTTTCCCGGTGATAAAGGGCGGGACAAATGGCTACTGACTGACATTACGGAGGATGTAAGGGCTGAAACAACACTGAATAACAAGAGCTTTTGGGGAGAAAATCAACTCGATAGTACATGTTGTATGACGCGTATTTGCGATCATATTCTAACCAACTGATTCTGGAATAACTCAATGCTATATATTCGATGATGAAATTATGGGTAGCGACAGAATTTTAACCCTACATTTAGACAAATTCCCAGGTGGAGTGCATCTGGGTCCTTTGCTCTGGGGCTTCAAGATGGCTACGCTGTTTTTGTTCAGCTAGTTTGGAACGTCACTGTAGAAATTAGTTTGGCCACGCCTCTTACAATACAGTTTTTGCATACTGTCAAAACCACATGGGGAGTGTCAACACAGGAAAAGTTGGGTTCTGTGTGAAATACATTTATGGAATTGATAAAATGATCCAACTTGAGAATTTGCTGTTTTTGATAGGAAATTCATATTGTTAGGCGTGTGTATGCCTATATATCATTTTTGCGGTGCATATCTCGTGGCCTAAATGTAGAAATATATATATACAATTAAAACAAAAAAATAAGACAATGACAATATGTTGAAGGCTATTTATCTGTGCCATCATTGCCTAGAAACCTTAGCCCTTGCCCTAAAAGGGTTGGTTTCCCAGACACAGCTGCCTAGTAGTATTTTTCAAAATTACACTTATTAACTGAGAATCTCCAATGAAAGTGTTGTTTTTTTTGGCCAGGACTATGATTAATCGGGAAATTGTCACTGAATGTTTGTGATTATAGACGAAGATGAGCACCAGCTACCGATTTTTTTTGTGGTTAATTTATCCCACAAATAGGGTTGCGTGTCTCCCCTCAAAGATGGAGAGGAGAAAAGAGCGCACAAAAAAAAACATATCGAACAGATTGGTTTTTAGATGCATGAACAACTGAAAAATATATTTAACATTCCACAGTGCATAGGACACTTCATGCCCCATCAATGATAGGCCTATGTGCCATGGGTAGCCTAAATCCATATTGAGTTGTCAGAAAACGTTTAGGCTATTCCCTAAATCCAATTTAAACATTGCTCTCTAGGCCTATTAAAGGGACGCGTTGCAGTGTTACGACAATCATTTCGTTTGTCTCCTAGGCTATAATTTTAATGGACATGTGTCCCCCAATTGGGTTTGTAACATAAAGCACCAGCTTTAACAAATTGTGCACCTGCTGATACATTCGAGTTTGGTGTTTGCTTCAGGGAATACTCAAACAAGACGGCTTGTGTTGAGAAGTAGAAATAAAAGCTACTTAACAGAAACAATGAGCACTGGAATACCTTGTAGTGGAAGTAAAATAAGTCTAATATCTAAAGCCTGGATTCGTTATTAGGGCATTTTGTATTCACTCGACAAGGATAACTTGACGGTGGCTTTGGCAAAGGGTGAGTTTCCCTCAATTTAGGTGTTGTTTGGCAATTGGTTTTGTCCCCCGAATTTAAATGGTGCAGTTATTAACTCTACTTCCAAAAGCTACAATATTTTTGATGTGGTTAACTGATGCGTTAAATACCTATCCAGGTGTTGTAAGATCTGGACAGAGGAACGCACCCATAAGCATTTGTTTGCTTTGCTTTTTGTAGAGGTCCATTGGCAGCACCTCTGCCACATACCTATCCCAGGCCCCCTATAGTCCCTACAGGAGTATGGTGCCTTCCTATAACCAGCTGGCTGCCAGCTCTCTACTCAGCCAGCAGTATACTGCTGCCTTGGGTCTGGGTGAGTGAAACTTTCTTGGAGAGAGACCCTATCAAACACACAACCACCTTCATGATGTATTTTATTTCAAGATTTTGTCAAAATAGCCCTTGAACTGTTATGAGGCCCTTGTACATAACTGCTATGTCTTTAAACTTTGTCACCATGTAGCATCTCATCTAATGATGTCTGTGGGAAACTGTCCCCAGATCTCTTGAAACGTCTTTCCCAATTATTCCCTGGCCTTCCTCAGGAGCAGGACTTCACAGCCTTCCAGTGAGAAGAGGCCTGGTGGTAGAGCAGGCTGTCCAGACAGTACCAGCGGATAATTCTGTCCACAGAAGTGGCCAGTCTGGCTGAGTCTGGTCAACCTCCCGAACGCTCTGGCAGAGATGATCCTCAGTCTCAGAGGACGACTGCCTCCAGTGGTAAACTCAGACAACAGGAATGAGGGCTTCTGGTACAGCCTGGTACATAGTTTGAGTAACACCTGCTGTGTTTTCATTCCTTCTTTATGAATTCTCATCACTTTAGGGAGCAGGATAACTACATTGAGCTCTAAAATTATTGAGTGATAATTATTTTTTGGGGGGCTCTGTAATCCAGCACTTTGGATTTTAAATGATAGAATGACTAGGAAGGTAACCTTTTAGATGTAGGACCTGCGTTGTTCTGGTACCTGTTCCGACTGACATTTTCGCTTTATAAATCGATATGTGGATACCCCAGATCAAACTGGCTTGCGTTGAGCAATAGTCCTGGTTCCAACGGACACAGTATACAGTCGTGGCCAAAAGTTTTGAGAATGACCCAAATATTAATTTCCACAAAATTTGCTGCTTCAGTGTCTTTAGATATTTTTGTCAGATGTTACTATGGAATGCTGAAGTATAATTACAAGCATTTCTTAAGTGTCAAAGGCTTTTATTGACAATTACATGAAGTTGATGCAAAGAGTCCATATTTGTAGTGTTGCCCCCTCTTTTTCAAGACCTCTGCAATCCGCCCTGGCATGCTGTCAATTAACTTCTGGGCCACATCCTGACTGATGGCAGCCCATTCTTGAATAATCAATGCTAGGAGTTTGTCCGAATTTGTGGGTTTTTGTTTGTCCACCCGCCACTTGAGGATTGACCACAAGTCCTCAATGGGATTAAACTGGGGAGTTTCCTGGCCATGGACCCAAAATATAGATGTTTTGTTCCCTGAGCCACTTAGTTATTTTGCCTTATGGCAAGGTGCTCCATCATGCTAGAAAAGGCATTCCTCGTCACCAAACTGTTCCTGGATGGTTGGGAGAAGTTGCTCTTGGAGGATGTGTTGGTACCATTCTTTATTCATGGCTGTGTTCTTAGGCAAAATTGTGAGTGAGCCCTCTCCCTTGGCTGAGAAGCAACCCCACACATGAATGGTCTCAGGATGCTTTACTGTTGGCATGACACAGGACTGATGGTAGCGCTCACCTTGTCTTCTCTGGGCAAGCTTTTTTTCCGGATGCCCCAAACAATCGTAAAGGGGATTCATCAGAGAAAATTATTTTACCCCAGTCCTCAGCAGTCCAATCCCTGTACCTTTTGCAGAATATCAGTCTGTCCCTGATGTTTTTCCTGGAGAGAAGTGGCTTCTTTGCTGCCCTTCTTGAATCCAGGCCATCCTCCAAAAGTCTTTGCCTCACTGTGCGCGCAGATGCACTCACACCTGTAACCTCCCTTCTTAAGTAGCTCTACCTGGAAGCTGTCAGCGCCAGGAGTCTTGTTGTTGAGGGAACGGATAACTGATAACACCTCCTGTAAGGTTGGTGAATGGTTGAGGTCTTGGATGGGTTGACAGACAGGCAGTTCTTCCAAGATGGAGTGGTCTGTAGGAGAATGCTGATTGAGCTTCAAATTGGTCAGCCAAATTGGTCAGCCCACCTCATCAGTATCTGGTTTTGGTCCTTCAAGAAAGTCAGACCATCAGCTGTTTTAATGGGGATGATGGAGCGACTTCTAGGGCCATGGATGGCTTTAGTTGAGTTGTAGAAATTGTGCAAGTTATTATGTCAGCATAAATTTTGATTTCCTGTGCCTTATTTGTCCACCATTTGTTCTGCAGAGCATGCAAGGTTGTTTGCACTTCCTTGCGTGATGCACGCCATTGCTTGCGACGGGTAGTAGATGTGGGGCTAGTTGAGTAGCCCTGTGCACTTTGTGCATATTGTCCAGTAATGTTGTGATGGTGTCAGCGTTCTCATCGAACCAGTCCTGATGTTTCCTACCTCTGTAGCCAATGCCAAGGTAGCGGCGCACCTACCACGCGCTGCCAGCACGCTGCTTTTCTCTCAGGGTGCCTCCCCTAGCCTTTGTCGTACAAGACTAACCCACAAGGCAGCGGGACAGTGGTTGATGGCTGCCAGGATGTGTCCACACAGAGGTGGGCCTGTACAGACGCATCTCTTAGGCCCACTGCTGCTCCGAGATCCCCTGCAGATTAGCCTGGAGTTTTAAGACAACAAGTTAATGTGTGCGGCCGCGAAGAGGCCCGACAGGAATCTTGGTCATGGAGAGGCTTTGTACCGGCAAGGGGAGACTTGTGCATGAAGCTGCTCCCCAATTCACCACAAGGGCTAGCCGGTGGCAGCGAGCTGTAAGCGAGAGTATGTAAAGGACATGGTAAGTGTGCTAACCTCTACCTAGGCACTATACGGGTCACATGCACCCTGCGGTTGCCTGCCGACACAACCCTACATTACTGCCACAGACAAAGCACATGCCTGCAATCGTAACATTGTAGCTGAACAGGAGAGTGGTTTTATTGATTTTATTTCCAATAATCTAAAATAATTCTGATTTTCAATAAATGCATTACAATTTAGCAGATTAACACTGGAGTGATAGATGAGCAGATGATGATGTGAGAGTAGTGATACTGGTGTGCAAAAGAGCAGAAAAGTAAATAAAAACAATATGGGGAGGAGGTACTGTAGGTAGATTGGTGGGCTATTTACAGATGGACTATGTACAGCTGCAGCGATCGGATAGCTGCTCAGATAGCTGATGTTTAAAGTTTTTGAGGGATATGTAAGTCTTCAGCTTCAGCAATTGTTGCAATTCGTTCCAGTCACTGGCAGCAGAGGATTGGAAGGAAAGGCGGCCAAAGGCGGCTTTGGGGATGACCAGTGAGATATACCTGCTGGAGCGCGTGCTAAGGGTGGGTGTTGTTATCGTGACCAGTGAGCTGAGATAAGGTGGAGCTTTACCTAGCATAGACTTATAGATGACCTGGAGCCAGTGGGTCTGGCGACGAATATGTAGCGAGGGCCAGCCGACAAGAGCATACAGGTCGCAGTGGTGGGTGGTTTAAGGTGCTTTGGTAACAAAACGGATGGCACTGTGCTAGACTGCATCCAGTTTGCTGAGTATAGTATTGGAAGCCATTTTGTAGATGACATCACCGAAGTCGAGGATCGGTAGGATAGTCAGTTTTACTAGGGTATGTTTGGCGACGTAAGTGAAGGAGGCTTTGTTGCGAAATAGAATGCCGATTCTAGATTTGATTTTGGATTGGAGCTGTTTGATATAAGTCTGGAAGGAGAGTTTAGTCTAGCCAGACACCTAGGTATTTGTAGTTGTCCACATACTCTAGGTCAGAACCGTCCAGAGTAGTGATGCTAGTTGGGCGGGCGGGTGCGGCAAGCGATCGGTTGAAAAGCATGCATTTGGTTTTACAAGCGTTTTAAAAGCAGTTGGAGGCCACAGAAGGAGAGTTGTATGGCATTGAAGCTCGTTTGGAGGTTAGTTAACACAGTGTCCAAAGAAGGGCCAGATGTATACAGAATGGTGTCGTCTGCGTAGAGGTGGATCGGGGAATCACCCGCAGCAAGAGCGACATTGTTGATATATACAGAGAAAGAATTGAACCCTGTGGTACACTCATAGAGACTGCCAGAGGTCTTGACAACAGGCCCTTCGATTTGACACACTGAACTCTATCTGCGAAGTAGTTGGTGAACCAGGCAAGGCAGTAATTTGAGAAACCAAGGCTATTAAGTCTGCCGATAAGAATATGGTGAATGACAGAGTCGAAAGCCTTGGCTAGGTCGATGAAGACGGCTGCACAGTACTGTCTTTTATTGATGCCGGTTATGATATCGTTTAGTTCTTTGAGCGTGGCTGAGTTGCACCCATGACCAGCTCGGAAATCGGATTCCACAGCCGGAGAAGGTACGGTGGGATTCGAAATGGTCAGTGATCTGTTTATTAACTTGACTTTCGAAGACTTTAGAAACAGTTTGGGTCAAGAGTGTCACCCCCTTTGAATAGGGGGATGACCGCGGCAGCTTACCAATCTTTAGGGATCTTGGACGATATGAAAGAGAGGTTGAACAGACTGGTAATAGGGGTTGCAAGAGCTTCTTGTAGAAAACTCAACAGCCACTAGCTCACTTACTGCCTATGCTTCCGGCGCCGGTCAGAGATGGCCGCCTGGCTTCACGTTCCTAGGAAACTATGCAGTATTTTGTTTTTTAATGTCTTATTTTTTACATTGTTACCCCGGGAAATATTAGGTTTTATTACATACAGTCGGGAGGAACTATTGGATATACAGTGGGGTAAAAAAGTATTTAGTGAGCAACCAATTGTGCAAGTTCTCCCACTTAAAAAGATGAGAGGCCTGTAATTTTCATCATAGGTACACTTCAACTATGACAGACAAAATGAGAAAAAAATATCCAGAAAATCACATTGTAGGATTATTTATGAATTTATTTGCAAATAAATTATGGTGGAAAATAAGTATTTTTATCATAGGGCTGAGATCCCGCTAACTGGAACGATATGACAACAGCCAGTGAAAGTGTAGGGCGCCAAATTCAAAACAACAGAAATCCCACAGAAATCCCATAATTAAAATTCCTCAAACATAGAAGTATTTCACACCATTTTAAATATACACTTCTTCTTGTTAATCCCACCACAGTGTCCAATTTCAAATAGGCTTTACGGCGAAAGCACCACAAACGATTATGTTAGGTCAGAGCCAAGTCAGAGAAAAACACAGCCATTTTTGCAGCCAAAAGAGGAGTCACAAAAATCAGAAATAGCGAGAGAATGAATCACTTGCCTTTGATGATCGTCATCAGAATGCACTCCCAGGATGGGATGTTTGTTTTGTTCGATAATGTCCATCATTTATGTCCAAATAGCTACTTTTGTTAGCGCGTTTTGTAAACAAATCCAAACTCACGAAGCGCGTTCACTATGAGCAGACGAAATGTCAAAATGTTCCGTTACTGTCCGTAGAAACATGTCAAATGATGTATAGAATCAATCTTTAGGATGTTTTTAACATAAATCTTCAATAATGTTCCAATCTGAGAATTCCTTTGTCTGTAGAAAAGCCATGGAACGCTAGCTAACTCATACATAAACGAGCGTCACGAGCTTGTGGCACTCTGCCAGACCACTGACTCAAAGAGCCCTTATGAGCCCCTCCTTTACAGTAGAAGCCTCAAACATCTAGTGGAAGCCTTACATGATGAATATCCCAAAATAGGGAATGAGTTGAAAAACTACCAACCTCAGATTTCCCACTTCCTGGTTGGATGTGTTCTCAGGTTTTTGCATACCATATGAGTTCTGTTATACTCACAGACATCATTCAAACAGTTTTAGGAATTTCAGAGTGTTTTCTATCCACATATACTAATAATATGCATATATTAGCAATTGGGACTGAGTAGCAGGTAGTTTCCTCTGGGCACCTTATTCATCCAAGCTACTCAATACTGCCCCCAGCCATAAAAAGTTAAGGGGAACTGACCTCACCTCCTGACCCACAGATATCCCTCTGTCTTGCCTACATCGCTCTCCTCTCCTCCATCAAATACATTGCAAAGTCTTCTGGCTTTTTACAAACTCTTCTATTCAAGGCTTTGTCTTTATCATGTATTTAATATCTCAATGTTAAAAGTTTAGCCGATCCCAACAACGGAAACATGGCTCCCTCGGGATACATCATCAGAGTCGGTACAGCCACCCGGATTCTTCATGCTTCGCGCCGACAGAAACAAGCATCTCTCTGGTAAGAAGAAGGGCGGGGGTGTATGCCTTATGATTAATGAGACGTGGTGTGATCATAACAACGTATAGGAACTCAAGTCCTTTTGTTCACCTGACCTAGAAATCCTTACAATCAAATGCGGCCGCATTATCTACCAAGAGAATTCTCTTCGATCATAATCACAGTCGTGTATATCCTGCCCCAATCAGACACATCGACGGCCCTGAACGAACTTAATTTGACTCTATGTAAACTGGAAACCCTATATCCTGAGGCTTTGTAGCTGCGGATTTTAACAAGGCTAATCTGAAAACAAGGCTCCCTAAATTTTATCAGCATATCGAATGCACGATCCGGGCTGGCAAAACCCTGGATCATTGTTATTCTAACTTCCGCAACGCATATAAAGCACCCCCCCCCCACCCCCTCCTTTCGGAAAATCTGACCACGACTCCATTTTGTTGCTCCCAGCCTATAGACAGAAACTAAAACAGGAAGCGCCCATGCTCAGGTCTATTCAACGCTGGTCCAAACAATCGGATTCCACGCTTCAAGATTGCTTTGATCACGTAGACTGGGATATGTTCCGCATAGCGTTGGACAGTAACATTGATGAATACGCTGAATACGCATCGGTGATGTTGTACCCACAGCGTCTATTAAAACATTCCCCAAACAGAAACCGTGGATTGATGGAAGCATTTGCGCAAAACTGAAAGCGCGAACCACTGCTTCTAATCAGGGCAAGGTGACCGGAAACATGACCGAATACAAACAGTGTAGCTACTCCCTCCGGAAGGCAATCAAACAAGCTGTGCGTTAGTATAGAGAAAAAGTAGAGTCGCAATTCAACGGCTCAGACACGAGAGGTTTGTGGCAGGGTCTACAGTCAATCACGGACTACAAAAGGAAAACCAGCCCCATCGCGGACCACGATTTCTTGCTCCCAGACAAACTAAACAACTTCTTTGCTCGCTTTGAGGACACAGTGCCACTGACACGGCCCAAAACCAAAACCTGTGGGCTGTCCTTCACTGCAGCCAACGTGAGTAAAACATTTAAACTCTCGCAATGCTGCCGACCCAGACGGAAACCCCAGCCGCGTCCTCAGAGCATGCGCAGACCAGATGGCTGGTGTGTTTACGGACATATTCAATCAACCCTTATCCCAGTCTGCTGTTCCCACATGCTTCAAGAGGGCGAGCATTGTTCCTGTTCCCAAGAAAGCGACGATAACTGAGCTAAATGACTATTGCCCCGTAGCACTCACTTCCGTCATCATGAAGTGCTGGGAGACTAGTCAAGGACCATATCACCTCCACCCTACCTGACACCCTAGACCCACTCCAATTTGCTTACCGCCCCAAAAGGTCCACAGATGACGCAATCACAATCACACTGCCCTAACCCATCTGGACAAGAGGAATACCTATGTAAGAATGTTGTTCGTCAACTACAGCTCAGCATTTAACACCATAGTACCCTCCAAACTCGTCATTAAGCTCGAGACCCTGGGTCTCGACCCCGCCCTGTGCAACTGGGTACTGGACATCCTGACGGGCCGCCCCCAGGTGGTGAGGGTAGGTAACAACATCTCCACCCCGCTGATCCTTAACACTGGGGCTCCACAAGCGTGCGTTCTGAGCCCTCTCCTGTACTCCCTGTTCACTCACGACTGCGTGGCCATGCACATCTCCGACTCAATCATCAAGTTTGCAGTTGACACTACAGTGGTAGGCTTGATTACCAACAACGACGAGACGGCCTACAGGGAGGAGGTGAGGGACCTCGGAGTGTGGTCTCAGGAAAATAACCTCACAGTCATTGTCAACAAAACAAAGGAGATGATCGTGGACTTCAGGAAACAGCAGAGGGCGCACCCCCTATCCACATCAACAGGACATTAGTGGAGAAGGTGGAAAGTTGTAAGTTCCTCGGCATACACATCACGGACAAACTGAAATGGTCCACCCACACAGACTGCGTGGTGAAGAAGGCGCAGCAGCGCCTCTTCAACCTCAGGAGGCTGAAGAAATTAGGCTTGTCACCAAACACACTCACAAACTTTTATAGATGCACAATCGAGAGCATCCTGCCACGCTGTATCACTGCCTGGTACGGCAACTGCTCCGCCCACAACCGTAAGGCTCTCCAGAGGGTAGTGAGGTCTGCACAACGCATCACCGGGGGCAAACTACCTGCTCTCCAGGACACCTACACCACCCGATGTCACAGGAAGGCCAAAAAGATTATCAAGGACAACAACCACCCGAGCCACTGCCTGTTCACCCCGCTATCATCCAGAAGGCGAGGTCAGTACAGGTGCATCAAAGCTGGGACCGAGAGACTGAAAAACAGCTTCTATCTCAAGGCCATCAGACTGTTAAACAGCCATCACTAACATTTAATGTCTGCTGCCAACATACTGACTCATCTCTAACCACTTTAATAATGAAAAATGTATGTAATGAATGTATCACTAGCCACTTTAAACAATGCAATTTTTATATAATGATTACATACCCTACATTACTGATCTCATGTATATACTGTACTCTATACCATCTACTGCATCTTGCCTATGCCGTTCAGCCATCGCTCATTCATATATTTGTATGTACTTATTCATTCCTTTACACTTGTGTGTATAAAGTAGTTGTTGTGAAATTGTTAGGTTAGATTACTTGTTAGATATTAGTGCATGGTCGGAACTAGAAGCACAAGCATTTCGCTACACTCACATTAACATCTGCTAACCATGTGTAAAATTATAAAATTTGATTTGATTTGCCTAGATTAACTCTGGTCTTCAATTTAGGCAGTAAATTGTCTTGCCTGCAGAGATCAGCAAGCCGTAGCAAGTCTATATTTTAACCACACCTAAGATGTGGTTTGGAGATTGTGGTCTTTCTCTTCTTAATCCCTGTATAAAAATGTGACCCTCGGTTGTTCTCATTCAGACCCAGAGAAGAAGGTGGACTCTGGGGTTAGTAAGGGCCAGAACAGCGAGGGCACAGTGGACGAGGATCCTCCAGGGGAGAAGTTCTACTACGACAAAACAAAGTGCTTCTTTGACAGTCTCATCTGAGATTTAATTTTAGGTATATAAAAAAAAATAACAGGTATTTTTTAAACCATTTTCCTGTTTGATGATGGAGTGGTGAATTAAATCTGACTTTTTTCTCCCCTCTGTGTGTATCAGGACCACCTGGGCGGAGTAAAGGACGCTGAATGTGGAGACGTTTAGGGTTCCGGGTCGATTTCTGAGGGGCAGTGGATTCTGAGTGGTCTATCGTGGCAGGAGTGCTGGGAGTGCCAACCCCATGCCCAAAGTGGACAGTGCAAGGGTGTGAAAATGGATATGCAGTTTTTCCACCTCACTTGCTGTCCTTAACGTTAGCTTTTTGTCTCGTTTTAGTTTCCTAGATGCTTTCCAACTACAATCACTTGGCATCTCTTTTTGTTTGTTTTAATCTTTTACTGTTATTTATGTAAGAGTTGACACTGAAGTGTCCGAAGATTCCTTCCCTCTCTCTTGAAACACTTGTTATTGGCCCTGTAGTAATTAAATCTAAATGACCAAATTTTATATTTTATGGTTTCTTTTCTCCTTTGTGCCTTGTCAAAGTTTAATCTTTTTTTTTTTGTCTGGCTTGTAACTATTTGCACAGTAATCACAATTGTGTACTTCATTTATTCTGACCACTAAGAAACTTTCATTCATGGTAATGTAATTTCTCTACATATTAGAAGAAGCATCCAATTCTTGATTTTGCTCAATGAGTGGAAGGGGGAGCCATTATTCTTTGTTTACTTCTTAGAGATTGGACCAAAGCAATGTACCTACATTTTATTTTCTACATTTGGGCATGTCTAATGAATGCCCAAATGTATACACATTTTCCACTTGCTAACTTGGTTATGGTTGTACAAAAGCAAATAATTGTATTTCTCTTGAAAGTGAAAATTCACATTGACACTGTGGGAAACTTGTATTGTTACTAATCCATTAATAAACTACATGACATATTGATTGTGTTTGGATTTTTCACATTCTGCCAACAATGAACTTCAAACAATTTGCAGAAGTGATTTGATCTCAACAATATGTTTACATGCTGCTCCAACTTTTATTTTTTTATTTTTTTATTTCACCTTTATTTAACCAGGTAGGCAAGTTGAGAACAAGTTCTCATTTACAATTGCGACCTGGCCAAGATAAAGCAAAGCAGTTTGACAGATACAACTGTACTGTAGTGTTAATAATTTGTATATGCTGGTGTGCAGAAATCGGCTAGCTAGTTGAACCTGGGGCCCTGGTTGTCTAACTCACTCAGGTCAAGGTGTTGTCAGGGCTAGAGATGGAGTCCAGGTCTGGTTCTGCGGCAGAGTTTGAGTCTCCCTCATAGTAGGGGTGAGGGTCATGATCACCCAGCTCCTGGCCTGGAGCTTGTATGGAGACTAACCTCTGCAGTGAGAGAGGGGAGATGAGTTGGCTGTCTAGAGCAGTAGTAGCAAACTAGATTACATGTCACTAGGTCTCCAAAAATAAGTTTAAGGCTTTGCATATGTAACAGGGTTATATTAGTGATTACCCTTGCCACTTTATTGTTAAGCCAATGGGTTTTTGGTTTTATTTTTGTCTTGTCTTCACCTACTCAACATGGCATCTTATTGGCTGGATGTTTCAGTTAGAATCATCCCAGTGAACAAGCACCAAACCAGCGGTAATTTCAGCCTCTAGTTGTGTAACAGAGTACCTTCAAGTAGTACAATATTTCCTGCGTAAAACAGATGACATACATTGTTTGAAATTGATCGGTGTACTGTAAAGCTTGAAAAGTTAAGTGGATGAGTCATAATGAAATTCAGACCAATTTAAAACCAAGCCTGCATACTCTATCCACGTTTAAATGAATCTGACATTAATGCATACTTTATACATTTAGCTGTAATTGAACGAACAGATGTTGAAAATGTTGTTCACCAAGCTCCAAGCTCCACAACATTTAGATTTCTAAGGGCTCAAACCTGATTGATGGTACGGAATAGTGATATTCACCTTAAAGTTATTTTATAGACGGTTTGATGGTTCAGCAATAAAACAGAAACATGTGCAACTATGGGGCAAAACAGACTGGGTTGGCTTAGATTGTTGACATGTAAACTATATTTAATCTCCAATGTTTATTGAAAACACGAATAGCTAGCTAGCTCATTTTTGCCATATTAACATAGACTTGACATCAGTCAAAATACCTCAAAACAAGACATGTTATCAAGAACAATATAAAACTTGCTGAAATGAGCCACCTACAATTCCCCAGAATTGCAACACAGATTTCTGCGCCATTGGATCGCGAGCATCGTTTTCGTGACATGTCAGCTCACCCTCTTTGAGGGTTGTTTCTCTTCTAGTTTTTATGAGAAATATTACAGTGACAAATTCCAGATTGTCTGCAGAATCAAATAACATACAGCTCCGACACCCATACGTACCCCACAAGACATGCCACCAGGGGTCTCTTCACAGTCCCCAAGTCCAAAAACTAATTCACGGAAACACAGTTTTATACAGAGCCACAATCGCATGGAACTCCCATCTCCAATTACTCAAGCAAACAGCAAAATGACCTTTAAAAAAACAGATTCAACAATTCAAGGAACGGCGGGGACTGAGGGCACACACAAACACACGCACACACTAGTGTGTCGTTGGCATACTCTACTTGAAGGATGAACTTCCTATAAGTGGTCCTTTTCTTGACTCATTATCGCGTAACAGTACCATGATGTGTAATTCGCCTCCTGTGGTGTCAACACTCAAAAGCCCTGAGTTTGTTCTCCCCTTCACTACACAGGAGAAATATGGCTCCTCATTCAGCACAAAGACAGTCAGCCGTCTCTCTGCCCCATCCTCATAGTCCAGGGGCTTCAGTCACACAGTACAGAGGAGAAGTTGTTAGGTCTAGGTTATGCTTCAATCACTATCAATGTGCAAAACAATGGCATTTCATTTAAGGGCAGCAGAAACGTGATTTGCTACCTTCTTTTGAATTTTGTGATTTTTTTAAAAAGACAATAAAAAGCTTCAAAATAATATCCTGTCTAAATTAAAAATGCATGGCATGGTCGTAAAGTACAGGGTGTAACATGAGAGTTTACCTATCCACTATATCTCAGTACAGGTGGATGCAATACAATGCATGAAATGCAGTCTGATAACACCAACTTTCACAACTGTCAGGATTACATCATTGGTTTCTGAGTCAGTCGCTATTTTAACGTGTCCTCTCTCATCTCCCTCGATGGTGTATTTCACCTTCCATGCCAGTGTCCAATCAGCCCAGCCAATTCATTAACTTGATCTCCACTGTAAAACATAATCTAAACATGATTTCCCCTTGCCTCTAGCCTAACATTTGGTTTGCAACAACAGGTATTCGTACAAAAGTTGTCTGTATCTAGACATTTGCAACATAGTTTCAAAATAGAAATTTGATCTCCAATGTTCTGTTAAGAATTAACGTGTCACAGACCAGACGGGCATCTTTAGATGTGTCGGGACTAGGCCTATATTTTAGTTGGGGGATGAAATAGTAGCCTATGAATACATTTAGCAAAATAACATTATAGTGAGGGCGTGCTAAACTACTTTTTTAGCACAGCTGGGCTGATCTACGGTACTTAGCTCAGCATCATACCTATGACTGCAGCACAACCATGCGAAACAAATTGTTTAGCACACCGTCTCTTGTACAGTTGCTTTATTGCTAGCTAGATAGCAAACTTCAGCTAACTCAATCAAGTCCAACATTGAACCTAGAATGACAGTACAACACTAGCTGATTGTTGTTTTGTTTAAAAAAAAATTCCATTGTCATTTACTTGGATATGTCCATGATAATGACATTGATGCGTGAAAAACCATATGTTTGATGTTTGATACTATTTCACTCATCTGCTCCAGCTATTACCACGAGCCTGTCCTCCCTAGTTAAGGTGCCATCAACCTTCTGTGTCTCAAAAGTGAATGTTGCTTTCCTCTCCCCTGGTTTCAAAAGGAAAACATCCACCAGCTAGCTAGGTAGCTAAGCAATGGAAGGTGCACAATCCATGGCTACAAAGCTAACTGGCTAGCTAGCTACCTACTGGCTAGCTAGCTAGCTACTGGCTAGCTAGCTAGCTACTGGCTAGCTAGCTAGCTACTGGCTAGCTAGCTAGCTACTGGCTAGCTAGCTAGCTACTGGCTAGCTAGCTAGCTACTGGCTAGCTAGCTACCTACTCTTTAAGTTAGCTTGACTTACTACAAAGTAATAGAGTTGAGAAAAAAAGTTGCTATTAGAAATGTGTTTTATTGTCTTCTGAATCCAGTATTCTCCTGTCATGAATGTAAAAGTTATATTTTGCGATCTCCCAAAATAAATGTAATCTCTTGACAAGAGGTTCAGTCAGTGAAACCAAGTAATCTCCATGGTAAACAGAGACTCTTTCTGCTGTACATGCCTTCAAACTTCCCTAAAACCCTTCAAATATGCCCTTACTTGAGGAAATGTTTGAGGTGCTCTATGCAACACCCTTAACCTTAAACAATTCCCTTAGGTAAGGACAAAGTAGTCCTTAAGGTAAACCCTTGAGGGAAACACTTGGTTGACCAACTCCCTGACTACAATGGTGACCTTTATGGCCGACCTTTATCCATTCAGACCCTGGTAAATCTCATTTAATTTTATTGACAGGACAGGAGCGTTCTTCAGAATGTTTAAACATTCCAGAACAGCTCATTGCTGTGTAAACTTACAGCTCAAGTTCACAGAAACAGAAAGCACATAAGCATTATTAAATTAACTATAAGAGATTGAAATGTATAGACTTAGTCAAATATCTATCTTGTGACCCGTTATGGTTGGTAGGGGATTGTTGCAATCCTCAACATGGAAGACCACAGTAGTTGAACTAGACCAGTGGTTCCCAAACTCCAGCTGCGTACCCCCTAGCACCAGGGTCAGCGCACTCTCAAATGTTGCTTTTGCCATCATTGTAAGCCTGCCACACACACACACTATACAATACATTTATTAAACATAAGAATGAGTGTGAGTTTTTGTCACTACTGGGCTTGTGGGATGTGACAAAGAGCTCTTATAGGACCAGGGCACAAATAATAATATAATAATAATCAATAATTTTCCTCATCCCGTCAGTAGAGGATGCCTGGTTGCTCTTCAAAAGTGCTTTCAACACCATCTTAAATAAGCATGGTGCCCTTCTTGGGTTGTGCTGTGGCAGAGATCTTTGTGGGCTATACTCGGCCTTGTCTCAGGATGGTAAGTTGGTGGTTGAAGATATCCCTCTAGGGGTGTGGGGGCTGTGCTTTGGCAAAGTGGGTGGGGTTATATCCTGCCTGTTTGGCCCTGTCCGGGAGTATTATCGGATGGGGCCACAATGTCTCCTGACCCCTCCTGTCTCAGCCTCCAGTATTTATGCTGCAATAGTTTATGTGTCGGGGGCTAGGGCTAGTCTGTTATATCTGGAGTATTTCTCCTGTCTTATCCGGTGTCCTGTGTGAATTTAAGCATGCTTTCTCTAATTCTCTCTTTCTTTCTTTCTCTCTCTCGGAGGACCTGACCCCAAGGACCATGCCTCAGGACTACCTGGCATGATGACTCCTTACTGTCCCCAGTCCACCTGGCCGTGCTGCTGCTCCAGTTTCAACTGTTCTGCCTGCGGCTATGGAACCCTGGCCTGTTCACCGGATGTGCTCCCTGTCCCAGACCTGCTGATTTCAACTCTCAAGAGACAGCAGGAGCGGTAGAGATACTCTGAATGATTGGCTATGAGAAGCCAACTGACATTTACTCCTGAGGTGCTGATTTGTTGCACCCTCGACAACTACTGTGATTATTATTATTTGACCATGCTGGTCATTTATGAACATTTGAACATCTTGGCCATGTTCTGTTATAATCTCCACCTGGCACAGACAGAAGAGGACTGGCCACCCCTCATAGCCTGGTTCCTCTCTAGGTTTCTTCCTAGGTTTTGGCCTTTCTAGGGAGTTTTTCCTAGCCACTGTGCTTCTACACCTGCATTGCTTGCTGTTTGGGGTTTTAGGCTGGGTTTCTGTACAGCACTTTGATATATCAGCTGATGTAAGAAGAGCTATATAAATAATTTTGATTTGATTTGATTGAAAAAATATAGACGAAGAACAGATATAGCCCTTGGTTCACACCAGACTTGACTGCCCTTGACCAGCACAAAAATATATTGTGGCATTCTGCATTAGCATCAAAAATGCCCCGCGATATGCAACTTTTCAGGGAAGTCAGGAACCAATATACTCAGTCAGTTAGGAAAGCTAAGGCTAGCTTTTTCAAACAGAAATTTGCTTCCTGTAGTACTAATTCCAAAATGTTTTGGGACACTGTAAAGTCCATGGAGAATAAGAGCACCTCCTCCCAGCTGCCCACTGCACTGAGGATAGGAAACATTGTCACCACCGATAAATCTACGATAATCGATCATTTCAATAAGCATTTTTCTACGGCTGGCCACGCTTTCCACCTGGCTCAGCATCTAGAGACCCCCTGCAGTAACTTGCCCAAGCCACCCCCACTACTTCTTCACCCAAATCCAGACAGTTGATGTTCTGAAAGAGCTGAAAAATCTGGATCCCCACAAATCAGCTGGGCTAGACAATAAGTATCTCTCTTTCTAAAATTATCCACCAAAATTGTTGCAACCCCTATTACTAGCCTATTTAATCTCTCTTTCGTATAGTCTGAGATCCCCAAAGATTGGAAAGCTGCCGCGGTCATCTCCCTCTTCAAAGGGGGAGAGACTCTAGACCCAAACTCTTGTAGACCTATATCCATCCTGCCCTGCCTTTCTAAAATCTTCGAAAGCCAAGTTAACAAACAGATCACCGACTATTTAGAATCCCACCGTACCTTCTCCACTATGCAATCTATGCAACCACGCTCAAGGTCCTAAACGGTATCATAACCGCCATCGATAAAAGACAGTACTGTGCAAACCTCCAAATGAGCTTCAACGCCATACAACACTCTTTCCGTGGCCTCCAACTGCTCTTAAATGCTAGTGAAACTAAGTGCATGCTCTTCAACCGTTTGCTGCCCCCACCCTCCTGCCCGACTAGTATCACTACTCTGGACGGTTCTGACCTAGAATATGTGGACAACTACAAATACCTAGGTGTTTGGTTAGACTGTAAACTCTCCTTCCAGACTCACATTAAGCATCTACAATTCAAAATTAAATCTAGAATCAGCTTCCTATTTCGCAACAAAGCCTCCTTCACTCATGCTGCCAAACATATCCTTGTATCCTACCGATCCTCGACTATCCTCGACTATCCTACCGATCCTTGACTTCGGCGATGTCATCTACAAAATAACCTCCAACACTCTACTCAGCAAACTGGATGTAGTCTATCACAGTGCCATCCGTTTTGTCACCAAAGCCCCATATAGTGTACTACCCACCACTGCGACCTGTATGCTCTCGTTGGCTGGCCCTCACTACATATTCGTTGCCAAAGCTACTGGCTCCAGGTCATCTATAAGTCTATGCTAGGTAAAGCCTCGCCTTATCTCAGCTCACTGGTCACCATAGCAACACCCACCTGGTCATCCCCAAAGCCAACACTTCCTTTGGCCACCTTTTCTTCCAGTTCTCTGCTGCCAATGACTGGAACGAATTGCAAAAATCAGTGAAACTGGAGTCTTATATCTCCCTCTCTAACTTTAAGCATCAGCTGTCAGAGCAGCTTACCGATCACTGTAGCTGTACACCGCCAATCTGTAAATAGCACACCCAACTACCTCATTCCCATATTTGTACTTACCCTCTTGCTCTTTTGCACCCCAGTATCTCTACTTGCACATCATCATCTGCACATCTATCACTCCAGTGTTAATGCTAAATTGTAAATATTTCGCCTCTATGGCCTATTTATTGCTTACCTCCCTACTCTTCTACATTTGCACACACTGTATATAGATTTTTATATTGTGTTATTGACTGTACGTTTCTTTATCCCATGTGTAACTGTGTTGTTTTTGTCGCACTGCTTTGGTTTTTCTTGGCCAGGTTGCAGTTGTAAATGAGAACTTGTTCTCAACTGCCCTACCTGGTTAAATAAAGGTGAAATAAAAAAATTTAAAACTTTTTTTTTAACCATCTTACATACAAAACCTTATTTGTTCATAGAAAATTGTGAATAACTCACCACAGGTTAATGAGAAGGGTGTGCTTGAAAGGATGCTCATAACTCTGCAATGTTGGATTGTATTGGAGAGAGTCTCAGTCTTAAATAATTTTCCACACACAGTATGTGCCTGTATTTAGTTTTCATGCTAGAAAGAGCCGAGATTCCACTCTCACATTAGAGCATGGTTGCAAAGGGCATCGGTGTCTTAACAGCGCGATTCAAATGAAATTTTCACAGAAACGCTTGTTGCAATTTCGATGAGGCTCTCTTGTTCAGATATCGGTAAGTGGACTGGAGGCAGGGCATGAAAGGGATAACGAATCCAGTTGTTAATGCCATCCGTTTCGGGAAAGTACCTGTGTAATTGCACACCCAACTCACTCAGGTGCTTCGCTATATCACATTTGACATTGTCCGTAAGATTGAGTTCAAATCATGGTATGATGATGGAAAGACCTGTGTATTGTCCTTGTTAATGCAGGCAGAGAAGAGCTCCAAGTTCTTAATCATAGCCTCAATTTTGTCTCACACATTGAATATAGTTGAGGAGAGTCCCTGTAATCCAAGATTCAGATCATTCAGGTGAGAAAAAACATCACCCAGATCGGCCAGTCGTGTGAGAAACCCGTCGTCATGCAAGCAGTCAGACAAGTGAAAATTACAGTCAGTAAAGGAAACTATAAGCTCGTCTATCAATTTTTAAAAATGTGTCAGTACTTTGCCCCTTGATAACCAGTGCACTTCTGTATGTTTTAAAATCGTTACATGGTTGCTGCCCAGATCATTGCATAGTGCAGAAAATACACAAGAGTTCAGGGGCCTTGCTTTAACAAAGTTAACCATTTTCACTGTAGTGTCCACTTGACTATGTCTCCATGTTACGGCTTTTGCGCCATCAGTACAGATACCGACACATCTTGACCACCAAAGTCCATTTGATGTCACCAAACTGTCCAGTACTTAAACAATATCCTCTCCTGTTGTCCTGGTTTCCAGTGGTTTGCAGAAGAGGATGTCTTCCTTAATTGACCCCCATAAACGTAACGGACATATACCAGGAGCTGTGCCAGGCCCGCCACGTCTGTTGACTCATCCAGCTGTAACGCATAGAATTCACTAGCTTGTATGCAAAGCAGTAATTGTTTCAAAACATCTTCTGCCATGTCACTGATGCTTCGTGAAACAGTGTTGTTTGATGAAGGCATTGTCTGTATAGTTAATTTTTTGGGCCTTTTCCCCCAGCATTGTCCCAGCCATATCCGCGACAGCAGGAAGAATGAAGAATCCTCCACAATAGTATGGGGCTTGCCTGTCCTAGCCACTCGGTAGCTTGCCATATAAGACGCTTCTAGACCCTTCTTATTAATGATATCTGTTGCTTTTATACATGTCTTACCACTCAAAACTCATCTTAATTCTCGCTCAAAATACTCCCGTGGCTTTTCTTTCAAATTGGCATGTTTTGATCTCTCAATGTCTGCGCACGAGTGAAGGTTTCATCGAGTTCTGAGATAGTACTTTTGCACGTATAACACACTGTGGCTGAGGAAAGGCACTACTTCCAATATAAGTGAACCCCAAATCAATGTAGTTCCCATCATATTGCACCTCTTCTGTGGTCCAATGTCCCTGTCTGTTGTTTGGTGCTTTCCCGGGTAATGGGGCAGTAGCTCTTCGGCTGCATCAGATTCACAACTGTCAGTGTTCATGCTAGCTGGGCTAACAACAAACGTAGAATTACTGAGCATAGCATTGAATGTGCTCGTGGAAGCAGAACAACTTGTGTCGTCAACAGGTGCAGGTGTAGTACTGTTGGTAGTAGCAGTACTACCAGTAGAGCTGGTATGTGTCTCTATGGACGCAGGCCTTACTAAATGGACTGTTCTAAAATGTGAACAAAAAATGTTTAAATAACCAAAAAATTATTATTATTAATATATATTTTTCTCGTGAATCATATTTGTATTTGACGTACCCCCAACGGCATTGCACCCCAATTTGGGAATACCTGAACTTGACAGGCAGACAACTTCGTCCATTGCTTCCACCATCACAGTGAATTTTTCTGCAGTCTGTGCACAAGTGATAAACAGAGTAAAATAGGGATTGGCCCGATGGTGGTAAAGCACCAGGTGATTTGCATACAAAAACAGTCAAATCAGATACCTCACATGTACCTCACATGTCACATGTTGTGCTTCACCGTAGGGATGGTGCTAGGTTTCCTCCAGACGTGACGCTTGGCATTCAGGGCAAAAAAGTTAGATCTTGGTATCATCAAACCAGAGAATCTTGTTTCTCATGGTCTGAGTCTTTAGGTGCTTTTTGGCAAACTCCAATTAGGCTTTCATGTGCCTTTTACTGAGGAGTGGCTTCCGTCTGGCCACTCTGACATAAAGGCCTGATTGGTGGAGTGTTGCAGAGATGGTTGTCCTTCTAGAAGGTTCACCCATCTCCACAGAGGAACTCTAGAGCTCTGTCAGAGTGACTATCTGGTTCTTTGTCACCTCCCTGACCAAGGCTCTTCTCCCCAGATTTCTCAGTTTGGCCGGGCGACCAGTTCTAAAAAATGTCTAAAAACCTGTTTTGGCTTTGTCGTTATAGGGTATTATGTGTAGATTGTTGAGGGGGGAAAAAAACAATTTAATCCATTTTAGAATAAGGCCTAACAAAATGTGTCAACATACTTCAAAGTTGTTAAGTAATATATATTAAGCAATGTTCTTCTCCATTACAACTACTGCATTAATGAATGAATGAATTCTTTATTTCATTCATTCATTCTATGAGACTTTCCTGATATTCCAAGCATCCCTTGAATGTGATGGCACCATTGTTGTCGATGAAGAACTCAAGTGTTTGGTGTGTCTGGCGTCACCGATGTGATTTCATAGTGACATGTTGAGTTTGGGGAATCTGACTAGAAAGGATCCTGTATCAAAAGGAGGATATTTTGGTTTTGGAATATAGTGACACAAAATGTTACTAGAGTTTCCTACTCTATACCAAGTACCAGCATTGTTTACCTTGTGTATTTGCCACTCCAATGCTGACCTCATACATAGTATCCTTCCCAAAGACTGGTGGGTTTTCATTTATGTCCTGAGAGTCTGACTTTTTTATTACCTCAAATGTAAGCTGTGGGATGAAATTGTTAGTTATGTACCTTGTTTGAGCTGCATAAAAGCTATGATAAATATGACAGATCAATTACATTTGGTAAATATTGTCAAGAAATACAGGAAAAATATAAATAGATGAATGTTTCCGAGCTGGCTGATTTCTGAGTATTTGCTACTCTTCAGGTTCTGGTTCTGTCACGTTCTGACCTTAGTTCCTTTGTTTTGTCTTTGTTTTAGTATGGTCAGGGCATGAGTTGGGGTGGGCAGTCTATGTTCTTTTTTCTATGATTTGGGATTTCTGTGTTTGGCCTGGTATGGTTCTCAATCAGAGGCAGCTGTCAATCGTTGTCCCTGATTGAGAACCATACTTAGGTAGCCTGTTTTCACCCTTGAGTTGTGGGTGATTATTTTCTGTTGTGTGTCTTCACCAGACAGGACTGTTTCGTTGGCGTTTCGTTCTTTCACTTTGTTGTTTTGTGTTTCAGTGTTCAGTTTGTTTCATTAAATATTAACAGCATGAACACTTACCACGCTGCGCTTTGGTCCTCACCTTCTTCCACCCACGACGAGCGTGACAATTTCTGTTCATAGTCCACAGACTTGTGGACTATCATCATGCCTGTCTCTGGTCATACTGAGAAGTCCCTTTGGCTACTTGTCCACTCCCTCCCCAAAGAATTTAAATGCCACATGGTACTGTCACTCAACAAGGATCTGAAACAGAGTAGTGAGAATATACAGTTTAGAATCAGTATGATGGAAAAACGGGGAAATAATAAGAGCATTCTGGGACACTGAACAGGCTGCAGGGTCAGCAACTACCTGATGAAATATATTGTAGATGTCCAAACTATGAGTCTGTACTCACTTTGCCCAGCTCATAAGGAAAAGGCCCAGGGTGCCCCTCTTCAAAATGGAATGAGTCATGATCCAGACCCTCTTCTGATGGCTCAAATCAAAGTGTATTTGTCAAGTGCACCAAATTCAAACAGATGAACAGTGAAATGCTTGCTTACAGGTTCTAGCCAATAGTGCAAAAAAAAGTATTAGGTGAACAATAGGTAAGTAAAGAAATAAAGACGAAATGAAAATGAAGAAATAAAAACAACTGAGTAGGAGATACTGGCTTATCCAAACACCTGATGGAATGGATATTCAAGATTCAGTCAATAGAGATGTCAATCTTTCCCTGGGGCATATTTTTTTGTTGTATTTTTGTGTTATTTTTTATGTCAACTTTGGTCATCCTGAACAGCAGCTTAAGGCTTAAGTGACATGTTTGTTTGGGCATCAGCTGTTTTGCTCATTTTGTCAGTCACCGACAGTTACTCTATTACTCTAGCCAGTTATCTAAACTTGTAGTTATCTTGGCTGAATACCGACCAGGCACACAGGGCACGTGCAAAATGTTCTCTCTGCCCCATGGCAAAGTGTGTAGAACTGCAGAAAATTGGCTTTAAAACTGCAACAAGGTGTAGAATTTTAGGAAATAACCTTTAAAATGTACATTTGTCTCTCTGCTGTCAAGAAGTGGGCCACTAACATTTGCTCGATTAGAACCCCCAAAAGGCTTGATCCGGTCCTTCTGAACAACAAATTAATTACAGTGGTTAAAGGCTGTAGGCTTGTTCTCCACTGTAATGCTTATTATTGCATGAAACCCAATCATTTGCAAGTGTTATAGTTTGCAGAGTAGGGAGTCTTTGTTCATGTTGTAAGACCTTTGTGACGGTTCTTGTGTCAGTGTGGATGAATCTCTTTGAGGATGATGGTATTTCATGACTCTCACACCGGTTTAGTATTTAGTATTTATTATGATCCCCATTAGCTGCTGCCAAGGTAGCGGGTACTCTTCCTTGGGTTCAAACAGGGTTAAAACAGTTACAGTGGCAAGAAAAAAGTATGTGAACCCTTTGGAATTACCTGAATTTCTGCATAAACTAGTCATCAAATTTGATCTGATCTTCACCTTAGTCACAACAATAGACAAAAACAGTGTGCTTAAACTAATATCACACAAATTATTGTATTTCTCTTGTCTATATTGAATACATAATTCAAACATTCACCTTGTAGATTGGGAAAAGTATGTGAACTCCTAGGCTAATGACTTTTCCAAAAGCTCATTGGAATCAGGAGTCAGCTGACCTGGAGTCCAATCAATGAGGCGAGATTGGAGATGTTGGTTAGAGCTGCCCTGCCCTATAAAAACACTCACAAAATTTGAGTTTGCTATTCACAAGAAGCATTGCCTGATGTGAACTGTGCCTTGAACAAAAGAGATCTCAGAAAACCTAAGATTAAGAATAGTTTCACTTGCATAATGCTGGAAAGGGTCACAAAAGTATCTCTAAAAGCCTTGATGTTCATCAGTCCATGGTAAGACAAATTGTCTATAAATGGAGAAAGTTCAGCACTGTTGCTACTCTCCCTAGGAGTGGCCGTCCTGCAAAGATGACTGCAAGAGCACAGTGCAGAATGCTCAATGACGTTAAGAAGGATCCTAGAGTGTCAGCTAAAGACTTACAGAAATCTCTGGAACATGCTAACATCTCTTTTGACGAGTCTACGATATGTAAAACACTAAAAAAGAATGGTGTTCATGGGAGGACACCATGGAAGAAGCCACTGCTGTCCTAAAAAAACATTGCTGCACGTCTGAAGTTCGCAAAAGAGCAACTGGATGTTCCACAGCGACTGGCAAAATTTTCTGTGGACAGAATAAACTAAAGTTGAGTTGTTTGGAAGGAACACAAAAATGTTATCACACACCAACATCAAAAAGGGAGCATTATGGTTTGGGACTGCTTTGCTGAAAAAATAAAAAATAAAAAAATGGAATAAATTAACAGAAAAATGTATTCCCAAGTTTATCAAGACATTTTGCATGATAATGTAAGGCTATCTGTCCACCAATTGAAGTTCAACAGAAGTTGGGTGATGCAACAGGACAACAACCCAAAACACAGAAAAATAATCAACAACCGGATGGCTTCAATGGAAGAAAATATGCCTTCTGGAGTGGCCCAGTCAGTCCTGACCTCAACCCAATTTACATCCTAAGAATATTGCTGAACTGAAACAGTTTTGTAAAGATGAATGGTCCAAAATTCCTCCTGACCATTGTGCAGGTCTGATCCGCAACTACCGAAAACGTTTGGATAAGTTTATTGCTGCCAAAGGAGGGTCAACCAGTTATGAAATGCAAGGGTTCACATACTTTTACCCACCCTACAATGTGAAAGTTTACACAGTGTGTTCAATAAAGACATGAACATTTATAATTGTGTGTTATTAGTTTAAGCAGACTGTGTTTGTCTATTGTGGTGACTTAGATGAAGATCAGATAAAATGTTATGACCAATTTATGTAGAAATACAGATAATTCCAAAGGGTTCACATACTTTTTCTTGCCACTGTACATCACCACAAAACACAACAGCCTAGATCACAAATAAAACAACACATCTTACAAGACATTACTACATTATTACTCAAATATTACAAATGTAGAATATTAAATCCACAATACAACAATTCCACAACATTACAGTGTGTGTGTGTGTGTGTGTGTGTGTGTGTGTGTGTGTGTGTGTGTGTGTGTGTGCGCATGCGTGTGTACGTGCGTGTGTGCGTGCGTGTGTGTGTGTGTGTGTGTGGGTGTGTCTCTTCACTGTCCGCGTTATACCGTGAGGTATTATTTTATCTGTTGTTTTTTTAAATCTGATTTTACTGCTCGCTTCAGATACTTAATGTGGAAGAGAGTTCCATGTAGTCATGGCTCTATGTAGTACTGTGTGTTTCTGGGGACTGTGAAGAGACCCCTGGTGGCATGTCTTGTGGGTATCTGAGCTGCGTGTTAGCTGTTTGAACAGATAGTTCGGTGCCTTCAACACATCAATACCTCTCACAAAGACAAGTAGTGATGCTGTCAATCTCTCCTCTACCTCTACTAGAGATTGACATGAATCTTATTGATATCCGCCCTCTGTGTACATTTAAGGGCCAGCCGTGCTGCTCTGTTCTGGGCCAACTGTAATTTGCCTATGTTCTTCTTTGTGACACTTGACCATGTAACTGGGCAGTAGTCCAAGTGTAATAAAACTAGGGCCAGTAGGACTCGTTTAAATGATTGTGATGCCAAGAAAGCAGAGCAATGCCTTATCACGGACAAACATCTCCCAATCTTAGTTACCGCTGCATCAATACGTTTTGACCCTGACAGTTTACAGTCTAGGGTTACACTAAGCAGTTTAGTCTCCTGAACTTGTTAAATTGACACATTATTCATTATAAGATTTAGATGAGGTTTAAGGTTTAGTGAATGATTTGTCCCAAATACAATGATTGTATTGTTTTATATGGGTTGAGAGCTGATTATACAGTAGACTCGTAAGGTTGAACTAGACCAAATTTTGTTTTGACCAAACAGACCCCAACTCCTCATAGAGAGAACACAATAAGCATGGGGTTTCATATTATGCCCAGTGAAAGGGATAGTTCTCCCAAATTTCTAAATTACATATTGGTTTACCCTGTAAGCAGTCTATGGACAAGGTATGACAGCAATCCATGTTTTAGTTTAGTTTCCCTTGCATTGTTTCCACATGCTAACCTTTTAGCATTCGTGGCACAAATCCCATTCAAGTCATGGGACTGATATAAGCATTTTTCATGCATCATGTCCAAATCATCCAAAAGTATCTCAAATTGATTGTGAAGCTCAACAAAGTCACGCATAAATGATTTGAACGTGATGTGTGAAAAATGCTAATATCTATCCCGTGACTTGAATTGGATTTGTGCCACAAATGCTAAAACGTTTGCATTTTAGGCGGGTGCTACACAGAGTGGAAGAGGAGAAGTCCAGTGGCTAAAAGACCAGAATTGCCTTCTACAAGATCAGCAGCAGACTGCATCATCATCCACCATCCTCTGACCAGCTAGCTCCCTTCACTCAAGCCATGATCTGACCTTCTCCATCTTTGGAGGATGCAGCATTCAAAGACTTGTCATGATATATTGCTTGTTTGTTTTTTTGCTCTTGAAGAGCTTTGTGATTCTATGAAACGTGCTATAGAAGTATAATAAAAAATAATGATAATTGTTATTATTATTAGTGGAAACAATACCAAGGAAACTAAACCAAAGCACGGATTGCTGTCATACATTGTCCATAGACTGCTTACACAGTAAGGCAACCAATATGTCATTTTGTAATTTGGGTGAACTACAGTGCCTTGCGAAAGTATTCGGCCCCCTTGAACTTTGCGACCTTTTGCGGCAGGGTAGCCTAGTGGTTAGAGCGTTGGACTAGTAACCGGAAGGTTGCGAGTTCAAACCCCCGAGCTGACAAGGTACAAATCTGTCGTTCTGCCCCTGAACAGGCAGTTAACCCACTGTTCCCAGGCCGTCATTGAAAATAAGAATTTGTTCTTAACTGACTTGCCTGGTTAAATAAAGGTAAAATAAAAAAATACAAAAAAATAAAAATTCAGGCTTCAAACATAAAGATATAAAACTGCATTTTTTTTGTGAAGAATCAACAACCTCACTGAGCTACAAAGTATTAACTTAAGGGGGCTGAATAATTTTGCACGCCCAATTTTTCAGTTTTTGATTTGTTAAAAAAGTTTGAAATATCCAATACATGTCGTTCCACTTCATGATTGTGTCCCACTTGTTGTTGATTCTTCACAAAAAAAATACAGTTGTATATCTTTATGTTTGAAGCCTGAAATGTGGCAAAAGGTCGCAAAGTTCAAGGGGGCCGAATACTTTCGCAAGGCACTGTATACCTTTAAGGCATCACGATTAACCATCACTATTTGTGGGAATATGGAGTTACTTTGACCTGCAGGATGGTTTAAGACAGACATCAGCAATTGGATACACCTCTCCTTTACAAGATTTTAACTGACCCTAAAGTGTATCATGAAGATTCTGTGGTAATGGGTCCTTCCTGAAAGGAGTCAGTAACACTGTAGTAAGCCTGTCCTGAACATCACAAATTAACAATGTTGTATGTTTACTGTATGTGATTCATAATTCTACATTTACATTTTATATGCTAGTGTTATCCAGAGCGACTGACAGTAGAGTGCATACATAAAAAATAAAAAATCATAGCAAACCATTCACATCTTAATATAATATAATATCAACATTGCAGAACAGCATAGATACCCTTTCTAAATTATAAGAGTACGTAGAATACATTAAAGTTCAAGCTTCCATCAATAGTTGATTTCAAACTCTGATAAAATAAGTCCAGAATGTGCAGAGTGTACACTTTGCTAACGGCATATTCAGGTCATTTAAGAAATTACAAGATACCAAATCAGTACCATCACTTCATAGCTCAGGTGAGATAAATATGACCGATGTCATGGTAAAGCCAGACACAACAGCTGGATGACCAGCCTAGGGGAGAATGTGATAACATCTGACAGGTCCTGAGCACCGACAGGAAATGCTGCCTTTCATGTAATACACACAGAGCCTCATATGTGTGCATATATGTCTGCATTCATGTATGAGTGTGAGAGAGAGAGAAAGAGGAGGCCTTTAGGAGGAGGTGAGGAGAATATATTGATAGAACTTTAAGAAATAATTAGGCAACTTGAAGATAAGGTCATACAGTATTTTTGAAGAACCTGCCAATGATTCAAAGTAAAAATTATGGAGTCAAATCCAAAGATTAAATTTACGCTGACGCTTCTGAATTATTAAATGTTGTTATTTGAGTAATTAGTCTACTACTGTGCTACTGTAGGTTAAAGCTGGTGTCTTCCTATACGTTTTGGGTATCATCGGGGTCATGTGTAGTAGGGCACACTGTAGTTGATGTTTTTACAATTGTTTTAGCACAATTTGATGTATTGAAGGCAGTAACTCCCTTCACTGAGTGTACAAAACACCAGGTGAATCCATGTGAAAGCAATGATCCCTTATTGATGTCACCTGTTAAATCCACCTCAATCAGTGTAGATCGGGGATAGGCCTAGCAGCCAGCTATCTAAACTTTTAGTAAGCATGGTCAAATTACCCACTGGCGTAGGGCCCATTGATCATCAGTTATCATGTTAAAAACTGCAAACACTAGCCTCCACCCTTGGCAAAATATGTAGAACTTCAGGAATTTTGATTTTAAACTGCACAATTTTCTCTGCGCCGATGGCAAAATGAGTAGAACTGCATGAAATGAGTTGTAAAATTGCAAAATCCTCTCTCCGCCCCATGGCTCACAAGCCACTGCGGCCCCTCATGATGAGTTCCGTTTTTTGTGGCCCCCACCCCATCAAAGTTGCCCATCCCTTGTGTAGATGAAGGGGAGGAGAGAGGTTAAAGAAGGATTTTTAAGCCTTGAAACAATTGAGACATGGATTGTGTGTGTGCCATTCAGAAGGTGTGAATGGGCAAGGCAAAAGTGCCTTTGAATGGAGTATGGTTGTAGGTGCCAGCCGCGCTGGTTTTAGTGTGTCAAGAACTGCAATGTTGCTGGGATTTTCATGCTCAACAGTTTACCGTGTGAATCAATAATGGTCCACCAACCAAAGGACGTCCAGCCAACTTGACACAACTATAGGTAGCATTGGAGTCTGAGGGCAAAAGGGGGTGCAACTCAATATTAGGAAGGTGTTCCTAATATTTTATACACTCAGCTTATTCGTTCGTTAATGGCAAAGTATTTTCTCCCACTCTTCTCTGCTGTTCCTCTCAAAGTCTGTCAGGTTGGATGGGGAGCGTCACTGCACAGCTATTTTCAGGTCTCTCCAGAGATGTTTGATCGGGTTCAAGTCCGGGCTCTGGCTGGTCCACACAAGGACATTCAGAAACTTGTCCCGAAGCCACTCCTGTGTTGTCTTGGCTGTGTGCTTAGGGTTGTTGTCCTGTTAGAAGGTGAACCTTTCCCCAGTCTGAGGTCCTGAGTGCTCTGGAGCAAGTTTTCATCAAGGATCTCTCTTTGCACCGTTCATCTTTCCCTCAATCCTGCCTGACTAGTCTCCCAGTCCCTGCCGCTGAAAAACATCCTCAAAACATGCTGCCACCACCATGCTTCACCGTAGGGATGGTGCCAGGTTTCCTCCAGACGTAACGCTTGGCACTTAAGCCAATGAGTTCAATCTTGGTTTCATCAGACCAGAGAATCTTGTTTCTCATGGTCTGAGAGTCCTTTAGGTCCCTTTAGGCAAACTACAAGTAGGGTGTCATGTGTCTTTTACTGAGGAAAGGCATCCGTCTCTACCTTAAAGGCCTGATTGGTGAAGTGCTGCAAAGATGGTTGTCCTTCTGAAAGGTTCTCCCATCTCCACAGAGGAACTCTGGAGCTCTGTTAGAGTGACCATCGGGTTCTTGGTCACCTTCCTGACCAAGGCCCTTCACCCCCGATTGCTCAGATTGTTCCTAGAGCTTGCCGCCCAGCCAGTCTTGGTGGTTCCAAACTTTTCCATTTAGGAATGATGGAGTCAACTGTGTTCTTGGGGACCTTCAATGCTGCAGAAATGTTTTGGTGCCCTTCCCCATATCTGTGACTCGACACAATCCTATCTCGGAGCTCTACGGACAATTCCTTCGACCTCATGGTTTGGTTTTTGCTCTGACATGCACTGTCAACTGTGTGGCCTTATATAGACAAGTGTGTGTTACCAAATAATGTCCAGTCAATTGAATTTTCCACAGGTCGACTCCAATCAAGTTGTGAAAACATCTCAAGGATGATCAATAGAAACAGGATGCACCTGAGTTCAATTTAGAGTCTCATAGCAAATGGTCTGAATGCTAATGTAAATAAGTTATTTCTGTTTATTTTTTTCATACATTTGCAAAAATGTCTAAAAAATGTTTTTCACTTTGTCATTATGGGTTATCGTGTGTAGATTGCTGAATATTTTTTTTATTTAATACATTTTAGGATAAGGCTGTAACATTACAAAATGTGGAAAAAGGGAAGGGGGTCTGAATTCCGAAAGCACTGTATATATCAAAATGAAAGCAACACTATGCAATATATACAGTACATCCTTAGTTTTTATTTGTGGCAGGTGTTTTGGGATTGGTTCAACATTTTGAGGAATACGGGAACTAAGGGCCAGATTTACTCAGCATTGCAGTTACTCTCTAAAGAATGTTTTTGTGTCTGTAATTGCACAATTGTAAATCCCTGTCTGTAGTACAGTAAAGCATGCTTACATGGTTGCATATTTCACAACTCTATTATGTACATATCCTGGCTGTAGAGTACAAACAGGAATGTACTTCCTCAAATGTCGGTATCACACGTCGCCAGACCCTACTAGAATCTCAAATGAGGAAATAAAAATAAATATCTTGTTATCTATATGCCAGAAGTATACATGGAGATCAGCAAGCTTTGAGAAGATTTGGCCTTATATTTACAGTTCAGACAAAACTAAATGAAGGGTAAAGAAAACGTTGTGATAGTGATAGTTGCCAGTCCAAGGAACACCTCTGTGTGTGAGTGTCCCGTTTCAGTGATAATTGTCAGCACCAGTATGTCCTAAATGTTAGTGAATATTGGAAGTGAAGCAAGGCCTCTATGAAGAGAAGATGGGCCGATCCTTCTCCTCATCTTTCCCTGGGGTTGATCCCATCAGCAAGAGTGTGCCGACATTCACATCCTCATCATCTGATTGGACTACAGGGGTTTCCCTTCCATCCTCATTGGTGTTCTGGCTGTTGGTGGAGGAAGTGGAGGAGGTGGAGGACATCCGAGACTTCCCCACATAACCACCTGTGTTGTGGGGAGAGCGTCCCTGGCTGATGACCTCATTGTTGTTGTTGTTGCCATGAACTACTGTGGGTGAAATGAAAGGGATGTTAGGCCACAGATTATCAATGCTGCACTCAGTATTGCAGTTAATGTTGCCAGCTAGTATAGGGGAGGGACAAAGCCTAGACTCTGCCAAATACTACACTATCAACACGGGACTGCCTCAAATGCGAGTCTCCCCTCCACTCACCTTTACCTGGCAGAGGGGAGGCCAGCACCCCCTCATCCCCCCCAGAGTTGAGGAAGACATCCAGGGCCTCCTGGTCAGAGATGTCCATAAGGTCCATCTGCTCCAGCATGTCCACATTCACCTCCATGGACGAGACGCTGCCAATGGGAGCTAACAACACAAGAGACAAAAGTGTTTGATTTTTTTATTTATTTATTTTACCTTTATTTAACCAGGTAGGCAAGTTGAGAACAAGTTCTCATTTACAATTGCGACCTGGCCAAGATAAAGCAAAGCAGTTCGACAGATACAACGACCCAGAGTTACACATGGAGTAAAACAAACATACAGTCAATAATACAGTATAAACAAGTCTATATACAATGTGAGCAAATTAGGTGAGAAGGGAGGTAAAGGCAAAAAAGGCCATGGTGGCAAGGTAAATACAATATAGCAAGTAAAACACTGGAATGGTAGTTTTGCAATGGAAGAATGTGCAAAGTAGAAATAAAAATAATGGGGTGCAAAGGAGCAAAATAAATAAATAAATTAAATACAGTTGGGAAAGAGGTAGTTGTTTGGGCTAAATTATAGGTGGGCTATGTACAGGTGCAGTAATCTGTGAGCTGCTCTGACAGTTGGTGCTTAAAGCTAGTGAGGGAGATAAGTGTTTCCAGTTTCAGAGATTTTTGTAGCTCGTTCCAGTCATTGGCAGCAGAGAACTGGAAAGAGAGGCGGCCAAAGAAATAATTGGTTTTGGGGGTGACTAGAGAGATATACCTGCTGGAGCGTGTGCTACAGGTGGGAGATGCTATGGTGACCAGCGAGCTGAGATAAGGGGGGACTTTACCTAGCAGGGTCTTGTAGATGACATGGAGCCAGTGGGTTTGGCGACGAGTATGAAGCGAGGGCCAGCCAACGAGAGCGTACAGGTCGCAGTGGTGGGTAGTATATGGGGCTTTGGTGACAAAACGGATTGCACTGTGATAGACTGCATCCAATTTGTTGAGTAGGGTATTGGAGGCTATTTTGTAAATGACATCGCCAAAGTCGAGGATTGGTAGGATGGTCAGTTTTACAAGGGTATGTTTGGCAGCATGAGTAAAGGATGCTTTGTTGCGAAATAGGAAGCCAATTCTAGATTTAACTTTGGATTGGAGATGTTTGATATGGGTCTGGAAGGAGAGTTTACAGTCTAACCAGACACCTAAGTATTTGTAGTTGTCCACGTATTCTAAGTCAGAGCCGTCCAGAGTAGTGATGTTGGACAGGCGGGTAGGTGCAGGTAGCGATCGGTTGAAGAGCATGCATTTAGTTTTACTTGTATTTAAGAGCAATTGGAGGCCACGGAAGGAGAGTTGTATGGCATTGAAGCTTGCCTGGAGGGTTGTTAACACAGTGTCCAAAGAAGGGCCAGAGGTATACAGAATGGTGTCGTCTGCGTAGAGGTGGATCAGAGACTCACCAGCAGCAAGAGCGACCTCATTGATGTATACAGAGAAGAGAGTCGGTCCAAGAATTGAACCCTGTGGAACCCCCATAGAGACTGCCAGAGGTCCGGACAACAGACCCTCCGATTTGACACACTGAACTCTATCAGAGAAGTAGTTGGTGAACCAGGCGAGGCAATCATTTGAGAAACCAAGGCTGTTGAGTCTGCCGATGAGGATGTGGTGATTGACAGAGTCGAAAGCCTTGGCCAGATCAATGAATACGGCTGCACAGTAATGTTTCTTATCGATGGCGGTTAAGATATCGTTTAGGACCTAGAGCGTGGCTGATGTGCACCCATGATCAGCTCTGAAACCAGATTGCATAGCAGAGAAGGTATGGTGAGATTCGAAATGGTCGGTAATCTGTTTGTTGACTTGGCTTTCGAAGACCTTAGAAAGGCATGGTAGGATAGATATAGGTCTGTAGCAGTTTGGGTCAAGAGTGTCCCCCCCTTTGAAGAGGGGGATGACCGCAGCTGCTTTCCAATCTTTGGGAATCTCAGACGACACGAAAGAGAGGTTCAACAGGCTAGTAATAGGGGTGGCAACAATTTCGGCAGATAATTTTAGAAAGAAAGGGTCCAGATTGTCTAGCCCGGCTGATTTGTAGGGGTCCAGATTTTGCAGCTCTTTCAGAACATCAGCTGAATGGATTTGGGAGAAGGAGAAATGGGGAAGGCTTGGGCGAGTTGCTGTTGGGGGTGCAGTGCTGTTGACAGGGGTAGGAGTAGCCAGGTGGAAAGCATGGCCAGCAGTAGAAAAATGCTTATTGAAATTTTCAATTATTGTGGATTTATCAGTGGTGACAGTGTTTCCTATCTTCAGTGCAGTGGGCAGCTGGGAGGAGGTGTTCTTATTCTCCATGGACTTGAATCTCAGACGACACGAAAGAGAGGTTGAACAGGCTAGTAATAGGGTTGGCAACAATTTCGGCAGATAATTTTAGAAAGAAAGGGTCCAGATTGTCTAGCCCGGCTGATTTGTAGGGGTCCAGATTTTGCAGCTCTTTCAGAACATCAGCTGAATGGATTTAGGAGAAGGAGAAATGGGGAAGGCTTGGGCGAGTTGCTGTTGGGGGTGCAGTGCTGTTGACAGGGGTAGGAGTAGCCAGGTGGAAAGCATGGCCAGCAGTAGATAATTTTAGAAAGAAGTCAGCTTTACGTCTCTAAGGAAATGTTTAGCAACATTTAGTAGTGTTGTTCCACCGATTAGATGCCTTTCGAGTAGTTTAACTTGGTGGGAAATAAACATTTTATTTCACCTGATTTTAACGTTGTCATAAAAAGCACATGTTCACTTAATGACAAACCATTTTCCCCATCTCAGTAGGTTTAAAAAAACATACTATAGTAAGTGACTATTAAGTGCCAAATAAAGTAACAGGGACGACCGTAAAAGAGTAGACGACGTCATCTTAATTCAGCCCCAAATACCCTTGAGACAGGAGGAATGGAAGCTTGTTGTGTGCAACAGGGATGGGTATGTAAATGCAAGCTTCACAAAAAAATGTACATTGTTAAAACATTTTTTGCCTTCTATCTACGTCTAACAGGGCTGACGTGTTATGCTCAACCCTCTCAGTTTTCCACCACAAAACACCAGAATATGGCCAAAAGGAGTAGAACAAGCTCACCTGCTTTACACTCTGATTTGACTTTGAAATGTTTTTTTACCTTCAAATTAATCATCTTCAGAAATGACTTTGACAACAAAATAGCTAGGGCTTTAAAACGACGGTGAAAACCTGGAGAAATTTTGGGGTTAAGTTGGTTAAAATCTTCCTAGAAGTCATAGAGGATGCATGTCATGGGGAGGCAGGGTAGCCTAGTGGTTAGAGCGTTGGACTAGTAACCGGAAGGTTGGAAGTTCAACCCCCCGAGCTGACAATGTACAAATCTGTCGTTCTGCCCCTGAACAGGCAGTTAACCCACTCTTCCTAGGCCGCCATTGAAAATAAGAGTTTGTTCTTAACTGACTTGCCTGGTAAAATAAAAACTCTGAACTTTAGCAAGTGTGAATGTAAAAAAAAAAAAAATTAAGAATAAAAAAAATTGGATTTATTGAATTTTCCATGTGGTCTATATTAACAGGCATTTTTACAATTCAGCATTTCTACTTAAAATATCAAATATGCCTTTTGGAATGTCTATTCCTTTCTAACTTTTGTGAGTGTAATGTTTACTGTTCATTTTTTATTATTTATTTCACTTTAGTTTATTTTTCACTTGCTTTGGCAATATAAACATGTTTCCCTTGCCAAAAAAAATCTATTTGATTGAGAGAGAGAGAGAGAGAACTTGAAGGTTGTGTAGTTGAATCTAGGGTTAGGTAATGGTTGAGCTGGGGTATGGACATGAAGCTTAGATTAGGGTCAGGGTACATGTGGGCATACATGTGTGTGATGCCGATTGCACTCACGTCTCTTATAGTCATGAATATGCAGATGGGCAGAGGACAAGTAGACGTCCACATCGTGCTGAAATACCTCTTCAAAGAAGCGCTGTCGCTCTCTCAGTTTCAGCTGCTGGGCTGAGTCCAATTCTGGGACTCTTTGAGCATGCTCTGTCTCCGCTGGAACATAGAACAACAGAACATATCAGTCAAACTCTAGTCTAACAGGTATGCAGAATCAACACTTCTCCCCAAATCTGTAACAAACAATAACCAGAAGGGGGCAACAATGAGCCATGGGAACAAGAAACTGTCATCTCAGATTCTGGGGTTGAGAATTTTAGGCTTTTCATATCCTCTTGCAGACTTGGTATAACCAAGTGTAACAGACACTTTTAGCATCATAGCACATGTCTGTACAATATTTCATACTGATGCCTTACGTTGAAATATGATTGATTATTGATCCTGTAACCTATATCATAAATGCATTCCTTTGTTCATGTAGAATATGCAATTGACAATCCACTGGGATTCAAAAACATCAACTCCACAGCTCCATGTATTCTGATTCAATCCAGATAAAGCTAATGCTTTTACTGTTGCAGGTCCATAACTTACCTGACCAGTGTGGATGGCCAGAGAGATGTAGATCAATATATACGATATTCACACTTTACCGTAGTGTACTATATTCAATCCCTCCACACCCACCAATTGCTTTACAAAGGCCAGCTGTCAATTCCCCTACTAGATTAATCTTGTTTAGGACAGAATGCAATCATATTTTCCACCTCATCAGAACCATTGTAATAAAGCAGAGTGCTGCTAGAGCCAGGGGAGGGGACAACACTGAAGTGTATACACAGGGAGAGAGGAAAAAGAAATGCAAGAACCCAGAATGAACTGAAGAATGCCAGTGTGTTCTGGGCACAGAGTAAATCACCCCCCAGTTTTCATCACCTTTTTATGATGGGCTCCCTGAACACATCATTTATACAGATGTCAAGAAGTCTTCTTCCACTGTTAACATATAACTCAATCTGTAAACACACTCATTAATGGGTTAGCGAAGTAATATGGAACAAGTACTGTGAGATCATAAAGTGATGGGTAGTGTCGTGTCTTGACTATCATTAACGTGTTTGACTGTTATTTTATAAAATAATTACATACCACATTCAATTATTATGCGATTAAATTAATCATATAACAATTAGTTAAGTAGTCTGGGGCACCACGGGAAAAGTGATTTAACAAGTTACTATCTCCTGACTAAACTCTAAAGTCAAGTAATTCATTCTTATTTACCTTCCATCTCATTCTGAATGTCGCAAAACTCTTGGATATCTGCACGAACCCTATCATAAATGATGAATCAGCGATATACAATTGTTTTAGTTTAGTTTTATTTAACCTTTATTTAACTAGACAAGTCAGTTAAGAACAGATTCTTATTTACAATGACGTCCTACCCCGCCAAAGCCGGGTGACGCTGGGCCAATTGTGCGCCGCCCTATGGGACTCCCAATCACGGACAGATGTGATGCAGCCTGGATCAAATTGGCTTAATTGTTGATTACTAACTAAATAATCACACAGAACTACATTAACACACAAACAGGATAGCTTACACATTGATTACTACCCAATGCAATGAAAAGTCCCTAGTGGACTAAACCGATATGACGGCTTGTTACACAAAATGGAGGATTCTAAAGAGAGGAAAAGGAAGAGACAAAGGAATTCCACTAACATACATACAGCTGATAACTATGCTCATGGAAATGTGAATACTTTGCACATGAACGGCCGCTCATTCAAAAGAATTGCAATGTACATTTTCATGTGTATGTCTTTGCCTTCTCTCTGTTGAAAACACTCAATCCATTTACGAGGAGTAAGTGAACAGAAACTCTCGGGTTGTGTAAGTCTCTGGTTGTCCTTCCAGAGGTCACCATGTCTTTTGTAGTCATAGCTTCTTGGTTTCAGGTGTCTGTTAGAACGTATCTTCAAGAAAAAGTGCTTGTTAGAATGGCTAACATCACATTTCATCTTCTCACAAATAGTTTAATATTTAATCACATAAGTTCCACAACATTTAGATGTAAATCTGATAACTGGGAAATATACACATTCAGAGATACAGTTATGTTGTTATACCGTCCTTAATGAGATCCCAAAACAACAACTGATCTGACATAATTGTTCTTTCAGTACCCACGGACCATTCCAACAGTTTGGTTTGGATTATAGAAATATTGTTTCATTATTCAACCTTTTGACGTTACCATTTTGGCAGGAGGAATCTCCTTGTAACAAAGAGGTCTCTTTCCCCTCCTCCTGCAAAGCGCAAAGGAAAAGTTTCTACAAGGTATTTATGACCATCATAAAATGGCCAACTTCTGTGGAGCGGACCTACTGTAACCTGATCCTTCAGATCTTCACAGGAGAGTCATGACAGTAGCCTACACCCAGCAGACTGACATAGGCTACATTGGGGCTTTCAGCACAGTTCTGTAAGTGTTAATACATCAATTGCACTCTCTCTTTCCTCTCACCACATCCATATATTGACCTCCTACTGAACAAAACTGTCTGGGGATTTAGGCATAGTGAGAATATACAGGCAGGGATTGGGCTAATTGGATGAGGCTTTTAATCCTGATCTAAATTGGGAATAATGTAAAGATTATGTGGCCTGTGCTGTGATCACTGATCATCCTCAGACAGTAATGAGGCTGTAAGAAGCTGAAGACAGATATCAGGGTAGGTATCAGGGCAGACATAATAATAGGGGGAAGAGGAACTAGGCCTCTGACCACAGGGCTGCAAGCTCCGTGTGGATGTCTGATAGTATTGTCACTGTGACAACGTCTTTATTGCTGAATTTGTTTTAATCCTTGCTGAGTCATGACAAGGAACCGCATAAAGCAGTGTTGCTTTTGTTTGGTCCATGCTTCTCTAACATTACAGTAAGCAAATGGTATAATGATAATACCAATGGTGTTTCTGGTTTTCCTTTGTATGCAGAACGATTTAAGTCTGTCTGAAAATGACAACAGGTCTCCCCAGTCCAGTCTGCTGTGTCAGCTCCAAACTCCCCATGGGTCCTGTGGAGCCCTCTGTCTAGTGACAAAAGGAGGCAGGCCGGTCACAGCAACTCCCTGTCTCCCCCAGTCTGAAAGCCCTGTCCTGGGGCCATCCGGGAAGGGGAGGAGAGACAGCAGAGAAAAGGCTTCACCTCACCCCCCTGGGCCTGACTGTCTGTCTGCACCACTGGGCACCATTGGGAATCACTGGGCAAACACTAAGACACTGATCCATGTGGAGGACAGCCTCTGACACCAGCCCAAGCAAACTCTCAGCGCTCCAGAGGCACAAAACCAGAATGACACAGAAAAAAATAAAGAGCTGGTGAGAAGTCTGCTGCATCCTGCCAAACATTCAATGAGTTATGTCTGTTTATAACTGTTACAAACCCATTTGACCCTGCAGTCTAGGGGGGATGGAAACTTTAGGTTTATTTTTCAAACACACAGTAATGGAGGGGGGGGGGGCTGAGCTGGACCCAAGGAAAGAAATAATAAATATCCAAAAACCCCTTAGCTAGTCTTGCATGCTTCAAGAACAGCTAGCTAACTAACACATTTAAATACAGTGGGTGGTCCGCCCAGTTCTAAGTTTTCCTACGGGTAATGTATGCCCAATGTAAGCTTCTGATAGGCTAATTGATGTAATTTTAGTCAATTGGAGGTGTACCTGTGGATGTATTTCAAGGCCAACCTTCAAACTCAGTGCCTCTCTGCTTGACATCATGGGAAAATCAAAAGAAATCAGCCAAGACCACAGAAAAAAAATGGTAGACCTTCACAAGTCTGGTTCATCCTTGGGAGCAATTTCCAAACGCCTGAAGGTGCCACGTTCATCTGTACAAACAATAGTATGCAAGTATAAACACCATGGGACCACGCATCCATCATACCGCTCAGGAAGGAGACTCGTTCTGTCTCCTAGAGATGAACGTACTTTGGTGCAAAAAGTGCAAATCAATCCCAGAACAACAGCAAAGGACCTTGTGAAGATTCTGGAGGAAACAGGTACAAAAGTATCTATATCCATAGTAAAACGAGTCCTATATCAACATAACCTGAAAGGCCGCTCAGCAAGGAAGAAGCCACTGCTCCAAAACGCCATGAAAAAGCTAGACTTTGGGTTGCAACTGCACATGGGGACAAAGATCGTACTTTTTGGAGAAATTCCCTCTGGTCTGATGAAACAAAAATAGAACTGTTAGGCCATAATGACCATCGCTATGTTTGGAGGAAAAGGGGGAGGGCTTGCAAGCCTAAGAACACCATCCCAACCGTGAAGCACGGGGGTGACAGCATCATGTTGTGGGGGTTCTTTGCTACAGGAGGGACTGGTGCACTTCACAAAATAGATGGCATCATGAGGTAGGAAAATTATGTACATATATTGAAGCAACATCTCAAGACATCAGTCAGGAAGTTAAAGCTTGGTAGCAAATGGGTCTTCCAAATGGACAATGACCCCAAGGATACTTCCAAAGTTGTGGCAAAATGACTTAAGGACAACAAAGTCAAACTATTGGAGTGGCCATCACAAAGCCTTGACCTCAATCCTATAGAACATTTGTGGGCAGAACTGAAAAAGAGTGTGTGATTAAGTAGGCCTACAAACCTGACTTAGTTACACCAGCTCTGTCAGGAGGAATGGGCCAAAATTTTCACTTTTCACACCAAAGTACGTTAAGGCATTTGGAAATTGCTCCCAAGGATGAACCAGACTTGTGAAGGTCTACAATTTTTTTTCTGAGGTCTTGGCTGATCTCTTTTGATTTTCCCATAGTGTCAAGCAAAAAGGCACTGAGTTTGAAGGTAGGCCTTGAAATACATCCACAGGTACACCTCCAATTGACTCAAATTATGTCAATTAGCCTATCAGAAGCTTCTAGAAGCCATGACATAATTTTCTGGAATTTTCCAAGCTGTTTAAAGTTAAAGTCAACTTAGTGTATGTAAACTTCTGACCCACTGGAATTGTGATACAGTGAATTATAAGTGAAATAATCTGTCTGTAAACAATTGTTGTAAAGTACTTGTGCCATGCACAATGTAGATGTCCTAACCGACTTGCCAAAACAAAAAATTTGTGGAGTGGTTGAAAAATGAGTTTTAATGACTCCAACCTAAGTGTATGTTAACTTCCGACTTCAGCTGTAAGTGTATTAATGTACGATAAGTGTTAGATATTGTTAGATAAGAAAGGCTGTCTTGTGACACAATAGCACTACAATACAAACTGTATGTTAGCTCTTAACATTTGTCCCCCCCAAAAAAGGCAGAAAGAAAAAGAAAACTCAATGGACCAGTGTGGCTTTACTATGTCAGGTATAGATTGCATACAACAAGGTCACTGTAGAGGTCTGTGTGCTCAGAGCAGAGCTGACACTTGGCATGCGGGGAGGGAGTGACTCCTTTTTCTCTTCTCACGGTCATATGCAATCAGACATGCCCCTGTCTTCTCTTATTATGAGGGCAGTGTGAGAGCCATGCTAACAAAGCAAGATGCCAGCTGAAATTGAGGCCAGGTATATGAGGAATATCAAAACATGCCAGGGTATATCTCAAAATACTGGCTGCATGACTGATGTCTGAATGTGTATCACAGTAATAAAGTCTGATAATGTCGCGGCAGTTTTGGAGAACAGCAGTTTGGTCATACTTTAGATCACTCACTGTCTTCCTCGTCCTCATGTTAGTGCAATAGTTCCTACAACCAGGTTGACATTGATTGATTGGTGCTTGATGTATTTTCTTAAGAGGCCTAGTACCTGACCTATGCATGAGCTAAAGGGAGAGTAGTTAACAATGCAAATCTTCCCATTGATTTTCCTATTCCATTTTGTTACCATCTAATCACCTTTATCAATAAGGTCTGGGGAACTCACAGCTGACCTTTTTATCTTTGACCCGTTCCCTTTTTCACAATGGAAAAAACTGGGTCACAAAATGACAAGGTCACAATGTCTCCGATTGCTGAGATCACTTTTCCGGTCAGTCATTCTCCATTCCTTACCCAAACCCCCCACTTCACACCACAAGCCATCCAGAGTGGCAGCCAGTGGGCAACACAGAGCGGCTATTCAGGAGGGAGGAAGAGGGGGGACGCAGATGAGAGAAGACTGAAACAAAACAGATGAAAGCAGATTGTCAGAGGGCTATAAGTTTGACCTGACTTTCTTACAGAAAGGTTTTTCCGTTGTTTTTACTCACTCCCTCTCTCCCCCTCAGGGAATGAGTTGTGGGTTGGACAAAGTGTGTGGGATTGGGGCTCAGTACCAGCTGGATGTGTGGAATGAGCCGGACTCGAACAGAGCCGGACGTGTCAGCTTTCCCACTCTGCCTCCCCACACAAAGACAAACCCAGATCCTCCACTCTGACGGGAAAAACAGAAAAAGCCCTTTGAGACAAACACAAAAGCAGGGCTGTAAGGGAGTAGGCCTGGGCCTGATTCTAAAGACATGACGCCAGTGAGAGGAAGTTATTTTACTCCATAGGCATGTCGGGAAGGTTAGGAAGGGGTACACCATGACATCATCAACACACTGTCCTTTCCAACAGGGACCTCTCTCCCTCTCTGTATCATACTCACATTAGACCTTAGTGCTATTCAGATACAGAGATAGTGAGAGCTGAGGGGCTGATGACCTCGTGACTGGAAGAGCTGGCCTCAGAACGACAAACAGTGTTTGGGAAGAAAACATGGATGATTAGCTTTCTAGGTGATCCAGTTGCTTTTGAGTTTTTGATCTTTCACTGGGGCTGCTGGTTTGTGGCCTCCCTACATTCCCCAGTGGAGGCAGCTCTCAACACAAAAACCCTATGGGAATGGCCACTTCCTTTAGTGCAAACACTGATTATAAACTTGTTTGTAATTTTCAGGGAATTCTCTACCACCAAGCAAAAGTGGTTTCATAAAAGTGACAGAGTTAATTTCCAAAATAATGAAGTAATCCTACTTAAATAATCATTTGGAATTGACAGTAAACTGCAAAGACAGAGCCATTCAAATGTAGGTTTCCTAGCGGTGGAAGACAAAGAATGAGGGGTGAGCACAGCCTGTGCTATCTCTCTATCTCTCTCTCTCTTTCACAGGATGACAACATGGCACCAGTAATCAGTGTTAGATGTTGTTCAGGATAAGAGATGAATCATCTGCTGGCACATCGCCAGGCAGTGAGACAACAGCAGGTAGTGACAGTGACTCCTGATCAGATTGATCAGGACCAACAAGACGTGACATAATGCTGTTAGGGACTGGGGAAGATGAGACTGGTTAACCTTTACGACAGGACATGTTGCTGAGGGTGTGTGGGAGGGTAAGAGGAGGGATTGTATTTCAACATGCACCATCTCACCGCTTGTTCTGGAGATGTGTTTGAGGGAAGAAGTTGGGAGGAAAAGTGGATAAAAAAACTAAAAGGAGTGAGATAAGAAAGGTCAACCAAAGAGTAAAAAGTTCAATGGAAGTGCAAAGAAGGAATGTACATATAAAATAAAATAAAAAAGGAGGTGTGGAGTAGGCAGGGAGAGCCCAGAGAAAGAATGAGTAGACAGGGAGATGCCAGAGAAATAATGAGTAGACAGGGAGAGCCCAGAGAAAGAATGAGTAGACAGGGAGAGCCCAGAGAAATAATGAGTAGACAGGGAGAGCCCAGAGAAAGAATGAGTAGACAGGGAGAGCCCAGAGAAAAAATGAGTAGACAGGGAGAGCCCAGAGAAAGAATGAGTAGACAGGGAGAGCCCAGAGAAATAATGAGTAGACAGGGAGAGCCCAGAGAAAGAATGAGTAGACAGGGAGAGCCCAGAGAAATAATGAGTAGACAGGGAGAGCCCAGAGAAAGAATGAGTAGACAGGGAGAGCCCAGAGAAAAAATGAGTAGACAGGGAGAGCCCAGAGAAATAATGAGTAGACAGGGAGGGCCCAGAGAAAGAATGAGTAGACAGGGAGAGCCCAGAGAAAGAATGAGTAGACAGGGAGAGCCCAGAGAAATAATGAGTAGACAGGGAGAGCCCAGAGAAAGAATGAGTAGACAGGGAGAGCCCAGAGAAAAAATGAGTAGACAGGGAGAGCCCAGAGAAATAATGAGTAGACAGGGAGAGCCCAGAGAAATAATGAGTATACAGGGAGAGCCCAGAGAAAGAATGAGTAGACAGGGAGAGCCCAGAGAAAGAATGAGTAGACAGGGAGAGCCCAGAGAAAAAATGAGTAGACAGGGAGAGCCCAGAGAAATAATGAGTAGACAGGGAGAGCCCAGAGAAAGAATGAGTAGACAGGGAGAGCCCAGAGAAATAATGAGTAGGCAGGGAAAGCCCAGAGAAATAATGAGTAGGCAGGGAAAGCCAAGAGAAAGAATGTGCCAACTCTGATTGGGGCTCATTAGCTGAGGAGGATGTCTTTTCCGCTGCTCTCTCATCATCAAATTCCACCTTCAACAGTCTAGTGGCTGGCAAAAGCTGGCACTATGGAGATCATCAGCTGGCCATGACTGCCTCTAGGTAACTGGAAGTTCATTGGATCAATTGTTGCAAATAAGGGGGCAACATAGAAAATGCTTCAGAACAACATCAGATTATATGAAGCCCTATGCAATTACTTTGTTTATTGAAAGAGCACTGTCCCTGGCTATGTAAACTGACCAGGGTGGCAGGCAGTAGCCTCCCTTTCATAAAACAGATGACAACATTACAGTTTAATTCGATTGCTAAACGACAGTGGGCACAACTGGAGTCACATGTGCAAAACTCTAACTACAGTCTGCACTACCAACAGTCACCTGAGCTAAACAGTTCACATCACCTGCAAAACTCATTCCAAGCAGCACAACTCTTAACACATGGCTCAAAACACGCTCAGTGCAGCCAAACACTATGCACAACCCTCACTGAGATAACACACACTGTCACTCAGAACACACTGAGAGTAAAAACACTAGCATCAAACACCAATACAGAAAATACAAACTTTTCATCTTTACAGTTTGAACAATTTCAGTGACTTCATACAAAGTAATTTTTTCTTCAAAGAAAAGAGTGACATTCTTTCACATGATTTATAATTTTTTTAGAACATAACAATTCTTTAAGGTAAATGAAAATTAGCAGTTTGCTTCAATAGTCTGTAGTAATTTACGGAATTACAGTAATGAGAAAAAAAAGGTAGAAACTAAAAGTACATACTGTAATTCGAACAAATAATTGAGGGGCTAATCCTGCCTCTCTCTAGCATCAGGCCACAGGTTTTCTTCAACATCACATCTAATGTTTTCTCTTGCCATGCACCTGGGGAAGAACCTTCTGGAGTGCCTTATCCATCCCTGGCAGTCCTCTGGACTCGTGTCCTCACATCCGGCACGCATGGCTTCCAAAAGAGACATTTGGTCATGTGGGAGTTGACCAAACACTTTCCACCTCCAGGCAGAGAAAAACTACTCTATTGGGTTGAGGAAAGGTGAATATGCAGGCAGGTACAAAACCATAAATCTGTGATGTGCTGCAAACCAATCTGTGACAGCTGCAGAGTGGTGAAAAGCAACGTTATTGCAAACTATGACAAAAACTTGGGGGTTTCTTACTGGCTCCCCCTGTTCTGCTGGCACTAGCTGAGCATAGAGCTGAACACATCTTCCTTGTTCCATTTCCAAAATGAGTCTTTCTGAGCTCTACCTATATATACTGTAATATGTGTGTGTGTTCACTAACAAGTCTAAAACAAGACACCTGCTTAGCCTTTCAGCTGAAATTGCAATCAGCAGTGTTTGAAAGGCACAAGGCTGAAATCTATTCCGTTTTGAATGTGTGGTTCACAGTTTTGACAGCAGTGTGTTAGCATTTGAACAAAGTGCTGTAAATCCACAGTGTTGTGCAGGTTGTGGTTAAAGTCATGGGATAAGTGTGTAGAGTTTTGAAAACTGTGTTCAAGCAATGAAAAACGAACTAGAGTTTGGTCCACATGAACTGCTGCTGTGCAGACTGTAGTTAGAGTTTTGCACATGTGACTCCAGTTGTGTCCACTGTCGTTTAGCAATCGAAAAAAAACTGTAACAATTATGTAGAAGATGCCTCTTGTCGTTTTTTTGGTTTACACCGTTTATTATTGGGCTTTATTCATCCTCCTGCTCTCTCTCCTGAACCTCCCATCTGGGCTTGGTTCCAATTGCGAAGAGAGTGAATTATTGATGTTGAGAGTTGAGCAGTGTGTGTGTGTGTGTGTGTGTGTGTGTGTGTGTGTGTGTGTGTGTGTGTGTGTGTGTGTGTGTGTGTGTGTGTGTGTGTGTGTGTGTGTGTGTGTGTTTTCCCACCTTTATTTAACCAGGTCAGCTAGTTGAGAGCAAGTTCTCATTTACAACTGGCGACCTGGCCAAGATAAAGCAAAGCAGTGCGACGGAAACAACAACACAGAGTTACACATGGAATAAACAAGCGTACAGTCAATAACACAATAGAAAAAAATAAAGTCTATATACAGTGTGTGCAAATGGCATGAGGAGGTAAGGCAATAAATAGGCCATAGTAGCAAAGTAATTACAATTTATCAGATTAACACTGGAGTGATAGATGAGCAGATGATGGTGTGTAAGTAGTGATACTGGTGTGCAAAAGAGCAGCAAAGTAAATAAAAACAATATGGGGATGAGGTAGGTAGATTGGGTGGGCTATTTACAGATGGACTATGTACAGCTGCAGCGATCGGTTAGCTGCTCAGATAGCTGATGTTTAAAGTTAGTGAGGGAAATGTAAGTCTCCAGCTTCAGCGATTTTTGCAATTCGTTCCAGTCACTGGCAGCAGAGAACTGGAAGGAAAGGCGGCCAAAGGAGGTGTTGGCTTTGGGGATGAACAGTGAGATATACCTGCTGGAGCGTGTGCTACGGGTGGGTGTTGTTATCGTGACCCGTGAGCTGAGATAAAGCGGAGCTTTACCTAGCGTAGACTTATAGATGACCTGGAGCCAGTGGGTCTGGCGACGAATATGTAGCGTGGGCCAGCCGACTAGAACGTACAGGTCGCAGTGGTGGGTGGTATAAGGCACTTTGGTAACGGATGGCACTGTGCTAGACTAGATCCAATTTGCTGAGTAGAGTATTGGAAGCTATTTTGTAGATAACATCGCCGAAGTCGAGGATCGGTAGGATAGTCAGTTTTACTAGGGTGTGTGTGTGTGTGTGTGTGTGTGTGTGTGTGTGTGTGTGTGTGTGTGTGTGTGTGTGTGTGTGTGTGTGTGTGTGTGTGTGTGTGTGTGTGTGTGTGTGCGTGTGCATGTGTGTGTGCATGTGCGTGTGTGTGTGTGTGATTATTGCATGTGTGTGTTTGGACTGTGTGTGTGTGGGGAGCTTGCAATGGGTTGAATCACAGACTGGCACCACCAAATGCCCACTCTGTAAATACTACAATGACATCATCTCTCCTCTCCCAGCACACTCCGGACTGACAATAGTGCCATTTATGGGTCAGTCAGCCTCTGTCTCCTATGCCAGTGCCCTCTATGTGGCCCATAAGCAGACTACTCATCACCACTTTGAAGCCAAGAAGCTGAAAACTGAGAGACGTCTCCATTAGACTACACTCACCATGAATGAGCAGAATTTGTCTGGAGTGTTGTGAGGGAGCGGATGTACTTAAAAGCATCGATAGGGTGACACTGTTGGTCAACTAAGTTCCCTCCATCATGACTCATCATGCCCTTTGGCAACACATCAACTATCACATTGTTCACCTTTCCAGGTGTTCCTGGAACCTCTTTGTTGCTCATCCTCTTTTTGTGATGAATAGCCCACATTGCTATTTTCAAATCAATGGAGAGCATCACTGGAATGTTTGGTTGGACACAATAGAATAGTTCTGGCCTTACACTGATCTATTCTGTTGATGTTGGTATTTCTCATGAGCCTGAGTAGTTTGGCACTATCATCGTGGGTCCATGGTGAACAGCAAAGACCAGAAACCAAACCACTATGTATTTCCCATACAATACTAATGATACAGTGCCTTGCGAAAGTATTCGGCCCCCTTGAACTTTGCGACCTTTTGCCACATTTCAGGCTTCAAACATAAAGATATAAAACTGTATTTTTTTGTGAAGAATCAACAACAAGTGGGACACAATCATGAAGTGGAACGACATTTATTGGATATTTCAAACTTTTTTTAACAAATCAAAAACTGAAAAATTGGGCGTGCAAAATTATTCAGCCCCCTTAAGTTAATACTTTGTAGCGCCACCTTTTGCTGCGATTACAGCTGTAAGTCGCTTGGGGTATGTCTCTATCAGTTTTGCACATCGAGAGACTGAAATGTTTTCCCATTCCTCCTTGCAAAACAGCTCGAGCTCAGTGAGGTTGGATGGAGAGCATTTGTGAACAGCAGTTTTCAGTTCTTTCCACAGATTCTCGATTGGATTCAGGTCTGGACTTTGACTTGGCCATTCTAACACCTGGATATGTTTATTTTTGAACCATTCCATTGTAGATTTTGCTTTATGTTTTGGATCATTGTCTTGTTGGAAGACAAATCTCCGTCCCAGTCTCAGGTCTTTTGTAGACTCCATCAGGTTTTCTTCCAGAATGGTCTTGTATTTGGCTCCATCCATCTTCCCATCAATTTTAACCATCTTCCCTGTCCCTGCTGAAGAAAAGCAGGCCCAAACCATGATGCTGCCACCACCATGTTTGACAGTGGGGATGGTGTGTTCAGGGTGATGAGCTGTGTTGCTTTTACGCCAAACATAACGTTTTGCATTGTTGCCAAAAAGTTCAATTTTGGTTTCATCTGACCAGAGCACCTTCTTCCACATGTTTGGTGTGTCTCCCAGGTGGCTTGTGGCAAACTTTAAACGACACTTTTTATGGATATCTTTAAGAAATGGCTTTCTTCTTGCCACTCTTCCATAAAGGCCAGATTTGTGCAATTTACGACTGATTGTTGTCCTATGGACAGAGTCTCCCACCTCAGCTGTAGATCTCTGCATTTCATCCAGAGTGATCATGGGCCTCTTGGCTGCATCTCTGATCAGTCTTCTCCTTGTATGAGCTGAAAGTTTAGAGGGACGACCAGGTCTTGGTAGATTTGCAGTGGTCTGATACTCCTTCCATTTCAATATTATCGCTTGCACAGTGCTCCTTGGGATGTTTAAAGCTTGGGAAATCTTTTTGTATCCAAATCCGGCTTTAAACTTCTTCACAACAGTATCTCGGACCTGCCTGGTGTGTTCCTTGTTCTTCATGATGCTCTCTGCGCTTTTGACGGACCTCTGAGACTATCACAGTGCAGGTGCATTCATACGGAGACTTGATTACACACAGGTGGATTGTATTTATCATCATTAGTCATTTAGGTCAACATTGGATCATTCAGAGATCCTCACTGAACTTCTGGAGAGAGTTTGCTGCACTGAAAGTAAAGGGGCTGAATAATTTTGCACGCCCAATTTTTCAGTTTTTGATTTGTTAAAAAAGTTTGAAATATCCAATAAATGTCGTTCCACTTCATGATTGTGTCCCACTTGTTGTTGATTCTTCACAAAAAAATACAGTTTTATATCTTTATGTTTGAAGCCTGAAATGTGGCAAAAGGTCAAGGGGGCCGAATACTTTCGCAAGGCACTGTACCTGTGATACCTGTGTTGATGTGGGAGATGTGTAAGAGATTTGTGGGTCCAGCGCATGCTTACAGATTTATGAATAATGAGTAATAACTGTGTTGTTGTATTTAGTAAACTACAATATGCCTGTAGGCATTAACAATTATACCTGGTCTGAACCAGGGTTTGTTTTCACCAAGCAGAGAATGGGATGATGGGAGATTTGATCCAAACTAATTAGGAGGACTTGCTTTTAGGCCTTGGTTTTAGGCCTAAAGTTTTAGGCTGTGTAGATTAAAGGATCTAAGTGGAAATAGGTATGAACAGACGGTCATTAAAGGCCTGTAGTGTGTTCACATACATAATGTACATACACACACATGCACATATACACACACCATGGGACATTGCATGTGCACAGCATCCATGGATATTGTGTGTTCATCAAGCTGTTGGTCAGCCATGCATGGGGGGAAAAAAAATACATTATCTACACTGCAGCTGTTGCTGTCATAAAGTAATATTAGTACAGGTGGAATAAATCCAGAGGATTTTGTTGTGGCCACCTCTCCATCCAACAGTGGGCTGCACCACCTTTCAGAAATGTACTATGCTGTGTCTGCCTCAGTGGGAGACTGGCTCTGTTTAAAATGAGCACTCTGGCAGCAGCCATCCTGTGAGCCACTAGCATACATGGGGAACAGATAGGAGTTCCATGCAATGCTGCAGGGAGAGACACCAGTCTTATCTATATAATGGAGTTAGTCCAGTCAGAAAAGGAAGGGATCTACCATGGTTGGTGAAGAGTAGAATACCTGAATGGGATACCTGGGACACACAATGTTTGATCACCGAGCATGGTTGGAACCACAACAAAACCATGTCCGCAACAACATAAAAAATATGTGAGAATAAGTTGTGTGTTTGCAATCAGTTATGTCTTATCTGGTGTACATTCAATACGAACTGCGCATTCACTTAATCATTCCCAGCCTGTCATGTAACATTTCAACAGTGTGACAACAGCTGTTCAGTCCTCCAAGCCAATACATACCACTGTGCCCCTCCAAACAAAACATTCCCACACAATACAGAACATACAGGTAGGGCACTGGGCACTGGGACCGGTCAACACATAGATAGCGGATGTCTTCTCTCTCAGTCATTGTCTGATCAAATTTAGCCACGGACTGACTGACCCTATTGCGACAAATTAAATTTCCCATTTCTGTGTTTCTCTGTGAGAGCATCGTCTGTAGGACAGCCTGTCTGTAGCCCTATGTCACTGCAGTCACTCTATAGATACAGACACACAATCTCATTAGGAGTTAGAGATTCATGTCAGTGAAACCATTGGATGTCTTTAAGGCCCCAATTCAAAATGAGAATATACTGTATCCCTTTAAGAACCCTCAACGTCTTGAGTAAAGTCCCACTGATTAAAGCGTTATTATGGTACATTACTCATGGGGATGATTCACCATTCTAGTCTTTATTTGGCTAGCAAAGAGCATACAGTATGTCAGCCTTAGTAACATCAACAAACACCAGGTCCCTAACACATCGGCTGAACAGTCAACGTTTCAATGCACACACACACACACACACACACATATTATTTGCTTTCAATGCACACACACACACACACACACACACACACACCAACAACAACATCAACAACAGGAATCAGTAATCACCCATAATTACTTGAACAGGTTATGTTGATTGTGGCTTGGTTTATGTTTCTCTTCACTAAATATTTAATGAGTTTGTCTGTCTGTAAAGCTACTACAGATACCCAAATATGGACAGGAATTTTCTCTATGTAGCGTTCTGCTCAGCAATAGGGGATTACAGTGATTGAAACTACAGATGTAGGATCTTAATTTGATCACCCTGTTGCAGGAGAACTGTAAAACCTGTAGTGTATTTGAGGTTTAAAAAAGTTTGTAATTTCAACTTTGAAATGTCAGTTTATTTTCCCCTATGAAAAATGTATCAACCCCTACAAAACTGTTAATTACAATCCACATAATAATTTACATTTCCTGTTGCTACAGGATTATTTTCATGCTGTAGAAAACTGCCTCACATCTGTATATAGATTATAATTATTTTTTTAACAGTACAGTACAGTACAGAATAAACGACTAAAATGATCTGTAATGACTTATGGAATATTCCCATTGTTACATAGTCTTTCCAAGTCCTACACATTCGAGTAGTTTTTAAGAAAGGTAAAGAAGCTTTAAAGTTACTCACATGGTAGACGCTTGTTGTGGAGGTTTGCCCCAGATGAGCTCATGGTGCTGGCAGCTTCGGAAAGAGAGCTGCAGAATCAGATTAGGTGTGCTGTTGAGGAGGACTGGAGGGTCAGGTCACACAGTCAGGCACAGAGATGAGATGGGGTGGGGAACAGTCAGCCCTTCAGAGCCTCAGCAGGACAACTCATCTCCCTCCTTCTCTCCTGGGACAGAAAGAGAGTCAAAGCACTCCCAAGAAACTCACTGGCTCTCTCAAACACACTCTCTCCTTTCTCCATGGAACAGTACAGGACCCTTCTCTCTGAGTGAACTTACTCTGTCAACTACAGTATTTGGATGAGAACAGCAGGTTAGGGCTTTGTGGAGCATACCAATTGGTCATTCACAGGGGGAGGAGCTTGGTGTGAGAGGGGTGGATAGGGGAGAGTGCAGGGTCCTTTATGTAACAGTGGAAGATACCAAGTTAGTAGACAGACACTTGCTTTTGTTATTTTTGTCATCCTCTCTCTCTCTCTCTCTCTCTCTCTCTCTCTCTCCCTCTCTCCTTTCTCCTCTGTGTCCCTCTCACTTCCAGGGTCAATTGATGTGCACAAAATGCAATGCGACAGGATACAAGATCTTCTTGCCGTTAATGGAATAGTATTGATGTTATTGAACAAATCAACGTCTTTTTTTAGGCTTGCCTCTGAAAGAGCACACACTGTTCTTCAGAGGAACAGTTGATTTCAGCGCTTCATGTATAATTCAGTTCATGGCAAAGATTCAATTTTTCATCACAAAAATAGCATTAGAAGCCAACACCTCCAAAATAACCTATTGGGTTTAGCTAGGCTGAAAACAATTTCTTCTAGAAATGTATCTTTATTTTAAAGAAATCTTTAGAGAAGTAAAAGCTTAAAATTATACTTAACTTCTTAATTGCAGGGCAGTTTTGATAGCGTACTATGCTTATACCGCATTGTATCAGTAGGTATTTTAGATGTAAGGGTAGTACCGTCCCATCAAATGTATGTGTTGCCTGGGACAATAGTGATTGCCTGCAAATACAGAAATAATGATCACTCAGTACAACAACATTGTGTGAATATCAAAGTAATTGACACCATCTAGTGGTCAAAAGATGTATTTCCTTTTCATTGCAACCTGAGCTGTTGTAAATAGATATTATTCTGCATTTAAATAGCTAATATGAAATGTTTTATTTGCTTGATTTGAATAGGCCTTATATAGGCCTTTAATTAGCCTTGAATTATATGGTATATAAATTGTAATATCAATGGGAGTTTATTGTATAGGATGTTTCCTGTGAGGTGGCATTCTTTCAAATGAAAGCACACACATGCTGCCACCCAGAGAGAGACATATAGAAAGAGATGGAGAGAGGGGAAGGACATGTGAATAACTATCTGTCTTTGTGGAAACCTTAACAATAACAAGTCTTGGTATCCATGCATGGGTGCAGATGTAAGCTACTGACTGCAGATGCATGTATACTCTCATGGGTGTTTGGAGGACGTGGGAGTGAGAAAATAATACGTTGATTTGTATCAACAGTGATCTTCCTAAATGTCAGAGAAGTGTTAGTTGAGGTAGTGACTCCTCCAGCTTTAACTCTTGACATGTCCTGTACTGTCTGAGAGAGTGTGTGTGGGCAGAGGAAGAATGATGTGACTCAAAATGAGAAGCTCTTTTCGCCTCTCTCTAATGTGTGTGTGTGGGCTTCATCATGACTGGGGTTTCACCCTGCAGAGCATGGGGCATCTGGAGCTACCTGTAAATCAGATTGCTTTCCTATAGATGGGAGATGCTTGAATCAAGGGCCATGATCACTTTTTATTCTGTAGAATGAGAGTAGGGCTGAATAGAAATACAAAGAGAGGAGAGAAAGAAGAGTATTAAAAGAGGGAACATATCTTTTGTGTCCTGAGTTCAAAAATTGTGTTTGTTCTGAATGTATATAGGTCTAAATACTGATCCTTTTAACTGCTGAATAGAAAGCAATTAAGGCTGATAATTTTCTAACTTTACTGACATTCACACTGTCTGGCATTTGGTTCAGTGTTCACAGTAATAGAGAAGTAATAGAGAAAATGGAGTAATAGAGAAGTGGGTTGCGAGAATTCACTGTGGTCATTTTCAACAACTGAGAATTGCAATAAATGTGAAGCCAACGGAAGTATTTTCAGAATGGGATTTCATTTTCAGAATGTGTCTTCCTATATATTCCCTAGAAGGTTCTGCATTCCAACTGGTTGAACAGGCATGAAAGCTAAAGATGTGTAATGCCCAGAACATTCTAAGCTATAGTTTCCCGCCCTCACCACAACTGGGCAGAGTTCCAAGCCCATCAGGCAGCCATACGCCTACTATCAGCTGACGAGTATCACAGCGGTCTCATGTCTAATTATACACAGAGAGAGAGAGAGGGAGAGAGAGGGAAGGAGAGAGGGATGGGGAGAGAGAGAGATGGAGAGAAAGTCAGAAACCAGAAAGAAGGGTTGTGAAAGGGAAAGAAGGAGGGAGAGGGAGTCAAGACTGAGCTAGAAACGGAGAAAGAGACAGAGCAACAGAGAGGAAGTGAGGGAAGGAGGGAAGGAGAGGGCACAGCAAATCTGGTAGATATGTTGAGAGGGCTAGAGATAGTGGGGGTGTAAAAGAGAGTGGGAGGAAAAAGAGAGAGTGCGTCTGTCTGATAGACATAGTGAGGCTGTCTGGATGTTCCCATTCACTCTGCAGCATGCTGTACTAAAGACTCACACCTTAACCAGAAGAGAGAGAGAGGTAAGGTGTCAGCTGTTCAGATGTATCTTGGGAATGTGATAATATGTGTGTAAGTGTGTAGGAGGAAGGTATTCATCTCCTTTGTAGTCATTAGATGTGCATGGTATTCCTTTATGTTACGGTTGAAGTGGTAAAAACTCAATAGCAATAATATTGCATCAGTGATAAAGTGCATCTAACCCATCTAGATCATTAGGCTTCTCATCAGTCAGAACTTACACAACACGATATGACCAGTTATGTTTGGGGTGTAATTTGTAACTTGGAAATGTGTTGCTTGAGAAAAAGAGCTCTGCACATAATGATAACAATACCAAAAGAAAAGTATGTTTCAGGACTTTCACAGCAATTACTGTTCCACTACAAGTAACACACTGTATGAAGATTGCATTTGCATAGTCGTAGTATGACATGCACAGCAAGGTGAGGTCAATTGATACCCTTAATAGGTTATACTACCAGTCTGCTACTCTGAGTTTTTGCCCAATGATTGGCCTCTGTCAGTACAGCCCTCTGTGTAAGGAATGTTTCTCAATTTGAGGGTGTATTCTGTCCCATTCTTATGAGGTCATCTAGTCTGTACACACAATGGAAGGTATGATCCAAGCTATACTTCCAAGACATGTCTGTTAGTCAGAGTGAAAGAGCATCATTCAGCAATCAAGGGAGCTGGTGACTGCTCTGCGGTGGTGTGATGACACCATTCAGGCCTTGGCTTTAGCTTTGCATAAGATTGCACCGTAAAGTCTTGCTCTGTTTTCTTCTATCACTTCTCTTCAGGCTTTCGGTCAAATCATTTAAATAAAGAGCATGTCGATTTGAATAGGTAAACTACTGGCAAGCGTGTGCATTGTGAAATATCTTTATGGTATGAGCTGTACATAGGAAATGCAAGGTTAAGCTACATTTCTATATAAGGTCATTATTTTGATACAATATTGAGAAGTATAACAGTTTTATCTGCATGTATTTTGCTCAGATTCACATGAATACATTATGCATTTTGTTGCCGTGCTGCATAGTAGGTCAGCTACAGCGAAATGAATAACTCCTGTTGATGGTAAAATCAATGACATCCCATGTATGAAGATCATTGGGTAAGAGTGTGATATATTATTCAGACAAAGTAGATTATATTTGTCATTAGTGTTGGAAAGCACAACACAGCACCCCTGTGCAACACCTCCCCTCATCTACACTGTTCCCACAGTATGCACAGTAATATACTGTGTTACCATAGTAACTTCTTCCTAAGTAGATCCAGTTAAAGTTTAGTGTTCTAGTGAGCCAGACTTCAGCTGTCAATCACACTCTCAATGCAGCAGTCCGTGGTTTGAAAGGCTCTAATTTGGAGGCAATGGAGAAATTAGTGATGAGATTTCAAGGGCACAGTCACCATCTGTAACTCCATAGGGGTCTAAGAGAGACAGGGAGAACTGGCAGAGAAAGACCATGTCTATCACTGATGTAGCAAATGTTAAAGAGAGAGGGAGAGTAGGGAGAAAAAGAGGGATATGAGAGAGAGAGGGCGTTGTGAGAGTGCACAATGAAATATCGTTTATGAAATGCATCATCAAAAGTCACATGACTATAAGCTGAAAAGCCTGTAATACAAGGCTATGAAATGTATAAAATTATCTTGGTGTCCCTTCCTCTTGGGCTTTTGACATAAGGATGAGAGTTAAATTATAATTTATGTCAAACAAACACCTTCCTGTCTTTTTTCAGATTGGATCATTGAGACTGAGAACACCTTTGACCGCTCTGTCAGTGATGATTCACCAGAGAGTAACGGGATCCCTTAGGGTGCCTCTTTCACATGAGGCCTATGTGACTTAACCTCTCCACAACAACCTGTAGGCCAGGGAACTGAAGTGTCAGTATATGTGACGGCTGTGTGAACCAATGAGCACCACACTAACCCCAGAGACCGGCCTAGGCAGAGAGAGTCTCCCACCCAAGAAGAGGGACCCCAGACCAGGCCTCTCAGAGCAGCCTCCTGCTGTCACGTTCAAGGTCCCCTTCCCCTACAAGAGCCATAATGAAGTCAAGCCCTACAATGCATCTTACTCAGACCTGCTCCCTCCTACACCTGCATCTGTGCCCCCGCTATACCAGCCCTGGACCCAGTCCCCCACCACAGCCTCCACCACCAGAGTCAACCCCTATCTCCCCTCTCCTGTCAATGACAGCTATGGCTGGGCTGAGTGGAAGGAGCACTATTACAGAGGTTGGGCTGCAGTGCCTTCAGGGTGGGAAGTTCCCTACATTCTCCATCACCCCTCAGAATACCCACGCCACCCCTCTATCTGCAGACACATGGTCTTGCCTACAGAGGAGCCCAGTGGGGTGGAAGCAGGGTACAGATGGCACCTTAATAAAAAAGTGAGGGAGAAGTTAAGTCCACACACCACACAGCAAAGCAGACAGAGCGGCCCATATATGAGAAGAAGGAAACAGGGGGGCCACCAGCCACGACCCAGCTCAGGGACAGGTTCTGCCCCACTGAACACTGCTCTATCTCCTACCGCCAACAGGAACCTACACCACCACCCTGAACTGGTATACACAAACCTCTCCACAGCCCCTAAGTACCATGCTTCAGGGCAAAGTCCTTTGGAGTTTGAGGCACAATCTTCCATAAGACCATCACTTATTGATCAATCAACAGAGAAATATTGGACCATGGGAGTAACAGAAAAAGTATGTGTGCCTCCACATCTCTCCTCCCATCACTCTTCCTACCCTTCCACCTCTTCTGACCAGCTGCCCTGGTTGCTCCCTCACTTTGCGGCAGGCTCTTTAATCGAGCTCAAAGATGGGCGGCTGAGGAGGGTTGAGGATTTGCAGACAGAAGACTTCCTAATCGGCGCGGAGGCTTGTCCAGAGCTGCGTCTGAGCTGCTGCACTGTGCAGCACATCTCCCCCTCCACAGCCCCCTCCCTCTCCCGCCTCCTCATCCTCCTACACGAGGAACACTCTCAGGTGAGCTGGGTCTGAGCCTACTACATCATTACATCACATGAGCTCATGTCAGTGTGTTTGTCATTGTATGCTTGTCTACTGACATTTCCATAATTTATAACATGGAATTCAATATACAATATATCATAAATATTTGCAAATAGTATAACTCTGGATGAGTCTAACCCTAAAGAAAATGAAATACATTCCTGCAGTATCCCTCATTATGACACTACATCAATGCCAATCCCCAATTTCAGAACACTAACACCACTTTAGTAGACAAACAGAGGTACTACATTGTGACTGTAACAGTATTTTTTCCCACAGGAGTTCCTGGATGTGTATGTGGAGTACCCGTTCTTTGTACGTGGGCGTGGCTGGTCCTCCTGCTGTCCCCAGAGAACAGCCCGTCTTTGTGGCCTCCGCTGCCACCAACTTAGTGTGGGTGACGTCTGCCTGGCTCTCATACCCACATCACCCTCCGTTCCCCCACCTACCCAACCCCAGCGTCCTGGCACCTCAGCTAAAGGGCCTAAGCCCCTGCAAACATCCTGCCCCCAGGCTCCTCTTCCCCCTGCTCCAGATAGGCCAAAAGCAGGGCAGAGAGGGGGGTTGGAACCAGCACGGAAGAGGCGTTGGTCAGCCCCTGAGCTGCGTGGCCCAGGCACCAACTGCCCGGACTGATAAACACCACTACCATATGGAAAGGGAGCCAGCAAAGTCTAACTTTTGTTTTATTATCTTTATCTCAACCTCACACTCTTTCCATCCCTGTCTTCGTGGCTGTCTTTTTCTAATTTCTGCTTGTCTTTTTTATATAAAGGTTTATTATGATCAAGGAGGAAAGAAATATAGATTTGACTCTCAGGATTCTGGATCCTAAGCAGAGTACAATTGCAGGTATTGGTCTAAAAGCCATGGATTATCAGGGATGTGAGAGAGAATATATCAGGCACAATATATTACCTTGACCCAACTCTAGAATTGCAATTTTAAAGGAGTCACCCAATATTATTAAAACTTGAAAACATAAACACTCCTAATTTTATCAATGAGATCATTCAGGGGAAATACATGTCATTCTATGCTACCTCTATATTAGCAACTTTTATTGACAGAACTGATTTCTGTATGTAGAACAGTGAATGTTGAAGTAGGCCCCAGTGAGTGTGAATGGCTCCCTGTGTGCTGTATAGCTGACAGTTGTTGGCATTACATGATGCACTAGATCCCCTTCATTGGTATCCGGTCTGTTCTTTTACCTCAACTTTTGCTACAGTTTGACAATCCTTTATGTTCTGAAATTCTAACTGAAATATTTCTGTTGATGAAGAATAAAACATGTTAAAGGGCTCTATTCAATCCGTATGGCGGAAATTCAGCGTTACAGCGTGATAAACATTTCAAATGGAATGTTCTGTGGAAGCAGAGACTGTATTCACGGTAAATGTATTAGGACAGCGACACCATTTTTGTTGTTTTGGCTCTTTATTCAAGCACTTTGGATTTGAAATGAGTAGAAGGTTAAAGTGCAGACTGTCAGCTTTAAATTGAGGGTATTTTCATTCATATCTGGTGAACCATTAAGAAATTACAGTGCTTTTTGTACATAGTCCCCCATTTTAGGGGACCAAAATTATCGGTCAAATTCACTTATACAGTATGTGTATTAAAGTAGTAAAAAGTTAAGTATTTGGTCCCATATTCATAGAACACAATGACTACATCAAGCTTGTTACTCTGAAAATGTGTTTAATGCATTTCCTGTCTGTTTTGATTGTGTTTTAGATTAGTTTGTGACCAATAGAAATGAATGGTAAATAATGTATTGTGTCATTTTGGAGTAACTTTTATTGTAAATAAGAATATAGTATTTTCTAAACACTTCTAAATTCATGGGGATGCTACCATGATTACGGATAATCCTGAATGAATCAAGAATAATGATGAGTGAGAAAGTAACAGACGCACAAATATTATACCCCCCCCCCAAAAAAAATATCTGCCGTTATTGTAATTGTGAGAGGTTAGCATGTCTTGGGGGTATGACATTTCTAGCACGCAATCTGTAACGCTTCGGCAATACAGACTGAATAGAGTCCTAAAGTAGGCTACATTTACTATATTTTACCTCACCAGCTGATGTTTACAATATTTATATACATATGCTTATAGAGCCTATGATAGATTATACATAAACCATCAACGTCTTCAGTTACCATGTTTTGGTTGTCAGTGTGTGAGAGAAGGCTTTTCTGGCCAAGTGATATAAATGTATTACATCTGCTATGCCTATGAGAGTTTCTGTGCAATTTGCTGCTGTAATCTGACATTTAGTTTTTACAGAAAATATGGCCTCGATCGCCCACCTGCAGGTCTGGAAGGACATCAAAAGGAAGCTGGAACAGAATGATAGCTCAGAGTTCTCTTGTGGGCAAAACCAATGGCATCTCTGGGACCACATGCCTTTCTTGTGCTGTGCAGAGCTTGGTGATATATGTCTGTGCCTCCTCCTCCAGGAAACTCAACCCAAAAGGGCATACTCTATCAATCCCACACAGTCTCGTATTAACCGTCAGCTCTGCCATCTCTCACAGCAGCAGCCTCTGAATCTGCACACAGACAGCCAGATGTCTTACACCTGACCTCTGCTCCGCAAAATACATAATCACCTACATGCCGTTCAAAGGAAAAACAGACAGCCATTTTGTTCTCATCGAAATCAAAGTAAACCCAGCTGTTTGTGGAAAAAAATGAACTATGCTGTAAAGAAGAAACGTGTCAAAGTAAACCCATTTCAGAGACTGTCTAATGCAATCAGATGCAGCAGTTTTACCCAGCAATTGTTTTACACAGAGGCGCTGGGTGCACACAGCAGAACTGTCCAAACTGGATTTATCTTGTTCAAAGGCACATCTTAAAATGTCTACTCATGGATAAACAAGCAATTGCTAAATTCTTAATTCTGCTCCGTTTTGGAGCATCTTTAGAATTTCATTTGAGTCTCATGCCTCTATCCAGGGGGACATCTTTTTGTATTCATCAATACTTTCCTTTCTTTGTTCACTTAAGAAAAATGAGATTATAAATAAATGGATGACAGTTCAGTGTCTGTGATGTTTCATTCCTCCACGGTACTGACTGGGAATTCTATTGCGCTCTCTAGATGAGTAGCCTTGTCCCTATCTTTAATGCACCATGTAGTGGAGACAATCCAGATGCCAAAGATCTTCTTCGTAGTTGGGCTAGAGCAGTATGCCTCTACTGCTAGGGCAGTATTCCTCTACTGCTAGGGCAGTATGGCTCTACTGCTAGGGCAGTATGTCTCTACTGCTAAGGCAGTATTGATAGTACTTGTCAGTTTGCAGCCAATAATAAAGGCAGTTGGTCTTCCTGCCAGTCCTGAAGCAGCAGGTCCTTATAGATCCGGCAATAAATGAGTTTTGCTGCATAATCCCCATTTCCTCCCCTTCCTCCTCTTCCTCCACCAGCCCCAGTGTATCCTGAGAAAGGGAAGTCTAATGGTGGTCAGTGACAACCGCAGGCTCTGACCACCATGTTCCGGTACTTCTTCAGAATGACATTGGAGCTGTCGTCAAAGTAGAGGACAGAGATGCCGTGGAGCTGGGTGGGGGCACAGCAGGGTTTGGGCACTGTCTCTGGGTTTATGAAGTGGACCTGAGAGGGGGGAGGGGGGGGGGGGTAGAATAGAGCACTGTTATTAGAAATATTTAAGTGTGGGGTAAAATGTGCATTGATACTTTTGCAGTTTTCTATACAGGGTGCAGGACATCAAAGAGTGCTTTGATAAAAAAATGATGATAATAATAATAATTTACAATTTAAAGTAAAGACTCTACAGTGAAACCCTGAGAAAATGCCATATTCAACCCCCTCAGTAATGTATATGATAATATGAAAGCTACAAATATTCTTACCAGAGTCTGCACAATGGCATGATTGGTGGCATTCATGTAGGAGTTCAGGGGAAAAGAGCATTCGCCCTGGCAGTAGTACGCTGCATAGCCCTCTGGTGCAATGATCCAGTCCTGAGGGGACAATTGAAAAAATTAATTTCTCATAACAACATCCAACAAATGGGAGATGGAGATAATGTCATATTGAATATATTCAAGTCATACTCCTATCTAAGTGGGTGAATAGAGAAAGAAGAGGGGGTGCTCAGATCATTACCGTACAGAACAGAGATATCAGGACCTGGTGTGATAGAAGGAGTCGTAGTACTGTACCTGCCATCCCAGATCTCTGAAGCTGACATACAGCTCATGCTTCTTACAGCCCTGTTTCGGGTCTGTGCTGAGGGTCTCTGAAGACAAAGGGAGAAATTAACAGCATACAGATTAATCAGCACAATCAACTGTGATCACTGTTACTTAAACACTATAATAGAGGTGTTCCTAGTAAAATATTATTCATAGCCTGAAAATGAAGTTTACAAGTCTATAAAATGTTGACTGACTCATTAACCTCCAAGTGGGTAATTTGTGTACCTGCTGCAGCCTCAGCAACCTTCAGTGCGTCCTGGGCATTCCTGGGGTTTTTAGAGCGGTTGGGGTTGCGCCCCTTGTGGCCGTGGGCAGAGCGGACGCTGCGGAGACGAACCTCAGTTCCCTTAAAGAAGGCCACCATAAAGGGCTGCTTGTCCTGTAGCCCACTGCCCCACACCAGCCCTACTAGCCTGGGGTTCACACTCTGGCCTGTAGAGGGAGACAGAAATATATTAACATGTCAGTCCAGATAACATGTTGATATTTTTAAATTCAATGTTATGTGGTTGGTGTACCAGCCCTAGAGATCTACCTCTGTTGGACCAGCGGCCATTCAGTACTCTTATAACTTGTGACAGTGACTCACCATCCATGCTCTCTAGAGCTAGCTGCAGGCCCAAGTTCTGGTCCAGGTTCACTACCCACTGGTTACTGGTGGCTGTGATGTCAAACACCAGCCAGCCTTCCTCTATAGCCCACACCACACGCGTGTCCAGCAGGAACAGGTCCTCCTCACTGAGGGGCACATTGACTACTAACATTAGATACACAGCACATAAAGTCTCAGTTAGATACACAACAAAGAGTTACAGACCTAGGAAGTGTGTTCTTCTAAATTCTAACATCAGTTGCCTCAAGTCTGGAAATACGTATATATAGTATATGCATTTCAAACCATTCTCCTCAGTGGCAGTTTGGGATGCTGCTATGTAGTGCAGTATGTACAATTAAAGTAGTTATATAAAAGTTGATCTAGATAGCTGATACATATTCCAATAAATAGCAGAGACAGAAGAGACTAGCCACCCGGAGAGAACCCAGGATACAGTAAATCCAAAACAAGAGACGACATGCAGTGTCGATCTAACCCCACCGATAGCCATTATTAAAAGAGGTATCTTTATCACAGATGAAAATTCCCAGACTGATTGAAGCAGATATCACAGCTCTGGGGCAGATCTCACAGACAATGGATTTGTTTACAGATTGAGTTTCAGGCCCCCAGGCCCACAACACAGACTGTTTCTTTTTCTTGCCGCCTTGTTGTCTGTATGGAAGGCATGTGTGTCTCTGAATGACAATGGTGTTGTTCTTAGCACCGACATAGCCTCACTGTCACCTCTGTGGGACAGGCCATGCCTACACATGACTGGGCTCTGATGTCACCTAGCAGGACAAGCTGTGTGTGTGTGTGTGTGTGTGTGTGTGTGTGTGTGTGTGTGTGTGTGTGTGTGTGTGTGTGTGTGTGTGTGTATGTGTATGTGTGTGTGTTTTTTCTAGGTGGCCAAATCAAACTGTTGTTCACTACAATCTACTGCAAAGATAGCCTGCAGAGTTCTGTCCTACTATCCAGGTCTGTACCCAAACAATTTGAACTTCTACTTTTAAAAATCCACCTCTCTAAAAACAAGTCTCTCACCGTTGCCGCCTGCTATAGACCACCCTCTGCCCCCAGCTGTGCTCTGGACACCATTTGTGAACTGATTACCCCCCATCTATCTTCAGAGCTCGTGCTGCTAGGCGACCTAAACTGGAACATGCTTAACACCCCAGCCATCCTACAATCTAAACTTGATGCCCTCAATCTCACACAAATTATCAATGAACCTACCAGGTACCTCCCCAAAGCCTTAAACACGGGCACCCTCATAGATATCATCCTAACCAACTTCCCCTCTAAATACACCTCTGCTGTCTTCAACCAAGATCTCAGCGATCACTGCCTCATTGCCTGCATCCGTAATGGGTCAGCGGTCAAACGACCTCCTCTCATCACTGTAAAACGCTCCCTGAAACACTTCAGCGAGCAGGCCTTTCTAATCGACCTGGCCGGGGTATCCTGGAAGGATATTGACCTCATCCCGTCAGTAGAGGATGCCTGGATATTTTTTTTAAATGCCTTCCTAACCATCTTAAATAAACATGCCCCATTCAAGAAATTTAGAACCAGGAACAGATATAGCCCTTGGTTCTCCCCAGACCTGACTGCCCTTAACCAACACAAAAACATCCTATGGCGTTCTGCATTAGCATCGAACAGCCCCCGTGATATGCAGCTGTTCAGGGAAGCTAGAAACCATTACACACAGGCAGTTAGAAAAGCCAAGGCTATCTTTTTCAAGCAGAAATTTGCTTCTTGCAACACTAACTCAAAAAAGTTCTGGGACACTGTAAAGTCCATGGAGAATAAGAACACCTCCTCCCAGCTGCCCACTGCACTGAAGATAGGAAACACTGTCACCACTGATAAATCCACAATAATTGAAAATTTCAATAAGCATTTTTCTACTGCTGGCCATGCTTTCCACCTGGCTACTCCTACCCCTGTCAACAGCACTGCACCCCCAACAGCAACTCGCCCAAGCCTTCCCCATTTCTCCTTCTCCCAAATCCATTCAGCTGATGTTCTGAAAGAGCTGCAAAATCTGGACCCCTACAAATCAGCCGGGCTAGACAATCTGGACCCTTTCTTTCTAAAATGATCTGCCGAAATTGTTGCCACCCCTATTACTAGCCTGTTCAACCTCTCGTTCGTGTCGTCTGAGATTCCCAAAGATTGGAAAGCAGCTGCGGTCATCCCCCTCTTCAAAGGGGGGGACACTCTTGACCCAAACTGCTACAGACCTATATCTATCCTACCATGCCTTTCTAAGGTCTTCGAAAGCCAAGTCAACAAACAGATTACCGACCATTTCGAATCTCACCATACCTTCTCAGCTATGCAATCTGGTTTCAGAGCTGATCATGGGTGCACCTCAGCCACGCTCAAGGTCCTAAACGATATCTTAACCGCCATCGATAAGAAACATTACTGTGCAGCCGTATTCATTGATCTGGCCAAGGCTTTCGACTCTGTCAATCACCACATCCTCATCGGCAGACTCAACAGCCTTGGTTTCTCAAATGATTGCCTCGCCTGGTTCACCAACTACTTCTCTGATAGAGTTCAGTGTGTCAAATCGGAGGGTCTGTTGTCCGGACCTCTGGCAGTCTCTATGGGGGTGCCACAGGGTTCAATTCTTGGACCGACTCTCTTCTCTGTATACATCAATGAGGTCGCTCTTGCTGCTGGTGAGTCTCTGATCCACCTCTACGCAGACGACACCATTCTGTATACTTCCGGCCCTTCTTTGGACACTGTGTTAACAACCCTCCAGGCAAGCTTAAATGCCATACAACTCTCCTTCCGTGGCCTCCAATTGCTCTTAAATACAAGTAAAACTAAATGCATGCTCTTCAACCGATCGCTACCTGCACCTACCCGCCTGTCCAACATCACTACTCTGGACGGCTCTGACTTAGAATACGTGGACAACTACAAATACTTAGGTGTCTGGTTAGACTGTAAACTCTCCTTCCAGACCCATATCAAACGTCTCCAATCCAAAGTTAAATCTAGAATTGGCTTCCTATTTCGCAACAAAGCATCCTTCACTCATGCTGCCAAACATACCCTTGTAAAACTGACCATCCTACCAATCCTCGACTTTGGCGATGTCATTTACAAAATAGCCTCCAATACCCTACTCAACAAATTGGATGCAGTCTATCACAGTGCAATCCGTTTTGTCACCAAAGCCCCATATACTACCCACCATTGCGACCTGTACGCTCTCGTTGGCTGGCCCTCGCTTCATACTCGTCGCCAAACCCACTGGCTCCATGTCATCTACAAGACCCTGCTAGGTAAAGTCCCCCCTTATCTCAGCTCGCTGGTCACCATAGCATCTCCCACCTGTAGCACACGCTCCAGCAGGTATATCTCTCTAGTCACCCCCAAAACCAATTCTTTCTTTGGCCGCCTCTCTTTCCAGTTCTCTGCTGCCAATGACTGGAACGAACTACAAAAATCTCTGAAACTGGAAACACTTATCTCCTTCACTAGCTTTAAGCACCAACTGTCAGAGCAGTTCACAGATTACTGCACCTGTACATAGCCCACCTACAATTTAGCCCAAACAACTACCTCTTTCCCAACTGTATTTAATTAATTTATTTATTTTGCTCCTTTGCACCCCATTATTTTTATTTCTACTTTGCACATTCTTCCATTGCAAAACTACCATTTCAGTGTTTTACTTGCTATATTGTATTTACCTTGCCACCATGGCCTTTTTTGCCTTTACCTCCCTTCTCACCTCATTTGCTCACATCGTATATAGACTTGTTTATACTGTATTATTGACTGTATGTTTGTTTTACTCCATGTGTAACTCTGTGTCGTTGTATCTGTCGAACTGCTTTGCTTTATCTTGGCCAGGTCGCAATTGTAAATGAGAACTTGTTCTCAACTTGCCTACCTGGTTAAATAAAGGTGAAAATAAAAATAAAAAAAAACAATCATGACGGATAGTGTGGCCAAAAAGAGAGGGGTTGGGTGTAGGGAGGGGAGGGGAGGGTTGCTAGGTATTAGAGAATGGGGATTAAGTGAATGATGGCGGAGTGGGGAGTGAGGGTGGTGTTTGAGGGGGTGTTCTATATGGTCAAGGTGGGTCTCTGCAGTTTTAGGGAGTAGTATACAGTTTTATAAGGCCACACACATAAAGATGAATGGAAGAGGTGTCACCTGTCAGGGGGCTCCTGTAGCACCTGGTACACGTTCACATGGAAGGTCTCATTCTCATAGTGTTCTCCGATATAGTCCTTGTAGATTCTGAACTCTGCAGCGGAGACAGCTTCTCCCTCTGGGATATGGGACAAGTCAAAGCGGAATTCCCTGTTGCGCCGAGAAGACAGGACGTTCTGATCCAGCTCAACTGTTGAGAGGGGATAGTGGGAGAAAAGAGGTTACTCACTACCCATACCAACTGATCCCGGATCCGCTTTTTCCAACAGCTAACCTCATCCTTTAAAAGCTGCACAACTAACACAACGAACACTGACCCTGGAGGGTTAAAGGCACATCCCTTTTCTCCCCATATTCCCTGGTCTGTTGAAACAGTGGGGGGTGCATGTGTACCAACACACTCAGTGCTGTGAATACACTCAGATCAGCAGCCAGGTGGTGGTTTAATTCTGCCAAAAAATGTTGCTGAATCAAAGTCTTCTGATCCACATTGCTCCGCCCACATCTCAGAAGCAGTGTGTATAAAATAGGAAACTCCTGCTTCCATGAGGGAGCTGATTGATCTTAACATCAGTCTGCATAAAGCGCCAATTGGGGGGGGGGGGGGCTCCATGTTTAAATTACACACGTGCTGACCACAAGAAAAGCTTAAAGCGATGCCAGAAAAACCACAGCAGCCAATCCAATGCCCATACATACACCCTGCAGAAACTCTATGATTCTAATGTCATAATCCTCAAAATGTTATCCATAATCCACCATAGGAGAATACATTTAACCACTATACATGATACATGAAGTACTATATTCTAGAGGGGAATGATAAGAGTATTTATGTGAATGGTCTTTCTGAGACTAGGCTAGGCCTGATATCAGTCCCCCAACTGAGATCCACGGTGTCCCACCCTGCCCTGAAACAGCTGAGCCACTCTCAGAGTTTCCACAATAATGGTGGTGGGGCAGAGCCAAAGATTTCCTGAAGGTTTCCAGCGCTGTGTTTTTACAGCGTTACCCAATGTGTTTGTCCTTGGAAAGCTTAGTGGAGGTCTCTTGAGCAACGGGGGACTTCCCACACTGGAGGTGTGCAGAGTGGAGCGATGATTACCCATCTTAAACACATCCTGCCCACTAGCAGCCCCCATGACATCATATGTCTGTCTCACTGGTGCCTTGGTATTGTTTCAGTACCGAACACACACACACACACACACACACACACACACACACACAACTTAATGCAGCACACATGCACCCAACGCCTTAAAGCCCAGAAAACAACTTTTAACCACACACACACACCGTAAAGAGCATTCTGAACCATGCAAGTCATTTGTTAAACGATGGAAAGAAACCAGGGCGTTTTTATGAAGGCAATAATTGCTCGTAAGGTCTTGGTGTGTTTACGTTAGGGACCATTAGCTCCAGAGATCAGCCCTCAGATATGCAAACTTCTCTCTGTGAGGCATTTCAACACTTTTCTTAGCTCATGACACAGGGTTCAACGTGCGGCGCTGGCGTGGCACAATCGATAGATAGCCTGTTTGTTTATAATGAATCATTTTCAGCTGCCAATCAAAATGTATGGGTGAAGTTAATGAATATCCTACATCAGAGGCAAAACTAAAACCTAGAAAATCTACTTGGTATAAAATAAAGTAAGCTGGAATACAATGAAAATGCCTAATGAAAAAACACTTTCTTAATCAGATGTCTAAAATAACCCATTTCACAGCACCTATCCGGTGGTGTATGTGACAATAAAACATGTTATTGTAACCGCGTCTTTAAAAAAATGGAAACCATATTTAAAGAAGGGATTCAAAAATTATTAGAGGAATTATACAACTTTGAGTATCGAGAACAAATACCCTGCATGAGTCGCTTATTTCCTCCCCAAATCAGATTACTATGACAGTCAGGTTTCAATTTAGCCTGTTGGGTTCACAAACCTGTTACAAGTCAAACTTTGACCATACAGCACCATCTTCTTAATTTCATTTCACATGGAGCAATGTGAAAGATAACTGATAAGCCTGTCTCTTATTCCCATATGCGGCAGGTGTGTTCTCATGGAAGCAAGAACATCCCAAAGACATCTGTGTCTGCCTATGGCAGAGTCCCAACAAGAGGAACTAGCAGTACAGGAATGCAGGTCAACTAAGTCCAACCAGGAACCATGCAGTCAGGTTATAGTCATATTGGTTCAGCAGTGTAAAGTCAGACTTGAGCTCTCCACTCAACAGTATGGCTATAGCTCCATTATAACGACACAGATGTGCAGACAAGCTACAGATGTGTGCGGTCAAACTGCAGCTGAATAGTCAGATGTGTTGCATAGTCATGGAAATTAATACATATTGATAGTGGGCAGACTGGATGGTGGTTGGGGATTCTAACAGTCCTGACTCTATGTGGGGAAATGGTATACAGTGGGGCAAAAAAGTATTTAGTCAGCCACCAATTGTGCAAGTTCTCCCACTTAAAAAGATGAGAGAGGCCTGTAATTTTCATCATAGGTACACTTCAAGTATGACAGACTAAATTAGAAAACAAATCCAGAAAATCACATTGTAGGATTTGTAATGAATTTATTTGCAAATTATGGTGGAAAATAAGTATTTGGTCAATATCAAAAGTCTATCTCAATACTTTGTTATATACCCTTTGTTGGCAATGACAGAGGTCAAACGTTTTCTGTAAGTCTTCACAAGGTTTTCAAACACTGTTGCTGGTATTCTGGCCCATTCCTCCATGCAGATCTCCTCTAGAGCAGTGATGTTTTGGGTCTGTTGCTGGGCAGCACGGACTTTCAACTCCCTCCAAAGATTTTCTACCTATGATGAAAATTACAGGCCTCTCTCATCTTTTTAAGTGGGAGAACTTGCAATTGGTGGCTGACTAAATACTTTTTTGCCCCACTGTATGTACACACAAAACAAATGAGTAAAAAAGGATACCCTACAGCAGTTTCATTTCAATATATTAAATTCACTTAGGGGAAAGAAGAAAAAATATGTCCACCATTCCACAAGAACAGGGCATGAGAAGCCAAAGCTTTTTCCACTCTTAATTAGTTTAGGAAATGAAGGAAGCAAGACTAATAAAACTGAACTGATTCCATCATTTCCGGGATGCGTCAACATTGGCCACCTAAATACCTGCACATTGAGAGAGGGGGTAGAAAAGTTATCTTTCCCTCACTGGAAGCTGCGGTCTATCGAGGGCAAATGCCTTAATCCAGTTTGGCTTTAAGCTATCACTCCAGGGACTAGAGGTCGGCCGATTATGATTTTTCAACGCCGACACCGATTTAATCAGACGTTTTTTTTTACATGTATTTATTTATTTGTAATAATAACAACTACAACAATACTGATTGAACACTTTTAGTTTAACTTAATATAATACATCAATAAAATCCATTTAGCATCATTGCCCATCGCTCCACAAAATAAATAATCAAACATGTTCAATTTGGTTTAAATAATGCAAAAACAAAGTGTTGGAAAAGAAAGTAAAAATGCAATATGAGCCATATAAGAAAGCTAACGTTTCAGTTCCTTGCTCAAAACATGAGAACATATGAAAGCTGGTGGTTCCTTTTAACATGAGTCTTCAATATTCCCAGGTAAGAAGTTTTAGGTTGTAGTTATTATAGGACTGGGAAGCGCACTGGAGGCCTGGTGCATGGAGCCGGCACAGGTGGCACCGGACTGTTGACACGCACTTCAGGGAGGGTGCGGGGAGCTGGCACAGGACGTACCGGACTAGGAAGGCGCACTGAAGGCCAGATGCGTGAAGCCGGCACAGACTTCACCAGACTGCTGACAGGCTCTTCAGGTCGAATGTTGAGCAGAACACACTTGACCAACATCTCTCTCTCCCCCAACTTCTCCATCACCTCCCTGACGGTCTCTGGCTCTTTCCTCTGCTCAGCCGCCAGCTCCATGTTCCCCCCCCCCCCCCCCCCCCTGGTGCGTGGAGCCGGCACAGATGGCACCGGACTGATGACACACTCTTCAGCACGCCTGCGCTGTAGCCTACTCCTCGCCTCCACCTCTCTCCGGTATCCCTCATTGAATTCCTCCACCGTCTGCTATTCGGGCTCTGGCACTCCCCGCTGCTCAGTCGACCACCCCATGTGCCTCCCCCCCCAAAAACATCTTGGGGATTCTGTGGCCGCAGCCCCCGGCGTCGTCACTGTCCTTCTTGATCTTTATGCGATTCCCGCAAGGAAGGGTCTCGCATCCACTCCTGATCTCCTCCCAGGTCCAACTCACCTTCTCCTCCTTGGCACGCTGCTTGGTCCTTGCTTGGTGGGATATTCTGTCACGATCGTGATGAAAGACGGACCAAGGCACAGCGTGATTATAGTTCCACATCTTTATTTAAGTGAAACTTTTACAAAACAATAAACCAACAACGAAACGTGAAAGTAGTGGTGCTACATGCACATACACAAAACAATATCCCACAAAGCAGGTGGGAGAAAGGGCTTCCTAAATATGATCCCCAATTAGAGGCAACAATTACCAGCTGCCTCTAATTGGGAACCCTACAAATCACAAAGATAGAAAATAAATGACTAGAACACCCCCCTAGTCACGCTCTGACGTAAACACCTGACCTAAAGAACTGAGGGCTCTCTATGGTCAGGGCGTGACATCTATACCATTTGTATTTCATATACCTTTGACTATTGGATGTTCTTATAGGCACTTTAGTATTGCCAGTGTAACCGTATAGCTTCCATCCCTCTCCTCGCCCCTACCTGGGCTTGAACCAGGAACACATTGACAACAGCTACCCTTGAAGCATCGTTGCCCATCGCTCCACAAAAGCTGCGGTCCTTGCAGAGCAAGGGGAACAACTACTTCAAGGTCTCAGAGCGAGTGACGTCACCGATTGAAACGCTATTAGCGGGCGCACCCCGCTAACTAGCTCCGGAGTTGATAGGCTTGAAGTCATTAACAGCTCAATGTTTGAAGCACAGCGAAGAGCTGCTGGCAAATGCAGGAAAGTGCTTATTTAAATGAATGCTTACGAGCCTGCTGCTGCCTACCACCGCTCAGTCAGACTGCTCTATCAAATATCAAATCATAGACTTAATTATAACATAATAACACACGGAAATACAAGCCTTAGGTCATTAATATGGTCAAATCCAGAAACGATCATTTCGAAAACAAAACGTTTTTTCTTTCAGTGAAATACGGAACCGTTCCGTATTTTATCTAACGGGTGGCATCCATAAGTCTAAATATTCCTGTTACATTGCACAAACTTCAATGTTATGTGATAATTACTTAAAATTCTGGCAAATTAGTTCGCAACGAGCCAGGCGGCCCAAACTGTTGCATATACCCTGACTCTGCGTGCAATGAACACAAGAGAAGTGACACAATTTCCCTAATTTAATATTGCCTGCTAACCTGGATTTCTTTTAAATAAATATGAAGGTTTAAAAAAATATACTTCTGTGTATGGATTTTAAGAAAGGCATTGATGTTAATGGTTAGGTACAGTCGTGCAACGATTGTGCTTTTTTTTTTTGCAAATGCACTTTTGTTAAATCATCCCCCATTTGGCTAAGTTGGCTCTCTTTGTTAGGAATAAATAGTCTTCGCACATTTCAAAACGAGCCAGGCGGCCCAAACTGCTGCAAATACCCTGACTCTGTTGCACAGAACGCAAGAGAAGTGACATAGTTTCCCTAGTTAAAAGAAATTCATGTTAGCAGGCAATATTAACTAAATATGCAGGTTTAAAATATATATACTTGTATAATGATTTTAAGAAAGGCGTTGATGTTTATGGTTAGGTACACATTGGTGCAAAGACAGTGCTTTTTTCGCGAATGCGCTTGTTAAATCACCCATTTGGCGAAGTAGGCTATGATTCAATGATAAATTTACAGGCACCGCATCGATTATATGCAACGCAGGACACGCTAGTTAAACTAGTAATATCATCAACCATGTGTATTTAACTGGTGATTATGTGAAGATTGATTGTTTTTTATAAGATACGTTTAATGGTAGCTAGCACCTTGGCTCCTTGCTGCACTCGCATAACAGGTAGTAAGCCTGCCACGCAGTCTCCTCGTGGAGTGCAATGTAATCGGCCACGATCGGTGTCCAAAAATGCCCATCACTGACTGTTATGAAAACTTGAAATCGGCCCTAATTCATCGGCAATTCCGATTAATCGGTCGACCTCTACCAGGGACCACCAGGACTGGCTCTTTACAAAATGGTGGAACCCACATCTGGAAACAGACTGCCAATCAAATGGAGAGAGGGGCCATGGGTTCATGAGAGGAACGGGGACCCTGCATCCTTCTCATTCTTTCTCTTTTCTCTGCACTTTATATGCACTTACTTCTTCCCTTTTCCTCTATCCCGGTCACTCCACCCTGCCTCACATACATGCTCGCATAGACACATGAATGGGAATAGAAGGTTAAAAGTGCCAAATCTATTCCTGATGATAAATTGAGAACCTTACACACGCACAATAGGCCATGAAGCCCAACCTGTATCCCTCCTGTAAGCCTTGAGGCAGGACAACGAAGGGGAAAGGGTTGACTTTGGATGAAAAGCCCCAGCCGGATGGGAGCTACAGGCACCACACTGTCTGCTGTTTCACCATAGTGATATTAGACCCGCGGTGAGATCTCCAAAGGAAACAAAAGCAGGATTTGGGTTTTATAAACGCAATAATGTCCAAGGAAGCCCCCCCTACTCCTCCCACCCTACCCCCTTGATTTACGCCCACACACACACACACACACACACACACACACACACACACACACACACACACACACACACACACACACACACACACACACACACACACACACACACACACACACACACACACACACACACACACACACACACACACACACACACACAGCCACCTTAGATGCAGTACCTGTGACCAAAAACACTAAGGTAACCTGCCTAAATGACTACCAACCCGTAGCACTCACGTCTGCAGCCATGAAGTGCTTTGAAAGGCTGGTCATGGCTCACATCACGACTCCAACACCATCAAGTTTGCCGATGACACAACAGTGGTAGGCCTGATCGCAGAAAACGATGAGACAGTCTATAGGGAGGAGGTCAGAGACCTGGCCGTGTGGTGCCAGGACAACAACGTCTCCCTCAACGTGATAACGACAAAGGGGATGATTGTGGACTACAGGAAAAGGAGGTACGAGCACACCCCAATTCTCATCGATGGAGATGTAGTGGAGCAGGTTGAGAGCTTCAAGTTCCCTGGTGTCCACATCACCAACAAACTATCATGGTCCAAACACACCAAGACGTCCAAGTCGTGAAGAGGGCATGACAAAGCCTATTCCTCCTCAGGAGACTGAAAATATTTGGTATCCTCAAAAGGTTCTACAGCTACACCATCGAGAGCATACTGACTGGTTGCATCACTGCCTGGAATGGCAACTGCTCAGCCTCCGACCGCAAGGCACTACGGAGGGTAGTGCGTACGGCTCAGTACATCACTGGGGCCAAGCTTCCTGCAATTAAGGACCTCTATACCAGGCGGTTTCAGAGGAAGGCCCTAAAAATTGTCACTGGCTTCAGCCACTCTTGTCATAGACTGTTATCTCTGCTACCGCACGGCAAGCGGTACCGGAGCGCCAAGTCTAGGTCCAAAAGGCTTCTTAACAGCTTCTACACCCAAGCCATAAGACTCCAGAACAGCTAATCAAAGGGTTACCCAGACCCGTCTTTTACGCTGCTGCTACTCTGTTTATTATCTATGCATAGTCACTTTAACTCTACCTACATGTACATATTACCTCAATTACCTCAACTAACCGGTGCCCCCACACATTGCCTCTGTACCGGTACCCCCTGTATGTAGCCTCGCTATTGTTAATATACTGCTGCTGTTTAATTATTTGTTTATTTTATTTTCTATTTTTTACTTTACACTTATTTTTCTTAATACTTCTAAAAGCATTGTTGGTTAAGGGCTTGTAAATAATCATTTCACTGTAAGGTCTATTCGGCGCATGAGACAAATAAAATGTGATTTTAGTCTTTATCTCCCTGTTGATTTGTCCTGCCCTCCCCAGGGTACTGAAATGCCTGTCCAAATCATGCTAAACAAAGCCTTGCTAAAGCCGGTATCCCAGAGCACTGAAGGGATTCAGGGGAAATCAGATACAGCCATGTTGTCATAACATTTACAACTCAGAATGCAGAAGAATCTTATCTAAAGAGAACGTTACCATAAGCCTCCACGTTTAGAAGCTGCACACAAATGGAACGTCACTCACACACAAACACTTAGCTCATGCACTCGGTTCAACAGTAGAGTTATGTCTGCAAAGTGCTCACAAACAACAAAACGGCAGTGAAGAAAGCTTTCACCCTTTAATACTTATGCCAACAGGTAAACTGTGAATAAGCCTGCTTTCTACAGTCAACTCCTGTGATTTAAGGCAAGGTTAAGCCAAAGAGACTGACTCCTAACTGGAGCATCTACTGGGTCCTCAGCAGTGCTCTGTCTGACCAGCACAACACAACCACCCTTCACCTTGCCTGACCTCTGCTCTCCTGGTCAGTATTCCTACAGACCAGAAAGGTCCAAAGAGAAACCATGGTAGAAAGTTTTGTTTAAAAAAAAATAGAAAATTGTGTTATTTACTGAGTAGAAGGCTACCTACCCTACACTCAAAAACAAAAAGAAAGGAGTACCACCTAGAACCTAAACAGTTATTTGGCTGTCCCATAATAGTTTGGTTACAGGTAGAACCTTTTGGGTTCCATGTAAAACCCTTTCACCGAGAGTTCTATGTGGAACCCAAAAGGGTTCTCCTATGGGGATGGCCAGAAAACCATTTTTTTCTACAAGTGTATGAGCAATTGAGACACTGAATGAGTCAAAGTCAGCATAATGAGTGTATTAGCATTACAGTGCAGTGTCAGATAAATCAGAGTAAACCTAAACAAGCAGCTGTTTAATTATTGTGTTTAGGTCATGTTCATGGGAGATGTGTTGAGTAAAAAACTATTTAGAAGGTATTGTAAGATAAGAGCTTCTGTGTCAAGACTGGGTCATCGATTGTGCAAAGGTGAAATAAACGTTTTTTTTTGCTTTTAAAAATAAAGTGAGCAAATCGCGAAATATATGTTTTATATCATGTAGGCTAAACGATAACATATCAATTAATATCCATCGAAATGAATGGATACGTCTCTGGATATGGTGATAAGGAGGACATACCAAGATTGACAAAGCTCATCACCATATCCGCGTCATTGAGGAAAATACTGTTTTGCTGGGTCACCATCTGGGGCCCCTGGGTCGTTAAAACGGGCTTATAATATGAAACGTCTGCTGGCTGTTGTCCGTCCGTGGAAATAGCGTTGTACAAATCCAGCATGAACATCGGGGCAGCGTTTTGTTTGGTGTAGATATGCGGCCGGGGCCGGTGGGGCAGCCCCAGGATGGAGAGGATTTCCCGCTGCATCTCCCGGCGCTCCTGGCTCCTCAGACGGCGCTGGATGAAGCTGGAGTGAACCTCGTTATCAAGAGTGATGTTAGACAAAGTTGTCTCAGCCAAAATACAATAACCCCACGCAAGAAGCAGCGCCGAAGCTCGTCGACGCAATAAAGTCACCATTTTCAAATTAATGCGTGTAATTAATTGATTGATACAAAGATAGAGATATGCTATCTAAAATTACTGTCCCAAGTCCTCATGCATTGGAGAGCGAGCTTCGACCCTGATAGCCTACTTTAGAAGCTGAATCAAACATCAGCCAATCATCATCAGCTTTGGTGCGCACTGCAATGTCAGGCAAGGCTCCCCTCCTGCCACCGGACTTTACTGAGTTGCAGTATCTGAGGGGAGGGGTCGGTGGGCTTTGGCATGGGATTTCCCTATCCCTATGGTGGCGGTGGGGGGGTCGACGACATTTGAGGACATTTTTGCACCTCCATCTTGATAATAGAATAATGGTTGGGGACAAATTTACCCGCGATAACCGTTTAAAACCTTTATTGTCCTATCAAACCTTTGTTTGGACATGATTACAACACCTGCAACAGTTGATAAACTTTTGGAATTATGACTTAACTAAAACAAGAAGTCAGTCGTTTAAAGTACTGAAGTAAAAATACTTTAAAGTACTACTTAATTAGTTTTTTGGGGTATCTGTACTTTACTATTTATTTTTTGGCAACTTTTACTTCAGTACATTCCTAAAGAAAATAATGTACTTTTTACTCCATACATTTTCCCTAACACCCAAAAGTAGTCCTTACATTTTGACAGGAAAATTACTCTAGTAGTATTTTACTGGTGTCACGATCGTCGTATAGAGTAACCCAAAGCGCAGCGTGGTGTGAATGCATACTTTAATGATTGACGAAAAACATGAAGTACACTAAACAAACAAAACAAACTAACAAGACAAACGTGACCGCTATCGAAACTCTGTGCAAACATGCAACATAACATAGACAATAACCCACGAACCACAATACAAAACGGGCTACCTAAATATGGTTCCCAATCAATCAGAGACAACGACAAACACCTGCCACTGATTGAGAACCATATCAGGCCAAAACACATAGAAACAAACTAACTAGACATGCAACATAGAATGCCCACTCATATCACACCCTGACCAAACAAAACATAGAAACAAACAACACAAATAATGGTCAGAGTGTGACAGTACCCCCCTCCCCCCCTTAAGGTGCGGACTCCGGCCGCAAAACCTACCTATAGGGGAGGGTGTGGGTGGGCATCTGGCCGCGGTGGCGGCTCTGGCGCGGGACGTGGACCCCACTCCACCATAGTCATTTCCCTCTTCAAGGCCCAGAGTGGTGACCCTCGCCTCCTAATTAAAGGCCCCACTGGACTGAGGAGCGCCTCTGGACTGAGGGGCAGCTCCGAACTGAGGGGCAGCTCCGGACTGAGGGGCAGCTCCGGACTGAGGGGCAGCTCCGGACTGAGGAGCAGCTCCGGACTGGCTGACGGCTCCTGGCTGACTGGCGGCTCTGGCGGCTCCTGGCTGACTGGCGGCTCTGGCGGCTCCTGGCTGACTGGCGGCTCTGGCGGCTCAGGACAGATGGGAGACTCTGGCGGCTCAGGATAGACGGGAGACAGGCGGCTCAGGACAGACGGGAGACTCTGGCGGCTCAGGACAGACGGGAGACTCTGGTGGCTCAGGACAGACGGGAGACTCTGGTGGCTCAGGACAGACGGGAGACTCTGGCGGCTCAGGACAGACGGGAGACTCTGGCGGCTCAGGACAGACGGGAGACTCTGGCGGCTCAGGACAGACGGGAGATTCTGGCGGCTCAGGACAGACGGGAGGCTCTGGTGGCTCAGGACAGACGGGAGACTCTGGCAGTGCTGGGCAGGAGGAAGGCTCTGGCAGCTCTGGGCAGGAGGAAGGCTCTGGCAGCGCTGGACAGGCGGGAGCACCTGTAGGGATGAGACGGAGAGACAGCCTGGTGCGGGGGGCTGCCAGTGGAGGGCTGGTGCGTGGAGGTGGCACCGGATAAACCGGACCGTGAAGGCGCACTGGAGATCTTGAGCAACGAGCCTGCCCAACCTTACCTGGTTGAATGCTCCCCTTAGCCAGGCCAGTGCGGCGAGGTGGAATAGCCCGCACTGGGCAGTGCTGGCAAACCGGAGACACCATGCATAAGGCTGGTGCCATGTATGCCGGCCCGTAGAGACGCAGATGCGTAGAGCCGGCTTCATGGCACCTGGCTTGATGCCCACTCTAGCCCGGCCGATACGAGGAGCTGGAATGTACCTAACCGGGCTATGCACACGCACCGGGGACACAGTGTGCTCCACCGCATAACACGGTGCATGCCCGGTTCCTCTCTCTCTCCAGTAAGCACAGGAAGTTGGCACAGGTCTCCTACCTGGCTTCGCCACACTCCCTGTGTGGCCCCCCCCCCCAATACATTTTTGGGGCTGCCTTTCAGGCTTCCAGCCACGCTGCTGTGCTGCCTCCTCATACCGGCGCCTCTCTGCTTTCGCTGCCTCTAGCTCTGCTTTGGGGCGGCGATATTCCCCTGGCTGTGCCCAGGGTCCTTCGCCGTCCAGAATCTCCTCCCAAGTGCATGAGTCCTGCGTTCTTTGCCCCTGCTGCTGCTGGCCGTACCACGCTGCTTGATCCATTGTTGGTGGGTTATTGTCTATGTTATGTTGCATGTTTGCACAGAGTTTCGATAGCGGTCACGTTCGTCTTGTTAGTTTGTTTTGTTTGTTTAGTGTACTTCATGTTTTTCGTCAATCATTAAAGTATGCATTCACACCACGCTGCGCTTTGGTCTACTCTATACGACGATCGTGACAACTGGGTGACTGGGTGACTTTCTATTAAGGTATCTTTACTTTTACTCACGTATGACAATTGAGTACTTTTTCCACCACTGAAATTGTGCACCTGGTAAACTTGCAGGCTGGTGTGCAAGCAATGTATCATTATGACCACAGGTTTATCTACTTTAAGCCTTTCATATAGAGAATATTTACATTTTCTTATAGCTCCCTTTACAAAAAAAGATTGCAGAGTGCAGTTTAACTGCAGTACAATGCAGTATAACTGCAGTTCAACTGTAGTACATTGAAGTACACTGCAGTTATTCTGCAATTATTGCGTCCAAAATACCACAGTTCACTGCAGTTACTGCACTTTTACTGCAGTTTCAGAACTGCAATCTTTTTTCGTAAGGGTCTGCATGTACACATACCTATGCACTCACATCCACACGCAAAAGGACACAAATGTAAAAGTTACAAGAGCTGAAAGCACCTGTTTCCAGTAGGTCAATCCAGACTTAAAGTTTCTACTCCAGCATCATTTTGGGCAGCAAGTGAAGCATGTGACAGTTAGGGATATTTGATGACTTCTTGGCACAGCATTAACTCCTGCTGTGTCTGTGCCCACCTTTCCCATTATGGCAAGAGGCCTCAGGCCTGGCATCCAGCGGCATCCCCTCTGCTGGGGGCCATCCCAGGATTCCCTACTGTGCTCTACTGTTGAGATAAAATACATTCCAAACACTATAGTGAACTAAACACTGATTCCCTTTTTTAGGCTTTATTATCTATGCATAGTCACTTTACCCCTACCTACTGTACGTGTCCATATTACATCAATTATCTTGACTAACCCGTACCTCCGCACTTATTATCTTGACTAACCGGTACCCCCTGTATATAGCCTCATAATTGTTATTTTATTGTATTACTTCATCTTTTTACTTTAGTTTATTTACCAAATATTTTCTTACTCTGCATTGTTGGTTAAGGGCTTGTAAATAAGCATTTCACTGTAAGGTATACACATGTTATTTTCTTTTTGAACAGTTAATTGGGGATCTGATCAAAAACAATTATTTCTCCTTCTATACCCCTCTGAAAAGTTTACATCCCTCCAACAATATCAGTCTGAAGAGCATGCTTTTTTAATTTTCTATTTAACTAGGCAAGTCAATTAAGAACAAAATCTTATTTACAATGACGGCCTACTGGGGAACAGTGGGATAACTGCCTTGTTCAGCAGCAGAAAAACAGATTCTTACCTTGTCAGCTCGGGGATTCAATCCAGCAACATTTCGGTTACTGGCCCAACGCTCTAACCACAAGGCTACCTGCCGCACCTGCCACCCCTGCCGCCTTTTCAGCCTATGATATTAATAAATCACAAATCCCAATAGTATTTTTCTAGGGCCCATTACTCCCCTGTGGTCAATGAAAAGGTAATGGGGGATAATCCCCTAATCCGTCGTTCGCACCTGCGGACACCTTTGAACCTTAACAATGAGTCAGGGTCCTCCCTTGTTGTGTGCGTGAACAGCAGCACTGTGGAGACACATGACAAGGGAGGTGCTAATGTTGCCGCTGAATTACAGGACAAGGTGCGAAGTACCCCACAGCGAGGGGTTGTTTGTGTGGGAGGAGGATGTGGAGAGGCTGAGAACCTGTGGCAATATTCCAACCAGACAAAGCACCCACAAGCCTTACAGACACCCACACTCACACACTCATCTTTTCTATTGTTCACGTTTTTAATAAATGGGACTGCAGATTGATTTGAATGTAGTGGCACTGTACGTAACTTCTGAAAATCCACAGCGTAGAAAGAAAACCCCTCATTTGCAGTCCTTGAGCCACTGAACTGAAATGACCTCCTGGCTATGTTATTCTAATGAAGTTCCATTCAAGTAACATGCATACATACTTTCACACCCAAAATAGCAAAAATAACTATGCAAAGGTACGCGTGTGGTGTATGTGGAGAGACCTCATGCCAAGAACAAAGCCAGTTGTTACCCACATCCAGCTGCCTCAGTCCAAACCATGTCCCAGTCAGAAGTTATGTCTCATGGATTCGGGTGGAAATAATCCCTTATTCACATGGCTGGATTAATCTAAAGGAAAATATCAAAAGACATGGTTTTCACATGTGGCTAAACTCATATCTTGCCCTATGACAAACAAAACTTCTCATTGGGTGTCATTGCTTGCATTTAAATAGTTTCAGTTATGATTTCAAAACAACTTCCCACTGGGCACACACTGGTTCAATCAAATACTGTTTCCACGTCATTTCAATGAAATTACGTTGAACCAACGTTGAATTGACTTCTGTGCCCAGTGGGTTCTAACTATCACACATTCAGACATTTTAATTTGGGTTCTAATTCAACCACTTTACGTTGGGTTAGAGGATGCTGAGGAAGTTTTATATTTTATAGCTGCTGAGAACAACCATGGAAAACAACATTCCCTGAACTCTTTACTGCAGCATCTGCAGCATTTAGTGTTACATACACAGTCACATGCTGCCCTCTTGTGAATCAATGTGGTAATCGGGAATGTGAACCAAGACTACAGTAGTACATTTCTTTCCTCCTCACTGATCTAATAAAAAAGTTGTATATGCTCAATATTTGGGCTGGATAATAGTCCATGACTGAGAAGAAGGTCAGGTCAGCTCAACAATGTTGCTTATTATCATTTGCCACAACACTGTACATGGTCCTGAAAGTTGTATTTTTAAATTAGACAGGAATTGACGTAGTTCAGGCAACAGTGGCTAATGCAAATGTTTCATAACAGTATGTGTTACCGCCACTCAGTGTGTATCCATTAGTACTTTTATTATTATGTGTTTTACTTTTCTATTATTTCTCTATTTTCTTTCCGTCTGCATTGTTGTAGTAAGCATTTTACGGTCCGCTTCATCGGACTACTTCTGTATCGAGCGCATCACTGGTACTTCCTGTTTGAGTTTTTGCTTGTAAGCAGGAGGTGTTATGGTCTTATTTGCCAAAGGAAGGGCAAGGTAGAGCCTTGCATGCGTTTCTGTTTATGGAGTAAAGGTGATGTAGAATTTTGTCGCCTCTAAGTGCACAGGTGACATGCTGGTAAAAATGTCCCTGCATTAAAATCACCAGCCACGAGAAACGATCCCTCTGAATGTGCATTTTTTTGTTTGCTTATGGCCCTATACAGCTCATTGAGTAAGGTCTTAGTGCCAGCATTGATTTATCATATTACGGGATTTTTCCATTGGTGCTATGATTGGTTAGCTGGGTCCCAGATCTGTTTGCACTATCATGTCAACTCCTTGTAATATTTGGCATGACAAGAAGTGACAAGGAGTGCCATGATGGCACAGTCACGAATCCAATGATTTAGTTGGGGTTGTTTACTTTATTGTGTCAGTATTTGTCTAAAATGTGATTGTGATACCCATTATGAGAATAAACAGAGGAGTTGATGTGCTCTTGTCAGTCATTTAAATATTTGTGCTTTTACTTGAATTAATATGAGATACAGTTGAAGTCGTAAAAATGTATATACACTTAGGTTGGAGTCATTAAAACTCATTTTTCAACTTCTCCACAAATTTCTTGTTAACAAACTATAGTTTTGGTAAGTCGGTTAGGACATCTACTTTGTGCATGACACAAGTCATTTTTCCAATAATTGTTTACAGACAGATTATTTCACTTTTAATTCACTGTATCACAATTCCAGTGGGTCAGAAGGTTACATACACTAAGTTGACTGCGCCTTTAAACAGCATGGAAAATTCCAGGAAATTATGTCATGGCTTTAGAAGCTTCTGATAGGCTAACTGACACAATTTTAGTCAATTGGAGGTGTACCTGTGGATGTATTTCAAGGCCTACCTTCAAACTCAGTGTCTCTTTGGTTGATATCATGGGAAAATCAAAAGAAATCAGCCAAGACCTCCACAAGTCTGGTTCAACCTTGGGAGCAATTTCCAAATGCCTGAAGGTACCACGTTCATCTGTACAAACAATAGTACGCAAGTATAAACACCATGGGTGTCACGCCCTGACCATAGAGAGTCTTTTTATTTTTGTTAGGTCAGGGAGTGACTAGGGAGGGTGTTCCTATCTAGGTGTTTAATTTTCTATGTTGGCCTGGTATGGTTCCCAATCAGAGGCAGCTGTTTATCTTTGTCTCTGATTTGGGATCATATTTAGGCAGCCATTTCCCCATTGTGTTTTGTGGGATCTTGTTTCTGTGTAGTTGCCTGTGACCACTGCTTGAGCTTCACGTATTGTTTATTCTTTTTTCTTTTTTTTTGTGCGTTTGACTATCAATAAAATATGTTGAACCGATTCCATGCTGCGCTTTGGTCTGAATGATCCTACGACGATCGTGACAATGGGACCAAGCAGCCGTCATACCACTCAGGAAGTGAACATACTTTGGTGCGAAAAGTACAAAACAACAGCAAATGACCTTGTGAAGAGCAGGAGGAAACAGGTACAAAAGTATCTATATCCACAGTAAAGCGAGTCCTATATCAACCTAACCTGAAAGGTCACTCAGCAAGGAAGAAGCAACTTCTCCAAAACCGCCATAAAAAAGCCAGACTACGGTTTGCAACTGCACATGGGGACAAAGATCAAACTTTTTGGAGAAATGTCCTCTGGTCTGATGAGACAAAAATAGAATTGTTTGGCCATAATGACCATCATTATGTTTGGAGGAAAAAGGGGGAAGCTTGCAAACGGAAGAACACCATCCCAACTGTGAAGCACGGGGAGTGGCAGCATCATGTTGTGGGGGTGCTTTGCTGCAGGAGGAACTGGTGCACTTCACAAAATAGATGGCATCATGAGGTAGGAAAATTATGTGGATATATTGAAGCAACATCTCAAGACATCAGTCAGGAAGTTAAAGTTTGGTCGCAAATGGGTCTTCCAAATGGACAATGACCCCAAGCATACTTCCAAATTTGTGGAGAAATGGCTTAAGGACAACAAAGTCAATGTATTGGAGTGGCCATCACAAATCATTGACTTCAATCCCATAGAAAATCTGTGGGCAGAACTGAAAAAGAGTGTGCGAGCAAGGAGGCCTACAAACCTGACTCAGTTACCCCAGCTGTGTCAGGAGGAATGGGCCAAAATTCACCCAACATATTGTGGGAAGCTTTGGAAGGCTACCCGAAACGTTTGACCCTCCATGTAGGCAGTAAAAGGGTCCAGACCAATTGGCAAAATGGGTATTGTAGCCCAAGAAATTGGCTGATGGACCTCTTCAGCTAGCCGGGAGGGGGGCCTAGCTCGGGGCTAGCTCCAGGCTAACTGGTGCTTGCTTCGGGACAGAGACTTTAGCCAGGAGAAGCCACTAGGATAGCAGCTAGCTAGCTGCAAAGATCCGGTGTAAAGGTTCAGAACTTGCGGTAGGAATCCGGAGATGTGGAGATGTTGTAGAGGGGGAAAAAACAGTCCGATATGCTCTAGACCGCTAGTGGGCCACAGCTAGCAGGCTAGCAGATGGGCATTCAGGGGACGTCACGACAGAGGAGCCTGTTGAAACCCCCTCGGTAGTAGCTAGTTAGCTGGCTAGCTTCTGTTGGGGGTTCCGGTTCTAAAGTATAGAAAATAGCAGATCCATACCACACTGGGTGAGGCGGGTTTCAGGAGAGTATGTTGAAATTGAGGTTAAAAATATAAACAATATATACGAAGATTTTATTTATTTATAAACGTGACATGACAAGACAACGACAAAGACGTCTGACTGCTACGCCATCTTGCATTACCAGGACATGTACTCAGAGCATGCACTGACCAACTGGCAAGTGTCTTCACTGAGTCTGTAATACCTACATGTTTCAAGCAGACGACCATAGTCCCTGTAGCACTCACGTCTGTAGCCATGAAATGCTTTGAAAGGCTGGTCATGGCTCACATCAACACCATTATCCCAGACCCTCTCCAATTTGCATACCGTGCCAACAGATCCACAGATGATGCAATCTCTATTGCACTCCACACTGCCCTTTCCCACTTGGACAAAAGAAACACCTACTTGAGAATGCTATTCATTGACTACAGCTCAGCGTTCAACACCATAGTGCCCTCAACGCTCATCCCTAAGCTAAGGACCCAAGTACAAAACTCCTCCCTCTGCAACTGGATCCTGGTTTTCCTGGCGGGCTGCCCCCAGGTGGTAAGGGAAGGCAACAGCACGACTCTGAGTTTGAGTTTAGTTTGAATTTATTTATATTATTATTTTTTACAGGGACAGTGCTCATTAATCAACGTTTCAGTAAAAGTGCCGGTTTTAGCCAGCTGGCTAATTTTCAACCGCAGTCCCTGGCCAGGTTATTTAAAAAAATTACAATATAGACAATCATTGAGCAGTGAGCACACGCAGAACAACATAGGACAAGCAAGACATAGCATACAGACAGAGCAACATAGGAGAAGATGGACGTAGCATACAGACAGAGTAACATAGAACAAAAAGCAACAAGACAAAATTCATAAAAGCAACAAAGCGACAGACAACAGACAACATGGAAAGCGGCTATGTTCACAAAAATGATTGACCTTCAGCCATGTCTTCATGCATTTTGTGAAAGTGTGATATGTGGTGCAGTTGTGTGTGTCTGATGGCAGTGTATTCCAGACATGGGAAGCTCTCACAGAGAAAGCGGATTTACTAAAAGTGCTTTGCCTTAAGGGAACTGTTGCCATTTGTTTGGATTTTCTGTTTAACAAAAATACTGAGTGGAGGGAGAGCCAGGCCATTTAGGATCTTGAATACAAGACATGCATCAGTGTATTGCACAAGATTTTCCAAACTCAGGAGCTCATGCTTTCTGAGGATGTAACAGTGATGATGGCTATTGGGCTTTCTATCAAGCACTCTGAGAGCCTGATTGTAGACACACTGAATAGGTTTTAATGTTGTACAGCAAGCAGCTCTAACACCATCGTTAAGTTCGCCGACGATACAGCGGTGGTAGGCCTGATCACCGACAACAATAGACAGCCAATAGGGAGGAGGCCAGAGACCTGGCAGTGTGGTGCCAGGACAACAACCTCTCCCTTAATGTGATCAAGACAAAAGGAGATGATCGTGGACTACAGGAAAATATTCACATCGACGGGGCTGTAGTGGAGCAGGTTGAGAGCTTGAGAGCACCAAGTTCCCTGGTGACCACCTCATCCAAACACATCAAGACCGTTGTGAAGAGGGCACAACAACTTCTATTCCCACACAGGACACTGAAAATATTTGGCATGGGTCCTCAGATCCTCATAAAGTTGTACAGCTGCACCATCGAGACTGGTTGCATCACCCCTGACTTGCTGTCGGATGCAGTACACCACTCGGGCCAAGCTTCTTGCCATCCAAGACCTCTGTACCGGTACCCCCTGTTAAGCCCTGCTATTGTTATTTACTGCTGCTCTTTAATTACTTGTCATCATCTACAAAATAGCTTCCAACACTCTACTCACAGCAAACTGGATGCAGTCTATCACAGTGACATCCGTTTTGTTACCAAATCACCTTATACCACCCACCACTGCGACCTGTATGCTCTAGTCGGCTGGCCCTCGCTACATATTCGTCGCCACACCCACTGGCTCCAGGTCATCTATAAGTCTATGCTAGGTAAAGCTCCGCCTTATCTCAGTTCACTGGTCACAATAACAACACCCACCCGTAGCACACGTTCCAGCAGGTACATCTCACTGATCATCCCCAAAGCCAACACCTCATTTGGTCACCTTTCCTTCCAGTTCTCTGCTGCCAGTGACTGGAATGAATTGCTAAAATTGCTGAAGTTGGAGAATTGTATTTCCCTCACCAACTTTAAACATCAACTATCTGAGCAGCTAACCGATCGCTGCAGCTGTACACAGTCCATCTGTAAATAGCCCACCCAATCTACCTACCTCATCCCCATACTGTTTATATTTTATTTACTTTTCTGCTCTTTTGCACACCAGTATCTCTACTTGCACATCATCATCTGCTCATTTATCACTTCAGTGTTAATCTGCTAAATTGTAATTATTCGCTCCTATGGCCTATTTATTGCCTACCTCCTCATGCCTTTTGCACACACTGTATATAGACTTTATAGACTTTATTTTTTCTACTATGTCATTGACTTCTTTATTGTGTTATTGGCTTGTTTATTGTTGACTCCATGTGTAACTCTGTGTTGTCTGTGTCACACTGCTATGCTTTATCTTGGCCAGGTCGCAGTTGCAAATGAGAACTTGTTCTCAACTAGCCTACCTGGTTAAATAAAGGTGAAATAAAATTTTAAAAAATAAAAACTTGTTTTTCTTATCTCTTGTCTCTTTTTTTTAGGTATTTTCTTAAAACTACATTCTTGTTTTAGGGCTTGTAAGTAAGCATTTCACTGTAAAGTCTGCACCTGTTTTATTCAGAGCATGTGACAGCTGAACAGTTAATCAAATGACTACCCAGGCTATTTGCATTGGCCCCCATTTTTTTTACGCTGCTGCTATTGGCTGTTTATTACCTGTGCATAGTCCCTTTACCCCCTACCTACATTTACATATTACCTCAATTACCTAGACTAACCTGTACCCCTGCACATTGACTCACTACCGGTACCTCCTGTATATAGCCTCATTATTGTTATTACTATCTTTTTACTTTAGTTAATTTAGTAAATATTGTCTTAACTCTTATCTTTCTTAAAACTGCATGGTTGGTTAACGGCCTGTAAGTGAGCATTTCACGGTAAGGTCTACCGTATTGTATTCGGCGCATGGGACAAATAAGATTTGATTTGATAAATACCAGACCAGCCCAGTACAACTCAGCCTAGCTTGTCTCAGTTTGACCTAATAGTATGAATCAGGCAATAGTGTGTTCCTCAATGCATGGTCACACCATAGACTTATGGGTCACACCATTGAGTATTAGCACACAAATCAGCAAAAATACACTACCAGTCAAAGTTTTTCTTTATTTTCTACATTGTAGAATAATAGTGAAGACATTACAACTATAAAATAACAAATATGGAATCATGTAGTAACCAAAAAAGTGTTAAACAAATCAAAATATATTTTATATTTGAGATTCTTCAAATACCCATTCTTTGCCTTGATGACAGCTTTGCACACGCTTGGCATTCTCTCAACCAGCTTCACTTGGAATGCTTTTCCAACAGTATTGAAGGAGTTCCCACCTATGCTGAGCACTTGTTGGCTGCGTTTCCTTCACTCTGCGGTCAGACTCATCCCAAACCATCTCAATTTGGTTGAGGCCGGGGGATTGTGGAGGCCAGATCATCTGATGCAGCACTCCATCACTCTCCTTCTTGGTAGAATAGCCCTTATACAGCCTGGAGGTGTGTTGGGTCATTGTCCTTTTGAAAAATAAATGTTAGTCCCACTAAAGGCAAATCAGATGGGATGGCGTATCGCTGCATAATGCTGTGATAGCCATGCTGGTTAAATGTGCCTTGAATTGAATAAAGCACAGACAGTGTCACCAGCAAAGCACCCCCACACCATCTCCATGCTTTACAGTTGGAAATATGCATGAAGAGATCATCCGTTCACCCACACCGCATCTCACAAAGGCACTGTAGTTGGAACCAAAAATCTCAAATTTAGACTCCAGACCAAAGGACAAATTTACACCAGTCTAATGTCCATTGCTCGTGCTTCTTGGCCCAAGCAAGTCTATTCTTATTATTGTTGTCCTTTAGTAGTGTCTTCACTATTATTTTACAATGTAGAAAATAGTATAAATAAAGAACACCTATTCCTTCAAGGGTTTTAAAACTTTTGACCGATAGTGTATATCCAATCTAGGCTTCCCTGTGCATGTTGGGATGGCACCGGGTCATAAACTACATCCTGAGTCAACTACATAAAAGCAGTTCTCTGTAAAATTCTCAGAGCCCAATATCGAATGTCTACCCAGAGACCAAGAGGCATCTTTTCCCATGTTGGAGATCCACTGCGCCAAAGTCTGCAGATCGGTTTCAATGGAACAATTTGGAATGTCAACCTAACCTCAACAACAGAGGAATTACTCACGGAAGTGTCAACAGGATAAAATAAGACAAATAAATTAAATTAAACTTGGTACTTACAATTGGAATGTTATGCTAATGCCATTGTACCTTGCTGCAATATGATACTTAAAAGTTGACATCCTCCGGGTCTGTGTCTGTCTGTCTCTGCAATGAATGTGAAGATTACAAGGCTTGAATGCTGGTTTATATGGTGTTCTGGATCTAGAAAGGTGGGGGTCTTTCTATTGGTTGCTTCTGTCCATCTATCAGAATATGAAGCCATCTGACAAAGCAGGGAATTGAAAGTTGTGACACCATTGCTTGATCAATGCCATGTATGCTGAGGAGGGTGATGCCTCAAGACAAAGGGTGGCTTCATGTGCTCGTGGGAAATGGGAAACTCGGAAGTGGGAAGTCGTAAGTCCTAAGTCCGACAAGAATGTGTTCATTTGCCTTTGAAGTCGGGTCAATTCTTCAACCAGTAAGATTGTAGTTAGCTTGATAATCTAGCTAAAATGGCTAATAATAAAGTTAGTTAGCTTGCTTAACATTGACATGTCAAAATAGCTACATTCTCCATATTGATAACGTTGTAATTGTCAAAAAACTGAGTTGTCATCTTTTTGTTGAAAAGGTAAAAGATCAGTGGTGAAACGTCACAACTTGGCACCTCAGGTAACAACATTTTCTCAGAGTTTCCCACTACTAATTCCGACTTGGAGGGTCGTTCAAGTGAAATTTCCCACTGGGAACTAGGAGCTTGTGATAACTCTGATAGCATGTAAACGTGGCAAAAAAGCTGCGGGGAAACATGTTGCATTATAATATTAATTGAAGCACATTACTTCCCCTTTGATCTTGATTCACATGTGAAATGGGCAAGCTAGAGCAAGTTTATCGCCAAGGTTTCTCTTTAGATGTGCACCTTGAGAGTTTTTTATTCTGTGATCACATGCTGAGAAAAGTTGTTATTCTATGTTACTTCTGTAAAAGTATATTGTGGGTGTGCAGGCTTCCCAAAACCCACCCAATTCAGTAATATTACTGAAATTATAGTCATGTTAAATTGAAATTAATAGAATGTAATCCTCAACCCACACCATGTTAGTAGTGTCAGGTAATTTGGAAAAATTCTGAAAACATTTCAAAACCAAGTAGCCTACATTGTCAGTCTGATTTCCAATCAGAAGTTTGTATCATTGCATGCAGTTTCCATTTTAAATTACAATAAATAGTGCCTTGCGAAAGTATTCGGCCCCTTTGAACTTTGCGACCTTTTGCCACATTTCAGGCTTCAAACATAATGTCACGGTTTTCAGTATGTGAAGGAGAGTCGGACCAAAATGCAGCGTGTCTATTGCGATCCATGTTTAATGAAGAAACACACTAAACACAAACACTACCAAAACAATAAACGTAACGAAAACCGAAACAGCCTATACTTGTGTAACCTAACACAGAACAAGGCCATCAGGACACTAAGGACAATCACCCACGACAAACTCAAAGAATATGGCTGCCTAAATATGGTTCCCAATCAGAGACAACAATAAACACCTGCCTCTGATTGAGAACCACTCCAGACAGCCATAGACTTTGCTAGATCACCCCACTAGCTACAATCCCAATACATACACACCAAAACCCCAAGACAAAACACACCACAATACAAAAACCCCATGCCACACCCTGGCCTGACCCAATACATGAACACAAAATACTTTGACCAGGGCGTGACAGAACCCCCCCCCCCCCCCCCTAACTCCCGAACGCACCTCAAAACAATAGGGAGGGTCCGGGTGGGCGTCTGTCCATGGTGGCGGCTCCGGCGCGGGACGTGGACCCCACTCAGTCAATGTCTTAGTCCCCTCTCCTCGCGTCCCTGGATAGTCCACCCTCGCCGCCGACCATGGCCTAGTAGTCCTCACCCAGAACCCCACTGGACTGAGGAGCAGCTCGGGACTGAGGGGAAGCTCGGGAGTGAGAGGAAGCTCGGGAGTGAGAGGAAGCTCGGGAGTGAGAGGAAGCTCGGGAGTGAGAGGAAGCTCGGGAGTGAGAGGAAGCTCGGGAGTGAGAGGAAGCTCAGGCAGGTAGATAGATCTACCAGATCCTGGCTGGCTGGTGGTTTCAGCAGATCCTGGCTGACTGGCAGATCCTGGATGAATGGCAGATCCTGGCCGACTGGCAGTTCTGGCAGATCCCGGCTGACTGGCGGATCTGGAAGAGTCTGGTTGACTGGCAGATCTGGAAGAGTCTGGTTGACTGGCAGATCTGGAAGAGTCTGGTTGACTGGCAGATCTGGAAGAGTCTGGTTGACTGGCAGATCTGGAAGAGTCTGGTTGACTGGCAGATCTGGAAGAGTCTGGCTGACTGGCAGATCTGGAAGAGTCTGGCTGACTGGCAGATCTGGAAGAGTCTGGCTGACTGGCGGATCTGGAGGAGTCTGGCTGACTGGCGGATCTGGAAGAGTCTGGCTGACTGGCGGATCCTGGCAGACTGAAAGATCTGGCTGCTCCATGCTGACTGGCAGCTCTGGCGGCTCCGTGCAGACTGGCAGCTCTGGCGGCTCCTTGCAGACTGGCAGCTCTGGCGGCTCCTTGCAGACTGGCAGCTCTGGCGGCTCCTTGCAGACTGGCAGCTCTGGCGGCTCCTTGCAGACTGGCAGCTCTGGCGGCTCCTTGCAGACTGGCAGCTCTGGCGGCTCCTTGCAGACTGGCAGCTCCGTGCAGACTGGCAGCTCCGTGCAGACTGGCAGCTCCTTGCAGACTGGCAGCTCCTTGCAGACTGGCAGCTCCTTGCAGACTGGCAGCTCCTTGCAGACTGGCAGCTCCTTGCAGACTGGCAGCTCCTTGCAGACTGGCAGCTCGGGCTGCTTCATGCAGACTGACAGCTCTGGCTGCTCCATGCAGGCTGACAGCCCTGGCTGCTCCATGCAGGCTGACAGCTCTGGCTGCTCCATGCAGGCTGACAGCTCTGGCTGCTCCATGCAGGCTGACAGCTCTGGCTGCTCCATGCAGGCTGACAGCTCTGGCTGCTCCATGCAGACTGACAGCTCTGGCTGCTCCATGCAGACTGACAGCTCTGGCTGCTCCATGCAGACTGACAGCTCTGGCTGCTCCATGCAGGCTGACAGCTCTGGCTGCTCCATGCAGACTGACAGCTCTGGCTGCTCCATGCAGACTGACAGCTCTGGCTGCACTGAACAGGCGGGAGACTCCGGCAGCGCAGGAGAGGAGAAAGGCTCTGGCTGCGCTGAACAGGCGGGAGACTCCGACAGCGCAGGAGAGGAGAGAGGCTCCGGCAGCGCTGGAGAGGCGAGGCGCACTGTAGGCCTGATGCGTGGTGCTGGTACTGGTGGTACTGAACCGAGGACACGCACAGGAAGCCTGGTGCGGGGAGCTGCTACCGGAGGGCTGGGGTGTGGAGGTGGCACAGGATGGGCTAGACCGTGAAGGCGTACTGGAGATCTTGAGAGCAGTGCTGGCACAGGACGTGCAAGGCTAGGGATGTGCACAGGAGGCCTGGTGCGTGAGGCTGGAACCAACTTCACCAGCCGACTAACACGCACCTCAGGACGAGTATGGAGCGCTAACCCAGGTGCCATCAAATCCCCGACACGTTCTGTCGGGCGAATTCCATGCAAAAAGCACCAACACAGCAACTCCCTCATTTCTCTCTCCCCCAATTTCCCCATTAACTCCTTCACAGTCTCTGCCTCGCTCACCTCCAACACCGGCTCTGGTTCTGGTCTCCTCCTTGGCTCCTCACGATAAACAGGGGGAGTTGGCTCAGGTCTGAACCCTGACTCTGCCACACTCTCCCTGAGCCCCCCCCCCCAATAAATTTTTGGGGCTGACTCTCGGGCCTCCTTCCGCTACGCCTTGCTTCGCAAACTCCATCTCCTCCCAAGAAGTATAGTCCATACTGTACTCCTCTTTGGGCTGCTCCTGTTGCCTCTTCTCCTGCTGCACCTTTGGGCGGCTACACTCCCCTGGTTTAGCCCAGGGTCCTCTCCCGTCGAGGATTTCCTCCCATGTCCAGAAATCCTTATTGCGCATCTCCTCTTTGGGCTGCTCCTGCCTGTTGACACGCTGCTTGGTCCTTTTGTGGTGGGTGATTCTGTCACGGTTTTCAAGTTGTGAAGGAGAGTCGGACCAAAATGCAGCATGTCTATTGCGATCCATGTTTAATGAAGAAACACACTAAACACAAACACTACCAAAACAATAAACGTAACGAAAACCGAAACAGCCTATACTTGTGTAACCTAACACAGAACAAGGCCATCAGGACACTAAGGACAATCACCCACGACAAACTCAAAGAATATGGCTGCCTAAATATGGTTCCCAATCAGAGACAACAATAAACACCTGCCTCTGATTGAGAACCACTCCAGACAGCCATAGACTTTGCTAGATCACCCCACTAGCTACAATCCCAATACATACACACCAAAACCCCAAGACAAAACACACCACAATACAAAAAACCCCATGCCACACCCTGGCCTGACCCAATACATGAAGATAAACACAAAATACTTTGACCAGGGCGTGACACATAAAGATATAAAACTGTCTTTTTTTGTGAAGAATCAACAACAAGTGGGACACAATCATGAAGTGGAACGACATTTATTGGATATTTCAAACTTTTTTAACAAATCAAAAACTGAAAAATTGGGCGTGCAAAATTATTCAGCCCCTTTACTTTCAGTGCAACAAACTCTCTCCAGAAGTTTAGTGAGGATCTCTGAATGATCCAATGTTGACCTAAATGACTAATGATGATAAATACAATCCACCTGTGTGTAATCAAGTCTCCGTATAAATGCACCTGCACTGTGATAGTCTCAGAGGTCCGTTAAAAGCGCAGAGAGCATCATGAAGAACAAGGAACACACCAGGCAGGTCCGAGATACTGTTGTGAAGAAGTTTAAAGCCGGATTTGGATACAAAAATATTTCCCAAGCTTTAAACATCCCAAGGAGCACTGTGCAAGCGATAATATTGAAATGGAAGGAGTATCAGACCACTGCAAATCTACCAAGACCTGGCCGTTCCTCTAAACTTTCAGCTCATACAAGGCGAAGACTGATCAGAGATGCAGCCAAGAGGCCCATGATCACTCTGGATGAACTGCAGAGATCTACAGCTGAGGTGGGAGACTCTGTCCATAGGACAACAATCAGTCGTATATTGCACAAATCTGGCCTTTATGGAAGAGTGGCAAGAAGAAAGCCATTTCTTAAAGATATCCATAAAAAGTGTTGTTTAATGTTTGCCACAAGCCACCTGGGAGACACACCAAACATGTGGAAGAAGGTGCTCTGGTCAGATGAAACCAAAATTGAACATTTTGGCAACAATGCAAAACGTTATGTTTGGGGTAAAAGCAACACACCATCCCCACTGTCAAACATGGTGGTGGCAGCATCATGGTTTGGGCCTGCTTTTCTTCAGCAGGGACAGGGAAGATGGTTAAAATTGATGGGAAGATGGATGGAGCCAAATACAGGACCATTCTGGAAGAAAACCTGATGGAGTCTGCAAAAGACCTGAGACTGGGACGGAGATTTGTCTTCCAACAAGACAATGATCCAAAACATAAAGCAAAATCTACAATGGAATGGTTCAAAAATAAACATATCCAGGTGTTAGAATGGAATCTGTGGAAAGAACTGAAAACTGCTGTTCACAAATGCTCTCCATCCAACCTCACTGAGCTCGAGCTGTTTTGCAAGGAGGAATGGAAAAAAATTCAGTCTCTCGATGTGCAAAACTGATAGAGACATACCCCAAGCGACTTACAGCTGTAATCGCAGCAAAAGGTGGCACTACAAAGTATTAACTTAAGGGGGCTGAATAATTTTGCACGCCCAATTTTTCAGTTTTTAATTTGTTAAAAAAGTTTGAAAAATCCAATAAATGTCGTTCCACTTCATGATTGTGTCCCACTTGTTGTTGATTCTTCACAAAAAAATACAGTTTTATATCTTTATGTTTGAAGCCTGAAATGTGGCAAAAGGTCACACATTTCAAGGGGGCCGAATACTTTCGCAAGGCACTGTAATATTGATAATTTGATAGTATGGGGGCATTGCAAAACAAAATTATTTTAATTTCTATGAACAATACAACATGCAAAACCTTACATCATCTGTCTGCGACAGTTGAAGTTGAGTACTGGCACAGGTGGGTTTTGACTACATGGGATGCAGCTAATGTCAGAAGTGTCTTTTCGTAGCAGGTTAGCATCGTTAGGTTAATTAAGGTTCAGAAAAGCTAAAATACAAAAATTCTCCCGGACATGCCTCGGACAGGCAACTTTTGATGTCACTTTGACTTAGCTGCATCCCTTCTAACCATGACCACACAGGTGACACATTTCCATAGCATGGCTATTAGCCATACATCTATTGTTGCGAAATATATCTATATGGGGTCATGTAAATTAGTTAATTATAGGGTGTCAGATAAAATCTTCCTATTGTAGCTACGTAAGAAAGGTGTTCACCGTAGCTGGTGCTAGCGCTTTTTATTCAGTAACGTTACTTGTTAGCATTATCAAATAGACCATGGAAGATTATCAATTGGACAGAAGTCTGTCATCTCAACTCCTCCGTCCTCCTCCGTGACTCAGAAACCACTAAGTGGTTGAGGGATTGAGGAGAATGTCAATTCGTTAGTAGGCGAAGAAAGAAGTATACTCCCCTCCTCGATTACCTACTTTGACAGAGGATGCACAAGGGTAACCTCACACGGAAGTGTTTTAAAATCCACCACACCCCCTTTGAATCAGCTGTTTTCTCTAAAGAGAAAAGCATGCACACAGTTAAATACAATATGCTACTTACCCTTTTATCTATAAAATGTCTTGCACAACTAGCACAACATTTGTTTTTATCAATTTACACATTTATTCTGAGATTCCACCCCTCAGGGATTCTTAAAAGACAAGACAATCTCAACTATTGTTTCACAAATATTTTGAAGTACATACATTTTTTCTTCAGAAAATGCAACTAACTCGTTAGCATTTTGGCATGTTTTTCTAGATTCAGAACATAAAACAACATTTATAAAATAAACATCCTGCACAGCAATTACTTCAATAATTTAACCATATGTTGCAGAAGATTGATTAAAATATATTTTCTGAATATTAACACAAAAAAAATATTTTATGGGGGTTAGCATCAGTGACAGAGATGACAACAGATAGGCCTACTCAAAAACAGACATATTTTAGCCTCTAAAAATACTGGTCCAATACAAACATTTGTAAAATATAGAGAATTATTCATTTGAAAATCCCCAAGAAAAACATAACCATTCAATCTAATCGGACGGAGTTGACGTTAGACAAAAATCTGACGAAGTTTATGTTTTATGGTGTTGCCACATTATTCATCCTCATTCAAGTGGTATACACAGTAGCAATTTTGTTTTTCCTCAGTTGCATTCAGACTTTAAAACCTAATTAAAATAAACATATTTGACAATTCATATTATGTCTTAATCTATCAGGGAGATGGAGTTTACAGTTTATGGTTGTGACCATGGTGATATATTGTTTGTATAAATCTATCAAAAGTAAAGGACTTTACAGACCATGAAGAAGAGGTCCTTATGGTATAGCTGGCCAAATCTCCGGACAATTTTTTTAGGAATCACAGTTTTAATATAAATATCCTTTAAAGTCAGAGGGTTATTGCAACAAACTACATAAGATCCTTTTTCAGTTACTATAAATATTGCCCGTTTTTAGAATTTAAAACACTTTTTTGGAGAGTTTGAAATTAGGATCCTTTGCTCTAGTCTGTAATTACTCTAGCGAGTAATATACTCGGAGGCGGCGGGTGGGGTTCGTGCCTCCTAAGTCGGACTAAAAGACCGCTCTGAGAGCCTCTCCTTCGCCGGCGTTGTTTTGCGTCGGCCACTGGAATCAGTTTAATTGCCCTGGGTGGTACGGACAAAGGATCTGCTTTGGGGAAGTCGTATTCCTGGTCGTAATGCTGGTAGTGCTGGTGAGTTACCGCCTCTCTGATATCCAATAGTTCTTCCCGGCTGTATGTAATAACACATAACATTTTCTGAGCTAACAATGTAAGAAATAATACATAAAAAAAAACTAAATACTGCAAAGTTTCATAAGAACTAGAAGCGAGGCAGCTCTCTCTGTTGACGTCATCTTTTCAATTATTTAAAATTCTAGCTGCATTATCTATGCTACAGAACGTTGAGGTCTCCTTGCCACCTGATGACAGCATCAGCTGTATGGCTTTCATTCCGCCCACCATGCCAGGAAACTTCCACATTCAAGGATCCTGGGCCAATGACGTGAGTGATTGTCACTATAAGTTGAATCAGGTTGGAAGTAGTCCTGGTTTGGAACAACAGTATGCACAGCTCTCCAGGACCATGGTTGGTGACCGCTGTCTTAATTGCTCTCTGTGTGCACTAACCAAAGGTCCAGTGCTGGGAGGTGCAGGACAATGTGCCGACCATCCCTAACACCCTGACTACACCGCTCGTGTCGCGTGCGCGAGCGTTGCAAAATAAATTTAGGAATATATTTTATTCAATCATTGCACCCACATTGCCCGCGCACGCCAACGAGCGTCTGCGTTGCCGAAGGCTAGGAAGTGCAAGCTAACTAGCTAAATTGCCATACATGTTTAATGCTTTTCGACCTGTCCCCAAATTAATGTAATTGGTTCAGAGTTTGTTTTGATATTTTAACCTGCATGTCGTGATCGCATTTGGTGTAGCGGGACAAAATAAATGTATGCACGATTGTGCACGATGGCGCCCGCAAGCAGCCGGTTTGGGTTCCGTGGCCCAGCAGATGCACACTGGTCATGTACTGGACATTTGCTGGAGTGATGTAAGCCTGGCATAACACACTAGAACTGCAAGCACAGAGAATTATGAACATACTATTGTTCACACAGCCACTGCCTTATAACTACAATACATTTAAGATGCTGAATGAGCAATGAGAAACAATGCTATGTCGGTGTCTTGGAAATGGGAAAAATAAATACCTGGATTACAGGGTCTGATTATACACTTTTCTGTTTAAACAGGATAGAAACAAAGTATTGTTGGCTTCCTGTGACAAGACAGCTAAGATGTGGGACCTGAACAGAAACCAGGTTGAACAGGTAACAACCTCCTCTCTCTTTTCAACCATGTTGCCCTAACAGACTAATAACATAAGGATGATGATAAAATGATCTTGATGAAAACCCACGTTTACCCCCTAGCACGATGGCACTGGATAAAAACTACTGACTACAGCTGTATTATGACGGGCAGCTGGGACAAAACACTGAAGATTGTCATTCTAAACATTTGAGATTCGTCATCTCTCAGAATGTTATAAAGTGCACTTTCGAAGTCATTGGTTCTAATTACAAAAGGAGGATGTTAGATGTGATGATCTTCTTCCCTCATCTCTTGTCCCCCCCTCAGTTCTAGGACACATGCTCCCCCAATCCCATAATGTCTCTGCAGATGCCAGAGAGAAGCTAGTGTGCATGTGTGGTGTACCCCATAGCAGTGCTGGCCATAGCAGAGAGAGGCCTTCCCTTTCCTTTTCTCTTAATCACGTATTGTTTCTCTCTCTCTCTGTATACTGTTCATCTTAACATCATCCTGAGCATTTGCAGCATCGGTTCTTCATGAATGACCTCTGAATGCCCTTGTTGAACATTCTCTACAACATTGCTGTGTGGAAATATTTAAGGCCAAGCGGGCTTTACACAGGCTTTGCACTGGGGGTCGCATGGCTATCCACTACATTAACCCCCCAAACCTGTGTGGCCACATAGAAGACTCAAGTTTTGGAATTCAAAGTCCCAGTAAGATTATTGAATTGTGATGTACCTGTTTATGGGTTTTTTGTTGCAAATCCAAGGACAACTTTATCTTTAAGTGTCACAGGTCCAATGGCACCAACACTGCTAACCTACGACCCTGTTACTGGAGAGCTACCCTCCTGTAGGTTTTCACTCCAACCCCATTTGTAACTGACCTGATTCAGTTTATCAACCAGGTAATTATTAGAATCAGGTGTGCTAGATTACGGTTGGACCGAAAACCTACAGGACGGTAGCTCTCCAGGAACAGGGTTGGTGAGACCTGCTGCATACACTGTATGTTGCCTTGTCTTTATTCAGTAATGCAATGGTGCCTTTCTTTACATGAGTAGTTGTCAATTAGTCTCAAACTAAACAACGTAGCATTGATCTCTCTCCCTACCATATTTTCTATATCTTTCTCTCTCTTAACTCCCCCCCTCTCTCTTGCTCTCCCTCCATTTATCCCCCTCTACCTCACTCTCTCAGGTGAATGCTATCTCCTTCCACCCTGTCCACGGTACAATGTCCACTGTGGGACCTGACAGACGCTTAATCTTCTGGTACAAAGATGCCCGCACCAAGTTAAAGACCTCAGAGCAGCTGGACATTCCAATCACCACTTGCTGCTTCCACAACAACGGCAACATATTCGCCTACGCCTCCAGCTTCGATTGGTCAAAGGTGAGATTAATGATTTCACTAAATTAATAAATCTACTTCATGTCTATTGTATTGTCTTATACCCGTTTGTGTTAGCACTCTAATGCAGTCAGTTGCTAACTCATGTCATCTCTGAACACCCAGGAGCATGAATACTACAATCCCCAGAAAAATACAAAATACATTTTCCTGCCGAATGCTGCTGAGGAACAAGATATGGTGAGAAAGGGACAGTTGTTGTCTGTAACCTCAGAGACAATGTCGCCTGATGGGGCTGCCCCCCTTCCTCAGTGCTGTTGTGACACTCGCTGGGACCTTCATCACTATCCCATGGTTGTTCGAATGCAGGGAGGCAGGCTGTCACTAGTTTTGCTCTGTTAAAAGTAGTGTGATAGATTTTTTCAGTGCTGCTGCGTAGTGCTAAGTTTGAGGTTGCAGGTGTACTGACTTGAAGTCAGGCTGTCAGTTTTGGTTTAACCTATGCTGTGCATATAGGCTCCCGTAGCCCATGAAGGGTCAGTGATTTCCTGGAATGGAGAAGACTCGATTTGATAACTGAATTTTTAGGAAAAATAAGGATTTTCAGTGCCTTTCTAAACACCTGGACCTATGCCTTGGCGTGGTGTTGCATACTGAGCATGGACCAATCAGAGGAGACTACTCGCCCAGTATTGATGACAGCTGTGTGACTATTTTTTTTATTTCACCTTAATTTCACCTTTATTTAACCAGGTAGGCCAGTTGAGAACAAGTTCTCATTTACAACTGCGATCTGGCCAAGATAAAGCAAAGCAGTGTGACACAAACAACAACACAGAGTTACACATGGAATAAACAAACATACAGTCAATAACACAATAGAACAAAAAGTCTATATACAGTGTGTGCAAATGGCATGAGGAGGTAAGGCAATAAATAGGCCATAGTAGCGAAGTAATTACAATTTAGCAAATTAACACTGGAGTGATAGATGTGCAGATGATGATGTGCAAGTAGAAATACTGGTGTGCAAAAGAGAAAAAAAATTACATTTAAAAAAAAAACTATATGGGGATGAGGTAGGTAGATTGGATGGGCTATTTACACATGGGCTGTGTACAGCTACAGCGATCATTAAGTTGCTCAGATAGCTGATGCTTAAAGTTAGTGAGGGAGATATAAGTCTCCAACTTCAGCGATTTTTGCAATTCTTTCCAGTCATTGGCAGCAGAGAACTGGAAGGAAAGGCAGCCAAAAGTGGTGTTGGCTTTGGGGATGACCAGTGAGATATACCTGCTGGAACGCGTGCTACGGGTGGATGTTGTTATGGTGACCAGTGAGCTGAGATAAGGCAGAGCTTTACCAAGCAATAACTTATAGATGACCTGGAACCAGTGGGTCTGGTGACGAATATGTAGCGAGGGCCAGCCGATGAGACCATACAGGTCGCAGTGGTGGGTGGGATATGGGGCTTTGGTGACAAAATGGATGGCACTGTGATAGACTGAATCCAGATTGCTGAGTAGATTGTTGGAGGCTATTTTGTAAATGATATCGTCGAGGATCGGTAGGATGGTCAGTTTTACGAGGGTATCTTTGATCTAGTGATGGAGATTTTGTTGTGAAATAGGAAGCAGATTCTAGATTTAATTTTGGATTGGAGACGTTTAAAAACCTCTTTGAGCTAGGTGGGGCGCTAGTGCCCCACCTCGACAACATCCGGTGAAATAGCAGAGCACGAAATTGAGTCTGGAATGAGAGTTTACAGTCTAACCAGACATCTAGTTATTTGTAGTTGTCCACATATTCTAAGTCAGAACCGTCCAGAGTAGTGATGCTAGTCAGCGGGTGGGTGCGGGCAGCGATCGGTTGAAAAGCATGCATTTAGTTTTACTAGCGTTTAAGAGCAGTTGGAGGCCACGGAAAGAGTGTTGTATGGCACTGAAAATCGTTTGGAGGTTTGTTAACACAGTGTCCAAAGAAGGGCCAGATGTATACAGAATGGTGTCGTCTGCATAGAGGTTGATCAGGAAATCACCAGCAGCAAGAGCGACATCGTTGATACATAGAGAAAAAATAGTCGGCCCAAGAATTTAACCCTCTGGCACCCCCATAGAGACTGCCAGAAGTCCAGACAACACGCCCTCCAATTTGAAACACTGAAATCTATCTGAGAATTAGTTGGTGAACCAAGCGAGGCAGTCATTTGAGAAACCAAGGCTGTTGAGTCTGCCAGTAAGAATACGGTGATTGACAATGTCGAAAACCTTGGCCAGGTCGATGAAGACGGTTGCACAGTACTGTCTTTTATCAATAGCGGTTATGATATCGTTTAGTACCTTGAGCGTGGCTGAGGTACACCCGTGACCAGCTCTCTGTATACTCTGTATACTCGTCGCAAGACCCACTGGTTGATGCTTATTTATAAATCCCTCTTAGGCCTCACTCCCCCCTATCTGAGATATTTACTGCAGCCCTCATTCTCCACATACAACACCCGTTCTGCCAGTCACATTCTGTTAAAGGTCCGCAAAGCACACACATCCCTAGGTCGCTCCTCTTTTCAGTTTGCTGCAGCTAGCGACTGGAACGAGCTGCAACAAACACTCAAACTGACAGTTTTATCTCAGTTTTATCAGTTTGACCTTTGTGCTGATGACTTTGCCCAATAATGTACCATGTTTTTGTGTTGCTACCATGTTGTTGTCATGTTGTGTTGCTACCATGCTGTGCTGTCCTGTTTTGCTGTTATTTTGTTGTCTTAGGTTTCTCTTTATGTAGTGTTGTGTCTCTCTTGTTGTGATGTGTGTTTTGTCCGATATTTATATTGTATTTTTAATTTAATATTTTAAAATCCCAGGCCCTTGTCCACGCAGGAGGCCTTTTGCCTTTTTGTAGACCGTCATTGTAAATAAGAATTTGTTCTTAACTGACTTGCCTAGTTAAATAAAAGTTCAATAAAAATACATAAATGATCAAATAAAAAGTGGAACCAACATGACCATGATGCTCTTTTATGTCTGTGCTTTAATCCAAGTGGCCACTAGGTGGAGTGTTCTGCCTTTTTGCCTGTGGTGATCCAGACAGAGACAAAGAAAGGTTTGGAGGTCAGTTGAGGATCAAATTAGTGGTTTGATTCATCAGGTGAGTGCTTTGAGTGGTAAAGGAGCCTGGGATTGAGGATTTATCAGTTGGATATGAATGAGGGGTGGTGGAGAGCTACAAAGGCCATGTGTGAAAAATGGATTGGTCATGGTGACGGTGTGAATGAAATGCATTTTATTGTGGTCATTAGAGTGTCACCTCACTGCCAGCCAGGGCCTAGGTACTTAGCAGATGTGCGCCAATGCACCGAGGTTGCGAAGTTACAGTGTTACTGTCCACTGGCTCCTCACAAACTGTTGTGTGCTTGCATCAAAAAGGCTTTGGTTTTAAAACAAACCAATGTTTTCATCCACACAGGCCACAATCCATCATTTGGAACTCGTAGGCATAAGAATATGTACTGATGTATGTAATGGTGTTACTGATTGATACTACTGAATGTAAATGTAACATAAAAATGGAGATGTAACATGTTTGGATGTAGGCCTAGAGTAATGGGTCTCTTTCTCTCCGTGTGGTGTCAAGTTGGAGCTTATTTGGTTCTGTTGTTCTTATTTTTAGTTCAGACCTTGAGCTGTCTATTGATGTTCTGTATTATGTCATGTTCTATGTTTTGTGTGGACTGTTGAACCCAGGAAGAGTAGCTGCTGTGTCAGCAACAGCTAATTGGGATCCTAATAAAACACAACAACAAAAATACTAGAACCCAACATTTCATTACCCTCTCCACGCCATCTTTTCATAAATCCATGTGATTTTCATTGTGTCATTCATAGGAGTCAATAGGCTGTACCATGCTCCTGTAGTAATTAGAGGTGCTATAAATATACTGGCAAAGTCATGTTTTATTCAGGGGTAAAGGTGGTGACCCACACTCAGTCCAATTATACTTGCCCTGGCATGTTCTCCGGACCCTAGTCAGCCCTAACTGATGTTTGTTCCTCTGTACAATCAAACAATCAATTATATCATAATGGAGTCAGGATTCTCTCATTGGTACAGCTGTAGAACCTTTTGAGGATCTGAGGACCCATGACAAATCTTTTTAGTCTCCTGAGGGGGAACAGGTTTTGTTGTGCCCTCTTCACAACTGTCTTGGTGTTGCTTGAACCATGTTAGTTTGTTGGACACCAAGGAACTTGAAGCTCTCAACCTTCTCCACTACCGTCCCGTCGATAAGAATGGTGGTGTGCTCGGTCCTCCTTTTTCTGTTGTCCAGAATCATCTCCTTTGTCTTCGTCTTGTTGTCCTGGCACCACACAGCCAGGTCTCTGACCTCCCTATAGGCTGTCTTGTCATTGTCGTGATCAGGCCTACCACTGTTGTTTCATTGGAAAACTTAATGATGGTGTTGGAGTGGTGCCTGGCCATGCAGTTCTGAGTGAACAGGGAGTACAGGAGGGGACTCTGCACGCACCCCTGTTGAGGATCAGCAACAGTTCTCAATTACGTAGCCCCTTTCACCCTACATTGGTATCAGAAGTCTGATGGCACTATTGTTTAATAAGAGCGACTGCTAAGTGAACGGAATGTATATTTAAAAATGAACAGTTCCAAAGCATGCGTATTATTCTAATTAGTTCAGTCCCGAAATAAAGACAATAATAATATCCAATGTGCTTTGCATTTCAATTTGGTGTGTTCATTTTCACATACAGTACCAGTCAAAATTTTGGACGCACCTACTCATTCAAAGGTTTTTCTTTATTTTTACTATTTTCTACATTTCAGAATAAAAGTGAAGACATCAAATCTATGAAATAACGCATATGGAATCATGTAGTAACCAAAAAAGTGTTAGACAAATCAAAATATATTTTACATTTGAGATTCTTCAAAGTAGCCACCCTTTGCCTTGATGACAGCTTTGGACACTATTTGCATTCTCTCAACCAGCTTCATGAGGTAGTCACCTGGAATGCATTTCAATTAACAGGTGTGCCTTGTTAAAAGTTAATTTGTGGAATTTCTTTCCTTCTTAATGCGTTTGAGCCAATCAGTTGTGTTGTGACAATGTAGAGTTGGTATACAGAAGATATCCCTATTTGGTAAAAGACCAAGTCCATATTATGGCAAGAACTGCACAAATATGCAAAGAGAAACAACAGTCCATCAATACTTTAAGACATGAAGGTCAGTCAATCTGGAACATTTCTTCAAGTGCAGTCGCAAACGCCATCAAGCGCTATGATGAAACTTCCTTTCCTGTGAGGACCGACACAGCAAAGGAAGACCCAGAGTTACCTCTGCTGCAGAGGATAAGTTCATTGGAGTTACCAGCCTCAGAAATTGCACCCCAAATAAATTAGTTAAAGTAACAGACACATCTCAACATCAACTGTTTAGAGGAGACTGCGTGAATCAGGTCTTCATGGTCGAATTGCTACAAAGAAACCACTACTAAAGGATACCAATAAGAAGAAGAAACTTGCTTGAGCCAAGAAACACAAGCAATGGACATTAAACTGGTGGAAATCTGTCCTTTGTTCTGATTAGTCCAAATGTGAGATGTTTGGTTCCAACCGCTGTGTCTTTGTGAGATGCAGAATAGGTGAACAGAGGATCTCCACATGTGTGGTTCCCACCGTGAAGCATGGAGGAGGGGGTGTGATGGTGTGGGGGTGCTTTGCTGGTGAAACTGTCAGTGATTTATTTAGAATTCAAGGCACACTTAACCAGCATTGCTACCACAGCATTCTGCAGCGATACGCCATCCCATCTGGTTTGCGCTAAGTGGGACTATCATTTGTTTTTCAAAAGGACAATGACCCAACACACCTTCAGGCTGTGTAAGGGCTATTTGACCAAGAAGGAGAGTGATTGAGTGCTGCATCAAATTACCTATCCTCCACAATCACCCAACCTCAACCCAATTGAGATTATTTGGGATGAGTTGGACCGCAGAGTGAAGCAAAAGCACCTTCAAGACTAATGGAAAAGCATTCCAGGTGATCTGGTTGAGTGAATACCAAGAGTGTGCAAAGCCATTATCAAGGCAAAGGATGGCTACTTTGAAGAATCTAAAATAGAATATACATTTGTTTAAAACTTTTTTGGTTACTACATCATACCATATGTGTTATTTCATAGTTTTGATGTCTTCACTATTATTCTACAATGTAGAAAATAACAACAACATATAACATTCATAGCAAGTAAAACGTTTAGGTAACCTTTACTGAGAATATTGTTGCTGTCTGGCCCGGCTACTTGCAAATATATTTTTGTATTTAATTTTAACTATATACATTACAAAATATAAGTATTTTGTCATTTATTCTGATACATTGATCTTTGTAGTACCTGCAGTCGCACATGATGCAGGTACAGTACATGTGTGGGAATCTGACAGAGTCTGTCGTTGATGGCTGACCTCCAGTAAGTAGTAGTTCAAACAAAGGATATATTAGACATTTCTTTACTTCTACCACTCAATACAATAAAACACATGTATAACCGTCACCAGTCTTCATTTTCGCTGCATTGAATTACAGATCACTCTTTATGTTTGACGTTTGCTAGCTAGCTACAGTAACATCAACCAGTGTTTGTAGCTGTTTGAATTCGAGTCAATGAGAGAAGCTAGCAATGCAATGTAGTGTTCCTTAGCTCGCAAGGTAACAGAGTGTTCGTGTCTACCATCTGAAAGGCACCCAGTGCATGTAGCTAACATGAGTTTAATCCAGTCAATCGTACCATAGCAATTTTGTTTTATGTTGGCAGGGTTCACATACACAATAGCTGAATTTGCAGAGCTAGCGAACAAACCGATGGACAGATAGGCAGGGACAGACTGGCAGAGACAGGGAGTCTCAGATAAGTTTGTTGAGTCTTTGTTTGGCAACATTATGAAAGGTTCTCTCTTTTTTAGACTTGTAAAATATGGACATAATTGGACAATGCCATGGATACCCCAACTCTCAACTAAACCTGGTGACTGAACCAAGATTTGTTTAAGGAAATGGTATTGCTGTGATTAATTGTGTAGTTTTGGGTACCGGTAGACAGGAGTATGGCAAACATCTAGTTTATTTTCTAGGAGACAGATTGTAAGTCAGTGAGGGTGGTGAAAGGAAGAGTAGCAGCAGAAGAAACTCAGACTGTCTCTGGTATGCAGGCTGCAGTCAAGTGTGTGCTGTCATCACTTAGGGGCAAGAGAAATGAGGAAAGCTACCTTGCACTGTATGAGAAATCAACACACTCAAGACGATTTGCTGGCAAAGCAGTGGATCACTATAGGGCAGAATGTTTTTAAGTGTTGGATGCTGTGGAGGTTCAGTTTGGCGACTGTTTTGACCAGGACAGTCTAAACTTCCTGCAAAAATTGGAAAGAGCGCTTCTCACGGGGGAGTTGGATGAGTCTCTAGATCAGTACCCTGAGCTGAACATAGATTCTCTTTCAGTGCAGTTGCCTCTCTTTCGCAACAAATACCCCTGTAGCAGCAGTGGAGAGGCAGCAGAGGTCAGGAGGCTTCCAGTGGAGGTGCGGGGGTTGTTTGACCAAGTTGAGGTGCTGATCAGAATTTTGTTTCTGGTGCCAGTGTCTTCATGTGAGGCTGAGATGAGTTTCAGTGCACTCCGCAGGTTGAATACTTGGCTACGGGCTAGCATGGGCCAAGAGAGACTGAACGGCGTAGTTGTCTGTAATGTACATAAAGTCAGTCTGGGCAGTCTAAAGAGGGAAAATATCTGCCAGCCATTTGTTGGATCCATTGAAACCCGCAAACATATGTTCGGATCTTTTGTTCATTTGTTCAGTAGTGTGTATAGCAGTGGTTCTCAACTTTTTGGGGGTACTGGAACCCCTACATATTTTGAGGCAAGGCAGGCAAGGTTTTGAGCGGTCCTCAGGGACCCCCACCCCCTCTATATTATATGTAAAGTTACTGGAAACCTTGTGGTACTAAATACGTTCATTACACTTTTTTATTTCACGGACCCCTTGCAATTACACCAGGGACCCCTGTTTGAGAACCCCTGCTGTATAGTATGATATTTGTTCTTTTGTTTAGTCATTTTCAGTTTTTAGTACATGACAGTACACTTACTAATGATTTATTTTATGTTATTTTATTTAAAATTGCTTACTTTGTGTGACATACTTGTCCATAGCTGTTGTTTGAAGTGTTGAGACCCTGACTGAACAATAATTTGGTTGATTTATTTGTGTTATTCACTGAAGTAGTTATTTCGCTTTTAGAACTGTACTTATTTTGATATTTTTGTTATTGTAAAGCTATTGTAACAGACTCAGGAAAGTTGCACATATTTAATGACTAGATACATGTATCAGAAAAAGTAAAATAATAAGGTCAATGGAGATTATTTTAGATGAGATCGCACCATGCTCATTGTATTTACGAAAACTGCACCCATACACTATTTCGCAACAAAGCATCCTTCACTCATGCTGCCAAACATACCCTTGTAAAACTGACCATCCTACCAATCCTCGACTTCGGCGATGTCATTTACAAAATAGCCTCCAATACCATACTCAACAAATTGGATGCAGTCTATCACAGTGCCATCCGTTTTGTCACCAAAGCCCTACATACTACCCACCATTGCGACCTGTACGCTCTCGTTGGCTGGCCCTCGCTTCATACTCGTCGCCAAACCCACTGGCTCCATGTCATCTACAAGACCCTGCTAGGTAAAGTCCCCCCTTATCTCAGCTCGCTGGTCACCATAGCATCACCCACCTGTAGCAGGTATATCTCTCTGGTCACCCCCAAAACCAATTATTTCTTTGGCCGCCTCTCCTTCCAGTTCTCTGCTGCCAATGACTGGAACGAACTACAAAAATCTCTGAAACTGGAAACACTTATCTCCCTCACTAGCTTTAAGCACCAACTGTTAGAGCAGCTCACAGATTACTGCACCTGTACATAGCCCACCTATAATTTAGCCCAAACAACTACCTCTTTCCCTACTGTATTTATTTTATTTTATTTATTTAGCTCCTTTGCACTCCATTATTTTAATTTCTACTTTGCACATTCTTCCACTGCAAATCTACCATTCCAGTGTTTTACTTGCTATATTGTATTTACTTTGCCACCATGGCCTTTTTTTTGCCTTTACCTCCCTTATCTCACCTTATTTGCTCACATCGTATATAAACTTGTTTCTACTGTATTATTGACTGTATGTTTGTTTTACTCCATGTGTAACTCTGTGTCGCTGTATGTGTCAAACTGCTTTGCTTTATCTTGGCCAGGTCGCAATTGTAAATGAGAACTTGTTCTCAATTTGCCTACCTGGTTAAATAAAGGTGAAATAAAAAATAAAATAAAACACAGTGTACAGTACCATTGTCACCTACTGGCTACAAATACAAATACCTGCGTACATACTGGACTGATAAGGAACACTGATATAAATAGTAGTAGTATTATAATGATTTAAACATTTGAACACATTGGGACAACCCTTCAGTTAACTACTATCAATTATCCAGTAGTAGTAATTATGATTCCTCAATATACATTTAACATATTATAACGTAGGCTATGTGTTACAGCACTACTTTTGGTGTCCCCCTCAGGAATTGCACTTGAGAGAAATTCATGCAATTGTCCCCTTCAAAGTTGATATCAGATTTTTGCCCATGCCTATAATGGAATGACGAGTTTGCAAACCGTTATCTTGCGACCTAACTGGGGATTGCCCAAGCAATGAATATGTGGCATTTATGACTATATGAAAAGTATCTAGATTCTAGACACGAGTAACTGTTATACTGTGTGTACATAATACATGCGTTTCAGCAAGCCTATTGTTGAGCATTTAAAATCATCACATGCGCCACGTAATTATAGAAAATGTCACCATTATTTCAAATTGAATGTATGTTACAGCCGAGTTAAAGGCCTAGTTGTTTCTTTATTATTACGATAGTGATACAATGTCACATGTGCGCGATGCGCGCTTTCTGACTACTGTACAGTAGTGACTTGTCTTTGTGTAGTAAAGGACAAAAGCAGGTGCAGGAAGAACGCGTGGGGTCGGGCGAATGGGAGGGCTTGACTACATGAGAATTTTTTTTTTTATCCTGAATCATTGCCTATAGGCCAGAAATATAAAATGGGCGTGATCAGGCTTGGCGAGTATAAAATCTCTCCCGGAAATTTTTCAGTAGCGGCAAGTGAAGCAAACAAGTTAAAGGTGTAGAAGAACAGGGTGTATAATTGCAAGCAATGTACTGAAATATAGATGTAACAAGAAGTTAAAAGACTGAATCACGGAAGGAGCAACAAGCGAGAACAGACGCCTGTTGCCTATTTGAAGACATCGTTTGAACCGAACAGCTGCGTAGGCATTTAATGCTGGACAAATATCAATAGTTGGTTAACCAACTACCTTTTAACTGTTCACTAGTCTTTAGCCAATTTTTCTTACCGGCTCGCCAATGCTTTTGCATCAGTTCATGAACGGAGGCCTGGAAGTGATGCATTCTACAGCAATTCAAAAAGACACCACTTTTACAAAGATTTTCGTTGGTGGTTTGCCCTACCACACTAACGATGCATCCTTGAGAAAGTATTTCGAGGCCTTCGGCGATATCGACGAGGCGGTGGTGATAACGGACAGACAGACGGGGAAATCCAGAGGATATGGCTTTGTAAGTAACATTCTGACACTTGTCGGTAATGCAATTAGCCTACATTTTGCAGTGGCAGCACGTGCGTCTTACCAATGCATTAATTTGAGAATAATTCTCAATCGGCAGCCCTAGAAATTGAGTTGCCTATAATATTAATGGTTGGTATAGCCTACTATTTGTTTTCTGTGCTGTTGTCTCTGGGCACATGCACGCCACGTTTCCTCCCACCACCAAGTTGTTCCATGTAGTAACTGACTTATTTGCCTAGAGGAAAACAAGAATACTTGATGCTGCGCCAAGTGTCTTTTTAATTAGAAATATTCCAAGCAGAATAAAATGCTGTCGCCAAAGTTGCAAGTTGCAAGTTGCGGTCATTCACACGCATGTCAAATTATTCCTTTCCTATAATGTGCTGCTTAAACACAAATGCAGTATTATTTTTTGCCTTGCTGACTGTATCACAGCTTTAATCAGGATGAGGGATCAAATTAGTTGACGGATAAGATATCCCCACATGTCTAATGTCCCTCTGCCTACCCCCGAACGAACACATCACATGCTGTCTCCCCACCAACCCCTAAGCGCTGGCCCATGAACGACCTAGCCTTTATCGCTTATGAGCGCGGCAAGGGCACTCACGGAAGTGCGAGCTGCTGTCTTCGCTTGCTTTATATGGTAATTTTGGCGCGGTAGGGACTCTCCAAGACCCTCCTCCCATTGTAGAACCGAAGCACTCAGGCTTTACAAGTGGTGTTTATAGAATCATAACTGCTGTGGGAGTCGTTCTTTTGTATTCCAAGATGGATTGCTGTTCACTGCTTGAGTGCAGATCCCGAACCATGACACACACACCCCACCTTGTTGTGGTAGTAACTGTCAGATGGAAGTTTGGTGCACTTCCCCCTCCAGTGTGTCAACGTTCCTTATTTTATTTGACCTTTATTTAACCAGGTAGGCTAGTTGAGAATACGTTTACAACTGCAACCTGGCCAAGATAAAGCAAAGCAGTTTGACACACAACAACAGAGTTACACATGGAATAAACAAACATACAGTAGACGTCTATATACAGTGTGTGCAAATTAGGTAAGATAAGGGAGGTAAGGCAATAAATAGGCCATGGTGGCAAAGTAATTACAATATACCAATTAAACACTGGAGTGATAGATGTGCAAGTAGAGATGATGGGGTGCAAAGGCACAAGATAAATAAATACAGTATGGGGATGAGGTAGTTGTATGATGGGCTATGTACAAGTGGTGCAGTGATCTGTGAGCTGCTCTGACAGCTGGTGCTTAAAGCTAGTGAGGGAGATATGAGTCTCCAGCTTCAATCACCACATAGAGGTTTTATCGCCATAAATGGTTCTAGTAACTTTGTTTTATAAATCTTCAGCTCCTCATGAAATTCAGAATGTCTGCCAGGTTTTTTAACGACCCTCTGGTAATCAGCCATTGCAAGCAGGAAAGATTAACAAAGTATGTATGATGCAGATACAAAGAAACCCACCTTCTCATAGTTACAATGAACAGGAACAGCAGAAATGCAAATATTTACCACACATTTGGAGAGGTGAATCAGCATTTAACAGGCCAAAGATGGAATGGAAAACTGGTGTCTCTAATAGAGGCTGTGTTTACTCCTCATCCAGTTTAAAACTGTAAGACAATGGTACTCTGTTTATACATCAGCGGTGGCCAAAAAAACAGTGTCTCAGTCATAAACGGTTACTGCTGCTGAGTCTGGTGTTTCAGGTCTGACTGGCTCAGGCATATGAGGGTGTTCCAGGTTGGGAAAGAGGTGTTTGCCACCTTGCATGCAGCAGAGGGCAGTTGCAGTTTCCCAACAGGGCTAACTCGACAATCCTGTTGCTCACTGCTTCAGTAGCAGGAGGAGAAAAATGGCTCTAAAGCCAGGCTTACCTTTAAACACACTCCAAAGGTGGATTAGTAGACCCCCTTCAATAGAGTTCCAGTGTCAACACAGCCTCAATTCTCATGTGTGTTCACAACGCATGGCCTGGAGTGGGCTTAGAACGTCTTCTCTAGTCTAAAGAGGTATGCTTCCCTCAACAGGCTAGAATAGATCTATAACTCGGATAAAACCCAAATATGTAGTCATCTGAGATCTTGAATTGGCAGAAGACCAAAACAATCAAAGCAGACTGATGCTGTCTAATGCCTTCAAAGGAGAGGAAGGGAGGGGTAGATTCTAACAATCTCCTTATTCTCTACTGCCTAATTGGATAAGCCCTTAATCATTACTGATTCATATTTCAGCAGACTTCTCTGACTGAGCTGCTGACCAAGTGTTCTGCGTCTTTTCTAAGTGATAATCACTGTGCTTTGTGTGCAGTTTCCTCTGTTCAGAAAGGGGGATTTAAGTGGTGGAAGGTGGACAGGGAGATTTCTGTGATGGCAGACAGTAGGGGTTGTTCTGCTTGTAGGGTTAGTGTGGCCCTAACCTTGAAATACTTTTTCATAGCTTGGATGCCATATATATTATATATTGCTAATATTGTCAGTGTCTGATTGTCAGGTGACAATGCTAGATCAGGGAGCAGCAGAGAGGGCCTGTAAAGACCCCAACCCCATCATTGACGGACGCAAGGCCAACGTAAACCTGGCTTACATAGGTGCCAAGCCCCGTGGTATGCAGATAGGTGAGCCGACCAGGGGTGAGTACAACCACCGGATGCACCAACACTACACTTGTCACACACCACATTGGCATGTTTTAGACAAATGTTTGCTGGTAAATGGTCATTCAGAAATCTCATATGCTACTCATGCCATATCGTACAGAAATGTACAAACATTTAAATTCATCTGGATTAACTTTCTTGCTCTATATACAGTTGAAGTCGGAAGTTTACATACACCTTAGCCAAATACATTTAAACTCAGTTTTTCACAATTCCTGACATTTAATTCTAGTAAAAATTCTTAGGTCAGTTAGGATCACCACTTTATTTTAGGAATGTTTAATATCTGAATAATAGTAGTGATTTTATTTCAGCTTTTTTCTTTCATCACATTCCCTGTGGGTCAGAAGTTTACATACACTCAATTAGTATTTGGTGGCATTGCCTTTAAATTGTTTAACCTGGGTCAAACATTTTGGGTAGCCTTGCACAAGCTTCCCACGATAAGTTGGGTGAATTTTGGCCCATTCCTCCTGACAGAGCTGGTGTAACTGAGTCAGGTTTGTAGGCCTCCTCGCTTGCACACGCTCACAAATGTTATATGGGATTGAGGTCAGGGCTTTGTAATGGCCACTCCAATACCTTGACTTTGTTGTACTTAAGCCATTTTGCCACAACTTTGGAAGTATGCTTGGGGTCATTTTCTATTTGGAAGACCCATTTGTGACCAAGTTATTTTCCTGACTGATGTCTTGAGATGTTGCTTCAATATATCCACATAATTTTCCTCCCTTGTGATGCCATCTGTTTTGTGAAGTGCACCAGTCCCTCCTGCAGCAAAGCACCCCCACAACATGAGGCTGCTACCCCCGTGCTTCATGGTTGGGAAGGTGTTCTTCGGCTTACAAGCTTCCCCCTTTTCCTCCAAACATAACTATGGTCATTATGGCCAAGCAGTTCTATTTTTGTTTCATCAGACCAGAGGACATTTCTCCAAAAAGTATGATCTTTGTCCCCATGTACAGTTGCAAACCGTAGTCTCTTTTTTTATGGCGGTTTTGGAGCAGTGGCTTCTTCCTTGCTGAACGGCCTTTCAGGTTATGTCGATATAGGACTCGTTTCACTGTGGATATATATATACTTTTGTACCTTTTTCTTCCAGCATCTTCACAAGGTCCTCTGCTGTTCTGGGATTGATTTGCACATTTCACACCAATGTACGTTCATCTCTAGGAGACAGAACGCGCCTCCTTCCTGAGCGGTATGATGGCTACGTGGTCCCATGGTGTTTATACTTGCATACTATTGTTTGTACAGATGAACTTGGTCCCTTCAGGCATTTGGAAATTGCTCCCAAGGATGAATTGGCCTTGTGGAGGTCTACAAATGTTTGTTATTTTTCTGAGGTGTTGGCTGATTTCTTTCGATTTTCCCATATTGTCAAGCAAAGAGGCACAGAGTTTGAAGGTAGGCTTTGAAATACATCCACAGAGACACCTCCAATTGACTCAAATGATGTCAATTAGCCTATCAGAAGCTTTTAATGACAATTTTCTAGAGTTTTCCAAGCTGTTTAAAGGCACAGTCAACTTAGTGTATGTAAACTTCTGACCCACTGGAATTGTGATATAGTGAATTATAAGTGCAATAATCTGTCTGTAAACATTATGTGTGTCATTCACAAAGTAGATGTCCTAACTGAGTTGCCAGAACTATTGTTAACAGGAAATTTGAGTGGTTGAAAAACAAGTTTTAATGACTCCAACCTAAGTGTATGTAAACTTCAACTGTATATATTAGGGGACTGGGTAATTGTGAGGGGGGGAAAGACACCTGTGTAATTTGCCATCTCTGCATGTGTTCTATATCATTAGTATGTTGCTTGAGTTACACACTGTTCTAGTCTCGCTGCCTCCTATGCATTGCAAATGTCTGACGGGTCGTTTTCTCGTTCTTCCAGGCATTTCCATTGGAGTGCAGCCTATTCACCCAGGGCTCATCCAGAGGCAGTATGGGTGAGTGAGTGGGCACTCTTTGTTTGTGCCCTCTATACCACAGTAATGCATCTTCTGAATTACACATACTTCTGCCAAATGAAGGTCTCTTGCATGCATGTGCATGTCAGCTAACCTCTGACATGCACATCTATGTGAGCGTTCTACAGATGTTGGACAACTTCACTTTTTTGTTTTCTAATGGTTGTAGCATGGTACATTCCATGGACATGTGACTCAACCCCCTCTTTAGACCCTTCAGTTTCTTCCTGGTTGAGTAGGCTCTCTCACTGAGAGGCTCCAGGGCAGTGTCTGTCTTGTAGAAACAGCCTTGAGGGAGGCCAGTCAATGACGGGTGTCCAGGACATTCACTCCGCTGAGCATTTAATGGCCATGTCACTGGAATGGGTTAGACGCCACTGCCCCCCACCCCTCAAGTCCTAGCTTTGATTTAATTACTCTAAGCCAGAAGTCCAAGCCCTTACATGCATGTAATAATATAAGATCGTGTCCATGGACTTTGGGTCCTTAGAATCCCCCCTCTGTTCATGTGCTTGTTGCTTAGTAACGGGCAGGGCAGAGCCCTGCTCTGTGGGCATGTCTAACAGGTGTTGGCTCTTATTACAGCCTTTTACACCCCCTAATCCCCTGTGATTGACTGCAGCTCCAGCGAGTGGGAGAGATCCGAGATCTATATGGGCTGGTGACAGACACAAGCTGCTCCAAGATGGAGAGCACACGCTTGTTCTTTCAGCCTTCCGCTCAGACCCTTAAACTGCATGTGGTGGAATGGTTGGGTGTGGCTATTTGATCATAATGTAGCCCTATCAGAGTGGCCTACCATTAAAAAAAAAAAAAAATTAAACTATGGAGAAAATGCATCCCCTTAATCTCTTGCATAGTTTGTTTTGTTTCAGTATGTTGCTAATATTGTGTTTATTCTATCACAATTCTCACCGTAAAAGGAAACGGTGATAGTGCTAAGGGGGAAAACTCTGAACTTCATTCAACTTTCTAATCTCGTGATTCTCTGTGCACACTGATATTTCTTCTGCTCAGCAGTCCCAGGGAACATTAAGGGAGGCGGGGCGATGGCTTTCTCTGAAGAGGCATTGTGCTTAATGACGCTGTGCTCTCACCAGGCGCCAAACCTCCTGCAGCTTTCACATGTTTTTTTTTTCTTAATATTCATGATTACTTTTCTATATTATATTGTACTTCCAGGTCAAAATTTGGGATTCCATAAGGACCTTTTGTAGAATTTGTTTTAACCTGTAGCCTTTTGTTCTGGTATGTGGCGGGAAAAAAAAAAGTGGAAAAATAGCCTCTGGATATGTAGGTAGGAACTAATAATTGGCAGTGGATTTATTTTCCATCAAAGGCTCCTTTTGCTGTTTTATCCAGTCGTTTAACCACAAACGTATAGCTGCATTCAGCTTGACTTGATGAAGCCCTTCGATTTGTTCACCATGACTTAAATGTGATGCTAGAGGAAGTCAGTGTCTGCTCTACCAGCCCCACCTCCCTACCATCCGCCGAGTGGTACTTGTCACACCCGCTGGCCGTCATCCAAAAAAACAGCTGACCTCTGATCCCTCTGTCCCCCAGACCCCCACAGGCCCTGTGACGTCCGAGTTAGGTTAGAGCTCACTGCTCTGTTCTGCTTCCCTGTTTCATCTCCTCTTCTCTCCCTTTTCTATCTGCTGCACTTCTCATCCTCTTTTAGTCATTTTCTTAACTTTTCTATCAAGATTGCAGTGTTGACCTATATTTTGTTGTACCTCCTAATGTGCCTCAAAGTTCAACCAGAGGTCAGAGCTAGAGTCCTGTGGCCACACTATTACAAGGCCACAGAAAGAGGCTCATCTGTATGTGAATCTGCGTATGCCTCAGTCTTGCATGGTCATCTGTCTGGGTGGGGGGGGGGGGGGGGTGTGTCTGAATGGTTCTTTGTGAGTAACTGACCGTTAGAGGGGTAGACAGTGCGTATCAACCTGCTCTGCGCCCTCTGCCACGGGCTCCCGATTCTGATTACCTTCATCTATAGCGATCATATACTTCTTGTTAGTGTATACCACTCAGCGGGCTACAGTGACCTAACTATTCCATGCCTACCTACACAAATAAATACTTGCTATGTGAGTGGACCCAGGCAACAGACTGCTGTATCATATCAGCATAATGTCTTTAGACGTTGCGAAAAAGCTTAGCCACTAGCTTCACTCTCACATGATGGAGCCATCTCGTGCTGCGTCTCCAATATAGTATTAATGAGGAATCTGATAATGAATGAATGTTATTGTTAACCCCCACTATCCTCCCAAACCCCCTCATGGTTGCTCTGTACTCCCAGCTGAACAGTATGCCGAAGGGGGGAGTGAAGATACCCGAGGTGCAGGCTTCGTGCTGCCTTGTTTGGAGGCTCCCAGGAGGAGGGTAGCAGGCAGCTGTGACTGATCCCGCCCCTCTCTAAGGTGCCAGCAATGGCTTGAGAGTGCAGCAATGGATTGGAGTGCCAGGTTATGCTGATTAGTGCCTCTCTTTCCTATTATGGCATGGTTTGGGGTTTGCAGTGGTGACTTCTGTTGCTGTTTTAATGTTCCAGTGTGGGGCTGAAGGGTGTGGTATGTGTTAGGCAGGTTGCAATTAGATTGTGCGTCGGTCCTGTTACCCCTGCACTCTCCCTTTTTGCTGTGTTTGAGTTGACACCACTCAATAGTCTTCCATTGCTTCATTCCCTTGTCTTTTGTCATGGCCATTGATCTGAATGGAAACTGGTAAACACAACATGGTGGTAACCCATCTGGTCCTTTCACCCATCAGTGGCCGTGAAGTTGGAGACAAGGAAAGGAAGCCATCAGAGTATTGAAACCCAGCTGAGAAGTGTTGATTTTGTCTGCTGTGACTTCAATGTCTTGATATTCTTTCACTGAACATACTGCCTTTTCCTACCAGACTCTCCGTGTGAGAGGGGTGACAAAGTTCCCCTCGCTCTCCTGAGCTCTGTTTTTGGTTCATGTTTGCAGTGAGTGGAGTTTCCCCTCCAGCTGCAGTATTAAGGGGGGGGGGGGGTCTCTAAGCGGCACCAGTTTTGCAGGGGGGAGGTCCCTAGCTCTTCCTCTGCCATCAGACTGGGGAGAATGAGCTGTCCCCATACTCCATAACACTAATCACTAGTACGAGAGGGCTTTGCGCACAGCACACCCAACTGGCTAGCAACCTGCCTTGATAGGCCCTCTACAACTGATATCCAATGTAACTTCCGTGCAAAACAGGAACCACAACTCTGTTACTGTCATCACACTTCCTGTGTGTGTACTCAGCGAGTGAAGCGCAGCAGCTGTTAAAACACGATGTCTGGGCTTGAAAACCTGCTAGTAAGGCTTTCTCGCCGCCCTAAACCCCCCCCCCCCTCTCTCTCTATCTCTGGGGGCCCTACCTAACAGGTTCAGTCGGTTTTCAACTGATGAGAAGTGTTGATCTCTTCTCCCTACCTCGTGCTTTGTCACGTTTAGTGGGTGGTGTTGAATCTGGCCAGTGTCTTGCCCACCACCACTACTGTGGATACACAACACATACACAGCACAACTCTAATTTATATTCAAGACCTGCTAACCCTACTGGAGAATGTAAATGACAGAATCCAGTCCTTGGCTTTCTTTGCTCCTGTTCATTGTGTTTTCCAGTATGTAACTTGTGTCCTGTTTGTTTTCTAGGTTGGCCCAGCAGTATGTGTACCCCCAGGCCTACCTTCAGCCTAGCCTGGTGCTCCCTTCTCAGGTGTCCTCCTCCGTCAGCTCCCCCTACCTGGACTACAGTGCTGCTTACACCCAGTACGCCCAGGCCGCATTCGAGCATTACCCCTACGCCGCCTCCCCAGGGTTCCTGGGCTACGGCTACGCCCCCAGCCCTGCCACCGCCCCCTCCCAAGCCACTATTCACCAGACCCTCCCCACAGGGGCAGGCCCAGCACCCGCCTTCCTGCAGTACGCCCCCCAGCAGCACGTTCAGCCAGACCGCATGCAGTGAGGAGAGGCAGGATGCAAGGAGTCCTATAGGCCTGGGGTGTCACCCTGGACTGCCCATGCCTCAGCCAGGGCTTTCAGGGAATGGGCTGAAGGACTATTGCATGGTACCATCAGGATGAGCCCCCTCATGGGTCTTGGGAGGGTTTTGATGACCGGATGGGAGGCTAGAATTAAACGTGTGGTCACTGAGGGCTTCCAGATGCAGACACTTGATTTTTTTTTATTATTACTGTCTCTTTATTGTATCAGTGTTAGTATCTTATTATCAATGTAATTATTATATTTTGTTTCAACAAAAAACGCTACATACTTGTATTTGAAGAGAGCGAAGGGGGGGGGGGGGGCTTACCTGGACATTGACCCCTCATCCCCCTCGTCTTTGCCAGGGCATGGGTTAAGTGAAGGCACTGCTGCTTGGATACATAGTGGTTGGGCATTGGCTGAGAGGCACAGTGCCAACTGTTTCCATCCACACCAGAGGCGAGGACTCAGCTGTCTGATACACCCCCGGTGTTACTGGTCCTACACCATGGGTGGTCGTGGTTCTCTCTGAGCCTTTCAGAGGTCATCAAGGACTAAATGGAGAGCGGAGATTCTGGGATCCCCCCCTTCTCCGAGACTGTGAAATTGTTAGTCAGGAATACATTTCTTTTTTATTAAAGAGGCCTTAACTCCTGTTTTTACAACACTTCCTTTTAACCCCTTAACTCAGAGCTAACAGGGAGAGTCCTTACTCATTTTCACATGGCCTGGGCTCTTCATATTTATACCAGACACTCTTGTAGTCTATTGGCACACTTTGTCTTGATTATTGGAGACCGAAGTAGATCGTCATATGCAGGAAGTGGGAGGAGGGGTCAAAGAGCATTGGGCGTTGACGTGCAAGGTAGCTGACAACGATACCCACTACCTGTTTATTTAGTCTAACTGTTCATCTAAGATTGTCAAATGTTGATCTCTCAAAGGACATTCATGTACAGTATTTTTAAATGTTTCCATTATCAAGTACATTTATTATACTATATTTATGTTTAGGTATTTATAGGAAATTCTAAGTTAATCATTTTTTGTAACTTGGTCCAAATAGTTGCAGCACTGAAGTCCTATAACTTGGTAAGTGTATGTGCAAATCCACAAATGTGTCTTTATTCATTTGATGGACATTCTCTTTTCCATTTTTCCTGGGAACCCATTGGGTTTTCCTGTATGCACAACTCTAGATGCTTTAGTTTCTCCGGCTGCTGGCTGGGATCAGACTCTGTTACTTTCAGAAAGATGTCATTTCCAGTCCCTTCAAAGAAGCCATACCAAAAAAAATCTTAAAATAAAGAATTTGTATTTATAAAAAAAAGTCTACTCCTTTCCTGATTTACTTGCAACATTTTCAAACTTGATACCTTCATGAAGAGCAGAACATTTACAAATACTTTGCCATATTCTCGCCATAGATGTATAAAGAAATGGGGTTCTTAATCTCTAGGGGGGCTCCTTTAGTCACTTCTAATGTGTACAAAGAGCTTCAAACTAGCTCCTTTTGGGGTGAGGGGGTTCGGTAGCTAATGTGTGTGATGTGGTTGTTATCCCAGTTCTGTGCTGTCTGCTTTGGTGGGGGTCAGGAGCAGGAGGCACATGCTTTATCAGCCCACACTACAACATGCCAGGGGCACAGGGTGTTCCCAGACCCAACACACACACTGTTGCTGGGGAGATGAGACACTTGGAACTGTAGAACCAGAAGGGGAGGGGTTTGGTATGTGGTTAAAAGCACTTTGTTATCTGTCAAAAGGTTTACTTGTTTGGTTTCTGCATATCGTGAGTCCTCAACATGGTGTTTTATTGTACCCGCAGACTAAAGTACAAGGTTGTGACGCAGTACTGGCATGGCTTATGAAGGTATATCTGAGGAAGGACCATGTGTATATTTAAAGCGTGCGGAGGGATACCAGATGGCTTTCTTGCAGTATGCTGGACATTTTAACAGTACTGGTTCATACATATTTAAATAAGCAATCTTCAGTAATGGAATAGATGTCTCAGGGGTTACAGTTACATTGTTGAATCATGTCCTAGGTGTTTATGGCCAGTGTGTGTGGTCTGAGGTGACATTACTGAGTTGGAGCTGTGAATGTATGGATGTCTCATTGTTTTCCCTGCTCTCCCTATCTCCTCCCAATCGTCTGGCTCCCTCACTCTCTCCTCACAGTTTCTTATTGTCTCTCTCCATTTTCATTCTCAGCCTTCAAACTCTCCATCTCTCTCCCTCCCCTCTATCTCTCCTTCCTATTGCCTCTGTTTTTCCTCATCACACTGTGGTTCTTATCTTACACTCTCCCTCTCATTCTTACCCTTCCTCTTTCACCTTCCCACTGTCTCTCACTGAATCATAAGGGGAGAACAGAGCCAAGTGTCAGGTTGATGAACAAGGTCTTACAGGCCCAGAGGAGCATGTTTTGCTGAGTCACCATCAGGCCTCACACACACATTCTACAGTGCAGGCTGCTCTGCACACTCAAATCTAACTCCACACGCTCTACTCTGAGTTGTGCTCTGACGTCAAGGGATTCCTCAGAACTGTCATAACTCAGTCCTGTCTTATCAGCCCCCAGCTACACTTTCATCATACCTCCTAATTAAAATACTTTCTTCACTTGGCTCAGTTACCCTCTCACTTCACCCCTCTTGGTTTCACTATGTGTTGATCTTTCATGTTGAGGTGAATTTCCACTACATCCCTCAAGACACCTTTTATAACTCTCTGTGATGCCCCTTGCAAGTTTTTTTGAGGGGAAAACTGAAAACTAGCTGTTATTGCCAGAGGTTTGGTCTATTAACTAATTCACGGCGAAAACTCCATCCCACCAAAACAGGCTGAAATTTCAGGCGGCCTTTTCAAACAGCTCTTATACTCGAAGGGCATTATCATAATGTTCACAATTTCACAGTATTATTCCAACCTCAGTGTGAAAATATAAAACACAGGAAAATCAAGTTTTTGACTGGGCTTTTAAGAGTAAGAGACGTACACTGAGTGTACAAAACATTAAGAACACCTTCCTAATATTGAGTTGCACACCACCACCCCTTGATTTTGCCCTCAGAACAGTCTTCATTAGTCTGGGAATTAACTCAGGATGTCAAAAGCGTTCCACAGGGTTGCTGGCTTTTGTTGACTCCAGTGCTTCCCACAGTTGTGTCAAGTTGGCTGGATGTTCTTTGGGTGGTGGACCATTGTTGATACACATAATAAACTTGTCTCCTCCTCTTCATCTACACTGGTTGAAGTGGATTTAAAAGGTGACATCAATAAGGGATCATAGCTTTCACCTGGATTCACCTGGTCAGTCTATGTCATGGAAAGAGTAGGTGTTCATAATGTTTTGGACACTCAGTGTACAGTATTCTGTTAAATACATTTTTATTAACTGTCTTCATGATGGAACAGTATGGACTGAAGGAAACTCCTTAACAAATCACCCACAGGAAAATGTGGACATTCTGGTATATCCTATTGCGTACTACTACTGGAATGTTGTGCAATGTTGCAATATTAAAAGGACCCATCTACTACAACTCTGTATTCTGTTTCTTCTGTAAACACACCTCCCCCAAACAAAAATTCAGTTTCTCTGGCCCTCTGTCCATCTCGCCACCCAGCTGTATCTGTGGTCCTGTGTGACAATCTGAAGTGGTCCTGCTGGGGCCTGGGTAATATCAGCAACCATTTCAGATAGGGTCAGCTCTATATTTACCCACCCTCTTAGAGGGAGCTGAGTATTCAGCCCTGACCTGTGTCTTATTCCCGTGCCGGCCCAGAGAGATTACATGGACATGTCTGGAGTTGGGTAGAGTGTTGGGGATAGGTATGTGGAACATAGACGAATGGGGCAGAGGGCTGATATGTGGTACGGTATTGGGAACAGGGGATAGGGATGGGGGCATAGAGGGAGAGGGCAGCCAGGCAGGGGGTTGTTGGGAAGGCAGAGAGGTTTTATGTCCCTCTGAGCAGCCTGCTTTCATGGACATAATCTAGAAAGGAGAGGATAGGTTGCTGTGGAGAGGGGGCTGCAGAGCGTTAAGTGGGAAGGTGGCGGGTTATTGTGTGTTCCCAAAAATCAGGCTTGCTCCCTATCAGTTGGTCTAATGGACCTCTGTGTGATTCTCACACTCAGAGCCATTAAAAGGCATGGGTGGGTGGTGATAATGAAGACAGTTACTATTCAGAGTATCTAAGGCAGGCTGATACTGGCAGTCATGTGCATTAAAGGCTGTTAAACTAAATGGCAGTGGAGGTTGGTTAATTGGTGTTTGTGTGTTTGCAGGGTGTTTGCTAGGTCACGCGTGTTTTATTCTAGATCTATGATGCACTGGAACATATACATTATCTTGGTGCTAATTACAGACTGTTGCTTGCGCAGATTGTGCCCTGGGAGTGTGAATATGTGCGAATTTACAGGAAGTGTGAGCGAGAGCAATGAAATATATTTCTGTGTGTGTGTGACAGAGTGAAAGAGAGAGAGAGGTAGTGTGTGTGTGCGCTCTCCATCACCCTTATGGTGGAGTCTGTGTTTTACTCTCTCTCTCCCTTCAGGTCCTCCATGTCTTCAGGCCTGTAATTTGATCTGAGTTTGTCTCACTCAGTTAGAGCTTGGGGATGGCAGGCAGGATCAGTGTGTAATCATTGTCTCAGTCTCCAGAAGACAGACAGACAGGCCAGGCCTGGCGAAGATTGCAAAACCCTCTTATCTCCATATCTTTCCCCTGTCCACTACTCTGTTTACACCACGCCAGTCTATATGCACTGTTCACCTGCCCTAAATGGTTCACACTCACTCACTCACTCACTTCTCAGCTATACATGCTCTGGAGAGAAGAGGAGAGGGTGCTTCAGCAATGCACACAAACATTCTCTCAGTAGAATGAACTGAGCACACATACTTTCCCCAGCGATGTGTGGTTGGGGCCAGCCTGCTAACATACAGGACATGGACCGTACACTCCTCTTGGTGATATCACATAGCGACAAGGTGAGGGGAGATGAGAGGTGAAAGGTTAGCATGAGGAGGGATGAGAAGAGAGGGTGAGGTGAGGTGGGGTGTGTGGTTGTGTGAACGTTTATGATAGGAGGGGGGTGAGGAATTGTTAGGGTGAGTAGGGGTGAGAGTAAAGAGTGAGGGGGAGGCTTGAAGGTTAGGGTGAGAGTAGAGAGTGGGGGGGGGGGGGGTTAGGGTGAGTAGAGAGTGAGGGGGGAGGGAAGAAGGATTAGAGTGAGGGGGGATGCACTGACACTGTTAGTTTCGCTTTTAACAAACTGGAAAAGGGGATACCTAGTCAGTTATTCAACTGAATGCATTCAACTGAAATGTGTCTTCCGCATTTAACACAACCCCTCTGAATCAGAGAACACGTGTCTCTCTGCTTCTTCCTAACCCCGTTTCCCCACCCCCACCCCAAACATGACACTCTACTGCTAAGGATCAAACCATACCGTGCCACACACTCACAATGTGAGAGGGCGCTCGTGTGTTCTCTCCACACGGGGGTTTCCTTGATTTCAAGCTAGATTTCCTCATCTCTAGTCAGCATGCAGACACCCAGGGCTGGGCCCCTAAATACCCGCAACAGCGCCCCAGAGAGAGCTACTATTTGGGGGGAGAGGAGAAGAAGGAAGAGAGGAGAGGCTCTGTGGCTGGACTTACAGAGACAGAGAGGCCTGAAAGCCTGATGCCTTCTGACAGCTGAGCTTCCTCATTCAGTGTGTCATTCACAGCCGCAAACAGGGATGTGTGCCCACACGCACACACACTCGACACACACACTCACGAGCATAAATGTACTCGTACAAGCAGACACGCTAACACATCCACAAACACACATAAAAAGAAAATGCACATACACACTTGCTCTGTCTCACACACACACTTTGACATTGACTCTGACTGGCTGTGCTGTGGAGTTGTTAGTGTGGAAGGGAATGGCTGTTTATGTAACGGTGAGTCTCTGTTATCTGCTCTGCATGGATGTTATTCAGCCTCCCAGGGCCGGCCTTTGAAGCATTCTAACTGATCTTGTTTCAGACGGCCAGTACAATATCAGCATGAGGTGTGTGTGTGTGTGTGTGTGTGTGTGTGTGTGTGTGTACGTGTTCCACTGGGCACAGACATCAGTTCAACGTCTAGTTTTGATTTACATTTGTTTGAGTTGTCAACTAACACAAATTCAACATGAAATCAACAAAAATTGTCACAATTTCATTGGATTTAGGTTAAAAGTTGGGTAATAAAAATATGAAATTCCTTTACGTTGATGACTTTTTTCAAATCCGTTCGGTTTTCCAAGTTGATTCACATTGAGTTTCTTTGTTAAAATGACTTGGAAACAGAGATGATTCAACCTGTTTTTGCCCAGTGGGCGTGTGGGAGGCTCCACACTCAGTTCCCCTCCATGTTTGAAGGCTCTACAGTATTTGTGTTCTCATAAGGGCCATTGTGTGTGGCCACTCCACAGGAGAGAGCAGACAACAGCTGTAAGGGGGATGTTAAAGACACAATGACGCATTTTCTCTCCCTCTGTCCATCCATGACTTCTGAATCTTGGCCCCCTGCTGTCATTGTTGTCATATGGAGACAGCTGTAGAGATGGCCAATTGTTAACTAACACACTTGGAAACAACATGAAGAGTTGTATTTTGTGAGTCAGGTAAGGTTGGTACCTACCAGCCATATTGCAGCTTTGTTAGTTTGTAAAGGCATGTATATGAATAGCTGTTTCACTATGTAAGTGTCAATATGTCTGTGTGTGTGTGTGTATTTCATCCTGCTGATAAGCGAGGAGGCACTTGTGTTGTTAATGATGATTGAGATAAAACTGTTTGGTGCGACAGAGCAGCTGCATGCTGACAGTGGCACCATGCTACAGCTGGCGGAGGAAAACGGGGCAGTCAATTACTGATCAAAGTGACTGAGAGACAGGAACAGTGAAGATGCTATAGGGTTATAGACTACATCTAGTCACTCTCACCTGTTTTGTGCAACTATCTCAATAACTCTGTGTTATAAGTGAGATTTGTCCATTTAGAGGCAGGGAGAAAGAAACCAATAAGGAGAAAGGGGACAAAGGTGTTTTGGTCATAGAAATTAGATAAGAAAGGATCAAACATGACTATAGCATCAAAGATACTTGGTCAGTATTCACAGACAGAAGTTCATCTGAAGGCCACCTCCTAATCTGCCACAGTATCTTCCTCTGTGAGGCATAACTCCTCACACTCCCCCTCCCTTATTTTTCTTAATTGTTTTTCAGTCTCCCTTCAACCTCTCCTATTTTAGTGCAGTATGTTCCGCCTAATATTATTTGCCCTCTCTCAGGTAAAGATAAAAACTCTGTTAAGATATTTGACAGAAAATCATGTGCATCGGCAGTGTGGCAGTGTTTCCAGTCCGAGGTGGAGCACTCTGCTCTGCTCTCTCAGGAAGGAGGAGTATATTCCACACAGATTCACCACAGCTCTTTATAAGAAGAGAGAGAAAAAAGGCCTTAAGCCTCTATATTTAGACAGACGTTATTGAGCCTCTTGTCTCTTTTTTCTCTTTTTTGCTGCTGTCAGGAATCCCACCAAAGCCATGTGGGCGGGCAGGCAGGCCTTTCTCTCCCGGAAAACAGAGGGGAGAGGGAGAATAATAATGTTGTTGATAATAACAGAGCAGGCAGACAGTGTGAGAGAGAAAGAGGAGGAGAGAGATAGTCACAGTGGGTGTCACTGTGCCTCACATCCCAGCCTACAATTCTAGGAAGAGAGAACGTTTTTGTAATGTTACCCGTAATGTTCCCCTAACGTTTGAGTGTCCAGTTTTCCGTTAGTTAGGGGAACATTCTATGTTAGCAAACACCTTCTGAGAACTGTTTTAGCATGTTGACGTTAGAGTTAGGAGAACATTCCTTTGATGTAAAACAGAACATACACAGAACGTGGTTACCATGTTCTCAGAATATACAAGTCATGTTCTATTCATGTTTCCTGAACGTTCAAGTGTCCAGTTTTCTGAGGGTTGGGAGAATATTCTATCAACGTCCCACCGAATATACACAGAACATAGTTGCCATGTTGTCAGAATATACAGTGCCTTGCGAAAGTATTCGGCCCCCTTGAACTTTGCGACCTTTTGCCACATTTCAGGCTTCAAACATAAAGATATAAAACTGTATTTTTTTTGTGAAGAATCAACAACAAGTGGGACACAATCATGAAGTGGAATGACATTTATTGGATATTTCAAAAAAAAATTACAAATCAAAAACTGAAAAATTGGGAGTGCAAAATTATTCAGCCCCTTTACTTTCAGTGCAGCAAACTCTCTCCAGAACTTCAGTGAGGATCTCTGAATGATCCAATGTTGACCTAAATGACTAATGATGATAAATACAATCCACCTGTGTGTAATCAAGTCTCCGTATAAATGCACCTGCACTGTGATAGTCTCAGAGGTCCGTTAAAAGCGCAGAGAGCATCATGAAGAACAAGGAACACACCAGGCAGGTCCGAGATACTGTTGTGAAGAAGTTTAAAGCCGGATTTGGATACAAAAAGATTACCCAAGCTTTAAACATCCCAAGGAGCACTGTGCAAGCGATAATATTGAAATGGAAGGAGTATCAGACCACTGCAAATCTACCAAGACCTGGCGTCCCTCTAAACTTTCAGCTCATACAAGGAGAAGACTGATCAGAGATGCAGCCAAGAGGCCCATGATCACTCTGGATGAACTGCAGAGATCTACAGCTGAGGTGGGAGACTCTGTCCATAGGACAACAATCAGTCGTTATTGCACAAATCTGGCCTTTATGGAAGAGTGGCAAGAAGAAAGCCATTTCTTAAAGATATCCATAAAAAGTGTTGTTTAAAGTTTGCCACAAGCCACCTGGGAGACATACCAAACATGTGGAAGAAGGTGCTCTGGTCAGATGAAACCAAAATGGAACTTTTTGGCAACAATGCAAAACGTTATGTTTGGCGTAAAAGCAACACAACTGAACACACCATCCCCACTGTCAAACATGGTGGTGGCAGCATCATGGTTTGGGCCTGCTTTTCTTCAGCAGGGACAGGGAAGATGGTTAAAATTGATGGGAAGATGGATGGAGCCAAATACAGGACCATTCTGGAAGAAAACCTGATGGAGTCTGCAAAAGATTTGTCTTCCAACAAGACAATGATCCAAAACATAAAGCAAAATCTACAATGGAATGGTTCAAAAATAAACATATCCAGGTGTTAGAATGGCCAAGTCAAAGTCCAGACCTGAATCCAATCGAGAATCTGTGGAAAGAACTGAAAACTGCTGTTCACAAATGCTCTCCATCCAACCTCACTGAGCTCGAGCTGTTTTGCAAGGAGGAATGGGAAAAAATGTCAGTCTCTCGATGTGCAAAACTGATAGAGACATACCCCAATCGCAGCAAAAGGTGGCGCTACAAAGTATTAACTTAAGGGGGCTGAATAATTTTGCACGCCCAATTATTCCGTTTTTGATTTGTTAAAAAAGTTTGAAATATCCAATAAATGTCGTTCCACTTCATGATTGTGTCCCACTTGTTGTTGATTCTTCACAAAAAAATACAGTTTTATATCTTTATGTTTGAAGCCTGAAATGTGGCAAAAGGTCACAAAGTTCAAGGGGGCCGAATACTTTCGCAAGGCACTGTAAGATATTAATGTTCTAGACATGTTTCATGACAAAATTGCAAGAACATTTCTGTGTATCAGATGTCAGGACATCGCCTGATGGAATCAAAGAAATGTTATCCCCACCCCAAAATGGTTTCATCACATATTATTACTGTTGCCAAACCAATCAAGGCCCTGATTGGTGAACCATTTGTCCATTCATAGCTCTTTTTCTTCAAGATTAGGGATAGTCACACAGCACTTTTAACATAGTGTTTTCATCTTACATATTTCACACTTGTGCTCATTGTGCATGTTCATTTATACACAAATTATTACGGTAGTCAACAGTTCTCACCTAGGATTTGAACTAACAACCTCTCGGTCCAAGGTATGCCAATCTTCCTGCTACACCATGTCCAAGACATGTGTTAGTTATTCTGACAATTCTCGTCAGTGATTTGATTTATTTATTTTAGCAATTTAAGGGCTTTCAGAATAGTTATCTAATGTTGGTGGGGCTTGTTAACCTGTTTTAATAATACTCCTGAATCACTATGATAAAGTGTTTTTTGAGTGTACTGTGCTTTTAACAGAGATGAGATTTACTTCAAAGTGCATATCAAGTTGTTTCAGATCTACACAAGTGTGTATGGAAGAAGGGGTAGTGTTTCTGCTGGACAGCATATTATTAACAATACTGGCCCAATAAGTACATGTCCTAGAGACAACCCTTATTGAAACAGTGGTTAGGGTGTTCGCCATTGGTATGGATGGCCTGGGTTCGAGTCCCGCTAGGGGAATCACACCACTTTCACATTCATAGCAGAACATCAGGTCAATATTTGGCAACAGTGACAACACACCCATCTGATCTAATTAGTTGTAACTGTTGCCAAATAATAACATTGACATATATTGCTAAGAACATTGGAGTAGGGTGATTCCCCTAGCGGGTCTCGAACCCAAGCCACCAGAACCAATGTCTAACGACCAACCACTGTCCCAATAAGATATATTTCTAGGGCTGCACTTATTGGGCCAGGATAGTTTGGCCCTGTATACACTGAGTGTATAAAACATTACATGGACTCTACAAGCATTTCACAGGGATGCTGGCCCATGTTGACTCAAATGCTTCCCACAGTTTTTTCAAGTTGGCTGGATGTCCTTTTGGTGGTGATGGGCCATTCTTGATACACATGGGAAACTGTCGCGTGTGAAAAACCCAGCAGTGTTGCAGTTCTTTACACAAACCGATGCACCAGGTACCCACTGCCATACTCTGTTCAAATGCACTTAAATATTTTGTCTTATCCATTCATCCTCTGAATGGCACATACACAATCCATGTCTCAATTGTCTCAAAGCTTAAAACTCCTTCTTTACCTGTCTCCTTCACTTTTTAACATTTTTTTAAACATTTAACAAGTGACATCAATAAGGGATCATAGCTTCCACCTGGATTTACCGGGTTAGTCTATGTCATGGAAAGAGCAGGTGTTCTTATTGTTTTGTACACTCAGTGCATGTAAACAAATTGATAGGTGTAAGCAATAGGGTGAATGCAAATCAAATTTTATTTGTCACATACTTCGTAAGCAACAGGTATAGACTAACAGTGAAATACTTACTTACGGGCCCTTCGCAAAAATTCAGATAGAAAAATAAAAAACAAATAATGCCACAAGGAATAAATACACAATGAGTAACAAGAACTGCAAGTCCATGTGCAGGGATACAAGGTAATTGAGGTAAATATGTACAGTGCCTTCAGGTAGTATTTAAACCCCTTGACTTATTCATGTTCTGTGTATGTTTGGTGGAAGGTTGATGGAATATTCTCCTAACCCAAACAGAAAACTGAACACATGAATGTTCTTGCAATGTTCCCATGAAATGTGTCTAGAACATTAATATCTGATGTTCTGAGAACATGGTAACAATGTTCTGAGTAAGTTATATTTGCCATTTAGGGAATGGTCTCTTGGAAACGTTCCTTGTACATCACAAGAACATTCCTATGAAAATGTTAGTTAATGATCTAATGAGACTGTAAAGGGAACGTTTTGGGAATGTTTTGTTGTTAGCTGGGATATTGGGAGCTCTTCAACGGCTGTCATCAAAATCCCCATCAGTGTGCTGTCTCTCCCAGTGGCCTGGTGGGATGGAGAATGTCAGTACAGGGCACGTATTATCAGCCTCTCATGGGTCCTTCTACTGCCCCCTTGACAGGCATCTCCACTCTGTTCCACCTCCTGGATTGTTTAGGCACCCTATGGTGACTATGATTGTTTCAGTTATATGAAAAAATTAGCTTGTGTGTCTGTTTGCACATCTGTGTGTGTGTGCGTGTGGGAATTTTATAGCCTGCTTATCTGAGTTCACTGAACTTAAAGTTGCTCTCCATATACGTCTCATATCAGGCCTTATCTCCATTGTCACTCAAGACTTCTCTCAAGAGCTTTGACCTCTGCTGTCCAAATACAGTGAAAGACAAACAGCTCTCTAATGTGGCACCCTCAGGATATCTATCGCTCTTACCTCCCATAGTGATTCTAACAAACAGCTGCTCTTGTGTAGTGGAGACAGTATCCAACCAACGAGGGACACCCTGTCAGTTCAAGGGGCTCTCTCATAGGTCCAGAGCAGAAGGGGGAAGCGATTTAATGATTATCATGTGCTGAAAAGGAAATATAGTGGACTACGAGAATTTTAACAGTGGGTGAGACTTAGGAAGAACAACAATGAAAAGATACAGACAGTAAATATGTGCTGATGATTCAGCGTTTGGTCGTTATCTCTGGATCATCTAAACTAGATGCCCTCAATCTCACACAAATGATCAAGGAATTTACCAGGTACAATCCTAAATCCGTAAACACGGGCACCCTCACAGATATCATCCTGACCAACCTGCTCTCTATATACACCTCTGCTGTCTTCAACCAGGATATCAGCGATCACTGCCGTTCGTAATGGGTCCGCGGTCAAACGACCACCCCTCATCACTGTCAAACACTTCAGCGAGCAGGCCTTTCTAATCGACCTGGCCCAGGTATCCTGGAAGGATATTGACCTCATTTCGTCAGTACAGGATGCCTGGTGATTCTTTAAAGCGCTTTCCTCACCAAATTAAGTAAGCATGCCCTATTCAAAAAAAGTAGAACGAAGAACAGATATAGCCCCTGGTTCACTCCAGACTTGACTGCCCTTCACCAGCACAAAAACATCCTGTCGCATATTGCATTAGCATCGAATAGACCCCGTGATATGCATCTTTACAGGGAACCAATATACACAGGCAGTTAGGAAAGCAAAGGCTAACTTTTTTAAACAGAAATTTACATCCTGTAGCACAAACTCCCAAAAGTTCTGTGACACTGTAAAGTCCATGAAGAACAAGACCACCTCCTCCCAGCTGCCCACTGCACTCCCACTGCACTGAGGCTAGGAAACACTGTCACCACCGATAAATCTATGATAATTGAGAATTTCAATGAGCATTTTTTTACGGCTTTTTACGGCTGCTTTCCAACTGGCAACCCCTACCCCGGTCAACAGCTCTGCACCCCCCCCCCCCCCCCCCCCCCCCCCCCCCTCCCCCCCAGCAACTTGCCCAAGCCTCCCCATTTCTCCTTCACCCAAATCCAGATAGATGTTCTGAAAGAGCTGCAAAATCTGGGCCCCTACAAATCAGCTGGGATAGACAATCTGGACCCTCTCTTTCTAAAATTATCTGCCGCAATTGTTGCAACCCCTTTTACTAGCCTGTTCAACCCCTCTTTTGTATCGTCTGAGATCCCTAAAGATTGGTAAGCTTTTGCGGTCATCCCCCTCTTCAAAGGGGGAGACACTCTAGACCCAAACTGTTACAGACCTATATCTATCCTACCCTGACTCTAGACCCAAACTGTTACAGACCTATATCTATCCTACCCTGCCTCTAGACCCAAACTGTTACAGACCTATATCTATCCTACCCTGCCTCTAGACCCAAACTGTTACAGACCTATATCTATCCTACCCTGCCTCTAGACCCAAACTGTTACAGCCCTATATCTATCCTACCCTGCCTCTAGACCCAAACTGTTACAGACCTATATCTATCCTACCCTGCCTCTAGACCCAAACTGTTACAGACCTATATCTATCCTACCCTGCCTCTAGACCCAAACTGTTACAGCCCTATATCTATCCTACCCTGCCTCTAGACCCAAACTGTTACAGCCCTATATCTATCCTACCCTGCCTCTAGACCCAAACTGTTACAGCCCTATATCTATCCTACCCTGCCTCTAGACCCAAACTGTTACAGCCCTATATCTATCCTACCCTGCCTCTAGACCCAAACTGTTACAGACCTATATCTATCCTACCCTGCCTCTAGACCCAAACTGTTACAGCCCTATATCTATCCTACCCTGCCTCTAGACCCAAACTGTTACAGCCCTATATCTATCCTACCCTGCCTCTAGACCCAAACTGTTACAGCCCTATATCTATCCTACCCTGCCTCTAGACCCAAACTGTTACAGCCCTATATCTATCCTACCCTGCCTCTAGACCCAAACTGTTACAGACCTATATCTATCCTACCCTGCCGTTCTAAAGTCTTCGAAAGCCAAGTTAATGAACAGATTACCGACCATTTTGAATCCCACCATACCTTCTCAGCTATGCAATCTGGTTTCCGAGCTGGTCATGGGTGCACCTCAGCTATGCTCAAGGTCCTAAATGATATCATAACCGCCATCGATAAAAGACAATAGTGTGCAGCCGTCTTCAATCAATCAATCAATCATCAGCTGATGTCACAAAGTGCTGCACAGAAACCCAGCCTAAAACCCCAAACAGCAAGCAATGCAGGTGTAGAAGCACGGTGGCTAGGAAAAACTCCCTAAAAATGCCAAAACCTAGGAAGAAACCAGGCTATAAGGGGTGGCCAGTCCTCTTCTGGCTGTGCCGGGTGGAGATTATAACAGAACATGGCCAAGATGTTCAAATGTTCATAGATGACCAGCAGGGTCAAATAATAATAATAATCACAGTGTTTGTAGAGGGTGCAACAGGTCCGCACCTCAGGAGTAAATGTCAGTTGGCTTTTCATAGCCGATCATTCAGAGCATCTCTACCGCTCCTGCTGCCTCTAGAGAGTTGAAAACAGCAAGTCTGGGACAGGTAGCACATCCGGTGAACAGATCAGGGTTACATAGCCGCAGGCAGAATAGTTGAAACTGGAGCAGCAGCATGACCAGGTGGACTGGGGATAGCAAGGAGTCATCAAGCCAGGCAGTCCTGAGGCATGGTCATAGGGCTCAGGTCATACGGGAGAGAGAGAGAAGAGAGAGAGGAAAGAGAGAAGAGAGAGCGAAAGAGAGAAAAAGAGAGAAGAATAGAAACATAATTAGAGAGAGAGCATACTTAAATTCACACAGAACACCGGATAAGACAGGAGAAATACTCCAGATATACCAGACTGACCCTAACCCCCCCAACACAAACTATTGCACCATAAATACTGGAGGCTGAGACAGGAGCGATCAGGAGACACTGTGGCCCTGTCCGACGATACCCCCGGACAGGGCCAAACAGACAGGATATAACCCCACCCACTTTGCCAAAGTACAGCACCCATACCACTAGAGGGATATCTTCAACCACCAACTTACCATCTTGAGACAAGGCCGAGTATAGCCCACGAAGATCTCCCTCACGGCACAACCCAAAGGGGGGGGGGGGGGGCTAACCCAGACAGAAAGATCACGTCAGTGACTCAACCCACTCAAGTGACGCACCCCTCCTAGGGATGGCATGGAAGAGCATCAGTAAGCCAGTGACTAATAGGGTTTGTGTCAGATAATCCCAGTGGAGAGCGGGGAACCGGCCAGGCAGAGACATCAAGGGTGGTTCGTTGCTCCAGTGCCTTTCCATTAATCTTCACACTCCTGGGAGACTACACTCAATCATAGGACCTACTGAAGAGACGAGTCTTCATTAAAGACTTAAAGGTTGAGACCGAGTCTGCGTCTCTTACATGGATAGGCAGGACATTCCATAAAAATGGAGCTCCATAAGAGAAAGCCCTGCCTCCAGCTGTTTGCTTAGAAATTCTAGGGACAATAAGGAGGCCTGCATCTTGTGACCGTAGTGTACGTGTAGGTATGTACGGCAGGTCCAAATCGGAAAGATAGGTAGGAGCAAGCCCATGTAATGTTCTGTAGGTTAGCAGTAAAACCTTGAGATCTGCCCTTGCCTTAACAGGCCAGTGTAGAGAGGCTAGCACTGGAGTAATATAATCACGTTTTTTGGTTCTAGTCAAGATTCTAGCAGCCGTGTTTAGCCCTAACTGAAGTTTATTTATTGCTTTATCCGGAAAGTAAAGCATTGCAGTAGTCTAACCTAGAAGTGACAAAAGCATGGATTCATTTTTCTGCGTCATTTTTGGACAGAAAGTTTCGGATTTTTTGCAATGTTACGTAGATGGAAAAAAAGCTGTCCTTGAAACAGTCTTGATATGTTCATCAAAAGAGAGATCAGGGTCCAGAGGAACGCCGAGGTCCTTCACAGTTTTATTTGAGATGACTGCACAACCATCAAGATTAATGGTCAGATCCAACAGAAGATCTCTTTGTTTCTTGGGACCTAGAACTAGCATCTCTGTTTTGTCCGGGTTTAAAAGTAGAACATTTTCCGCCATCCACTTCCTTATGTCTGAAACACAGGCTTCCGGGTATGGCAATTTAGAGGCTTCACCATGTTTCATCGAAATGTACAGCTGTGTGTCGTCCGCATAGCAGTGAAAGTTAACATTATGTTTCCGAATGACATCACCAAGCGGTAAAATATTTTGTGAAAACAATAGTTGTCCTAAAACGGAGCCTTGCGGAACACGGAAATTTACAGTTGATTTGTCAGAGGACAAATCATCCACAGAGACACTGATATCTTTCCAGCAGATAAGATCTAAACCAGGCCAGAACTTGTCCGTGTAGACCAATTTGGGTTTCCAATCTCTCCAAAAGAATGTGGTGATCAATGGTATCAAAAGCAAAGGTCTAGGAGCACGAGGACAAATGCAGAGCCTCGGTCTGACGCCACCACCTTCACAAGTGCAGTCTCAGTGCTATGATGGGGGTCTAAAACCAGGCTGAGGCGTTTCGTATACATTGTCTTCAGGAAGGCAGTGAGTTGCTGCGCAACAGCGTTTTCAAAAAGAATTGAGAGGAATAGGAGATTTGATATAGGCCGATTTAGTTGAAAAAAATATTTTCTGGGTCAAGGTTTGGCCTTTTCAAGAGAGGCTTTATTACTGCCACTTTTAGTGAGTTTGGTACACAGCCGGTGGATAGAGAGATGTTTATTATGTTCAACATAGGAGGGCCAAGCACAGAAAGCAGCTCTTTCAGTAGTTTAGTTGGAATAGGGTCCAATATGTAGCTTGAAGGTTTACAGACCATGACTATTTTCATCAATGTTTCAATAGATATAGTATTAAAAAAACTTGAGTGTCTCCCTTGATCCTAGGTCCTGGCAGAGTTGTGCAGACTCAGGACAACTGAGCTTAGGAGGAATTTGCAGATTTAAAGAGGAGTCCATCATTTGCTTTCTAATGATCATGACCTCTTCCTCAAAGAAGTTCATGATTTTATCACTGCTGAAGTGAAAGCTTTGCGACAGTATCAAAAATAAATTTTGGATTGTTCTTATTTTCCTCAATTAAGTTGCAAAAAAAGGATGATCGAGCAGCAGTGAGGGCTCTTCGATACTGCACGGTACTGTCATTCCAAGCTAGTTGGAAGACTTCCAGTTTGGTGTACCGCCATTTCCGTTCTAATTTTCTGGAAGCTTGCTTCAGAGCTCAGGTATTTTCTGTATACCTGGGAGCTAGTTCTTATGACAAATGTTTTTTGTTTTTAGGGTTGCGACTGCATCTAGGGTATTGCGCAAGGTTAAATTGAGTTCCTGAGTTAACTGATTTTTGTACTCCTTGGGTAGGTGGAGGGAGTCTGGAAGGGCTTCTAGGAATCTTTGGGTTGTCCGAGAATTTATAGAAAAGCCTTTGATAATCCTTGGTTGGGGTCTGAGCAGATTATTTGTTGCAATTGCAAACGTGATAAAATGGTGGTCCGATATTCCAGGATTTTGAGGAAAAACATTAAGATCTACAACATTTATTCCATGGGACAAAACTAGGTCCAGAGTATGACTGTAGGTCCGGAGACATGTTGGACAAAACCCACTGAGTTGATGATAGCTCCGAAAGCTTTTTGGAGTGCATCTGTGGCCTTTCCATGTGAATATTAAAGTCACCTAAAATTACAATATTACAGTTGAGGTCGGAAGTTTACATACACCTTAGCCAAATACATTTAAACTCAGTTTTTCACAATTCCTGACATTTAATCCTTGTAAAAATTCCCTGTCTTAGGATCACCACTTTATTTTTTAAATGTGAAATGACAGAAGAGAATAATAGATAATAATTTATTTCAGATTGAATTTCTTTCATCACATTCCCAGTGGGTCAGAAGTTTACATACACTCAATTACTATTTGGTAGCATTGCCTTAACTTGGGTCAAACTTTTCTGGTAGCCTTCCAGAAGCTTCCCACAATAACTTGGGTAAATTTTGGCCCATCCCTCCTGACAGAGCTGGTTTAACTTAGTCAGGTTTGTAGGCCTCCTTGCTCACACAAGCTTTTTCAGTTCTGCCCACAAATGTTCTATTGGATTGAGGTCAAGGCTTTGTGATGGTCACTCTATTACCTTGACTTTGTTGTCCTTAAGCCATTTTTCCACAACTTTGGAAGTATGCTTGGAGTCATTGTCCATTTTGGAGACCCATTTGCGATCAAGCTTTAACTTCCTGACTGATGTCTTGAGATATTGCTTCAATATATCCACAGAATTTTCCTGCCATCTATTTTGTGAAGTGCACTAGTCCCTCCTGCAGCAAAGTATCCCCACAACATGATGCTGCCACTCCCGTGCTTCACGGTTGGGATGGTGTTCTTCGGCTTGCAAGCTTCCCCCTTTTTCCTCCAAACATAACGATGGTCATTATGGCCAAGCAGTTCCATTTTGTGTTTCATCAGACCAGAGGACATTTCTCCAAAAAGTTTGATCTTTGTCCCCATGTGCAGTTGTACACGTAGTCTGGCTTTTTTATGGCGGTTTTGGAGCAGTGGCTTCTTCCTTGCTAAGCGGCCTTTCAGGTTGTGTTGATATAGGACTCATTTAACTGTGGATATAGATAGTTTTGTACCCGTTTCCTCCAGCATCTTCACAGGTCCTTTGCTGTTGTTCTGAGATTGATTTTCACATTTCACACCAAAGGATGTTCATCTCTAGGAGACAGAACGCGCCTCCTTCCTGAGCGGTATGATGGCTACGTGGTCCCATTGTGTTTATACGTGCGTACTATTGTTTGTACAGATGAACGTGGTACCTTCAGGCATTTGGAAATTGCTCCCAAGGATGAACCAGACTTGTGGGAGGTCAACAATTGTTTTTCTGGGGTCTTGGCTGATTTCTTTTGATTTTCCCATTATGTCAAGCAAAGAGGCACTGAGTTTGAAGGTAGGCCTTGAAATACATCCACAGAGACACCTCCAATTGACTCAAATTATGTAAATTAGCCTATCAGAAGCTTCTAACGCCATGACATAATTTTCTGGAATTTTCCAAGCTGTTTAAAGGCACAGTTAACTTAGTGTATGTAATCCTCTGACCCACTGGAATTGTGATACAGTGAATTATATGTGAAATAATCTGTCTGTAAACAATTGTTGGAAAAAATAATTGTGTCATGCACAAAGTAAATGTCCTAACTGACTTACCAAAACTATAGTTTGTTAACAAGAAGTGGAGTGGTTAAAAAACGAGTTTTAATGACTCCAACCTAATGTAAATGTAAACTTCTGACTTCAACTGTATCTACCATGACTACAAGGTCCGATAGGAATTCAGGGAACTCAGTGAGGAACGCTGTATATGGCCCAGGAGGCCTGTAAACAGTAGCTATAAAAAGTGATTGAGTAGGCTGCATAGATTTCATGACTAGAAGTTTGCTATCGTAAATGTTAGCAACACCTCCACCTTTGCAGGATGCGCGGGGGATATAGTCAGTAGTGTAACATGGAAGTGAGTCCTCATTTAACACAGTAAATTCATCAGGCTTAAGCCATGTTTCAGTCAGGGAAATCACATCAAGATTATGATCAGTGATTAGTTCATTGACTGTAACAGCCTTGGAAGTGAGGGATCTAACATTAAGTAACCCTATTTTGAGATGTGAGATATCACAATCTCATTCAATAATGGAAGGAATGGAGGAGGTCTTTATTCCAGTGAGATTGCTAAGGCGAACACCACCATGTTTAGTTTTGTCCAACCTAGATCGAGGCACAAACACGGTCTCAATGGGGATAGCGGAGCTGACTATACTGACTGTGCTAGTGGCTTCATCGACCTGGCCAAGTCTTTCAACTCAGTCAATCACCACATTATTTCGGGCAGACTCAACAGCCTTGGTTTCTCAAATGACTAACTCGCCTGGTTCACCAACTACTTCTCAGATCGATTTGACACAGTGAACTCTGAGGGCCTGTTGTCAAGACCTCTGGCAGTCTCTATGGGGGTGGCACATGGTTCAGTTCTCGGGCGGACTCGTTTCTCTGTATACATCAATGACGTCGCTCTTGCTGCTGGTGATTCTCCGATCCACCTCTACGCAGGCGACACCATTCTGTATACATCTGGCCCTTCTTTGGACATTGTGTTAACAAACCTCCAGACGAGCTTCAATGCCATACAACACTCCTTCAGTGGCCTCCAACTGCTCGTAAATGCAAGTAAAACTAAATGCATGCTCTTCAACCGATCGCTGCCCACACCCGCCCAGCATTACTACTCTGGACGGTTCTGACTTAGAATATGTGGACAACTACAAATACCTAAGTGTCTGGTTAGACAGTAAACTCTGGTAAAGCCCCACCTTATCTCAGCTCACTTTTCACCATAGCAGCACCCACCCGTAGCACACGCTCCAGCAAGTATATTTCACTGGTCATGGCCAAAGCCAACTCCCCCTTTGGCTGCCTTTCCTTCCAGTTCGCTGCTGCCAATGACTGGAACGAATTTCAAAAATCACTGAAGCTGGAGACTCATATCCCCCTCACTAACTTTAAGCACCAGCTGTCAGAGCAGCTTACCAATCATTGCACCTGTACACAGCCCATATGTAAATAGCCCACCCAACTACCTCATATTGTTATTTATTTTTTGCTCCTTTGCACCCCAGTATCTCTACTTGCACATTCATCTTCTTCACATCCATCACTCCAGTGTTTAATTGCTAAATTGTAATTATTTCGCCTCTATGGCCTATTTATTGCCTTACATCCCTAATCTTACTACATTTGCACACACTGTATATACGTAGATTTTTCTATTGTGTTGTTGACTGTACGTTTCTTTATCCCATGTGTAACTGTGTTGTTTGTGTCGCACTGCTTTTGTTTATCTTGGCCAGGTTGCAGTTGTAAATGAGAACTTGTTCTCAACTAGCCTACCTGGTTAAATAAATGTGAAATAAAAATAATAAATTAAAAAATTAAAAAATGATTCTCTCTTGTATCCGTTGCCAGAGCAACATCCATGTATTCTCAAGGTGTCCAACATCAAATGTGTCACCATGAAGTGTGGAATGATGTAACGCATAGTGCAGCAAATGTTCCAGACACTGTTTATTCTATCCATATCTACAGCAGACAGTTCAATAAACAGTCTTAGTTGCTGTTGATAAAAGCACCAACAACAGCCTACAAAGTAAACAGGAGTGCTTTGTCTTGTTCGCATGTCAACTCTTGTTTCCTCGCCTGATCCTGTAAGAGTGAATAGCCTCTGGTGTTACCTGGTCCTGAGGAGGACGTCATGTCATTAGGCCGGGGTGTTTTTGATCCAGCCCAAACCTTTTAATGGTCAGTCTGATTTAGGTTTCAATAACCACACATCACTTGCACTATGCAGTATTTTTTTTAAATAAGTTTACTGACACATTTTATGACCAAAAAAATTAAAAGACAATATGATGTGCTAAGCAGTAGTAGGCACTGCAAAAAGCCCCTGGAGTAAAGTGGTGCCTGCTGTGATTGGTCGATATTTCACCACCCAGTGAACCGCTTTCATTCCCTTGACACCACCCCAACAGCACCTGTTAGATGTCAATGTAATCATTCAGCCAAATGCCTGTCACTCCATCAGAGTTTGCAGCATAGCACAGAGCAAATATGAATGTTTGAAACGTCTGAAAGAGTATAAAAAAAAAGCGAGAATGTTGAGCAGTTTGAGGCATCAGTGAATGAGGTGGAGAGGGCAGAACAGCCAGAAAGCCAAAGTGCAACAGCATCAAAGTTGACCAGAGGACAACTAGACCAGTTCTGTATAGACCTGGTCAGATCCAGAACCGGTCCGATCCAAGTGGGGGAAATAAAATAATAAAATGGCTAAGTTACCTCATTAAAACTTCTTATGGATCAAATCCCGTTAGCTGGATCGATTTGACAACATCCGGTGAAAAGGCAGACCGTGAAAAAAAATATATATATATTTTTTTTAACTTTCCTACATTCACAAGTGCAATACACCAAATGAAAGCTTAACTTCTTGTTAATCTAGCCACCGTGTCAGATTTAAAAAGGCTTTACGGTGAAAGTAAACCATGTGATTATCTGAGGACAGCACCCCATCAAAGAAACAGACAATCATATTTCAACCCGCCAGGCTCGACACAAAACTCAGAAATAACAATATAATTCATGCCTTACCTTTGAAGAGCTTCTTCTGTTGGCACTCCAATATGCCCATAAACATCACAAATGGTCCTTTTGTTCGTTTAATTCTGTCATTATATCCCAAAATGTCAATTTATTTGGCGCGTTTGATTCAGAAAAACACTGGTTCCTACTCGCTCAGCATGGCTACAAAAATATCTAATAAGTTACCTGTAAACTTTGTCCAAACATTCAAAAAAAACTTTCCTAATCCAACTTTCAGTATTTCAAATTTAAGATGGGATAAACTGTGCTCAATATAGGATAAAAATGAAAATGGAGCGAGCTTCAGGTCATGCTCCCCAAACAAAAGAGTACACTTGGCTATACACCCAGAAAGGAAAGGCATATTTCTATTAAAACGGGCTTGCCATGGGAAACCAATGGAAAACAGATTGACCTCAAAAACAACTTTCCCTGAAGGGATTGTGCTCTGGGTTTTTGCCTACCAAATCAGTTCTGTTATACTCACAGTCATTATTCAAACAGTTTTAGAAACGTCAGAGTGTTTTCTATCCAAATCGACTAATAATATGCATATCCTAGCTCCTGGCCCTGAGTAGCAGGCAGTTTACTTTTCATCCGGACGTGAAAACACCACCCCCTATCCCAGAGAGGTTTTAACCGGAGCTGATAAAGTGTGAGGGAAGGGAGAGAGAGGTGTCACCCTAGCAGGCTGGGGGAAGGGCCGTATTGTGGAGAGTGACACGAAAGCAAGGAGGAGGGAGGGAGAGACGAGAGACAGCAACCAACCAAGCTGACTCACGCTATAGTAGACTAGTAGCTGCCATAGCTACACTATATTTACAAAAGTTTGTGGACACCCCTTCAAATGAGTGAATTCGGTTATTTCAGCCACACCCATTGCTGACAGGTGTATAAAATCAAGCACACACAGCCATGCAATCACCATAGACAAACGTTATCAGTAGAATGGCCCATACTGAAGTGCTCAGTGACTTTCAATGTGGTACCGTCATAGGATGCCACCTTTCCAACATGTCAGTTTATCCAAATTCTGCGCTGCTAGAGCTGCCCCAGTCAACTGTAAGTGCTGTTATTGTGAAGTGGAAACGTCTAGCAGAAACAACGGCTCAGCCGCGAAGTGGTAGGCACACAAGCTCATAGAACAGGACTGTCGTGTGCTGAAGTGTGTTATGTGTAAAAATCATCTGCAACACTCACTATCGAGTTCCAAACTGCCTCTGGAAGTAACGTCAGCACAAGAACTGTTCGTCTGGAGCTTTATGAAATGGGTTTACATGGTCAAGCAGCTGCACACAAGCATAAGATCACCATGTGCAATGCCATGTGTTGGCTCGTGTAAAGTTTGCCGCCATTGGACTATGAAGCAATATAAACACGTACTCTAGAGTGATGAATCACGCTTTACCATCTGGTGGTCCGACGGACTAACACATTTCAATTGAATGCATTCAGTTGTACAACTGACTAGGTATCCCCCTTTCCCCTGTCTTGACTGCCTCATACCGGGAGAAGATAGTTAAGCTAGCTAACATTAGCTAGCTAGGCTTAACTGATGCTGCCGTGCATGTACATTCTCATCCTACAGTCGTCCAAAAAGTTATACTTTTGACTAATCTATCAGTAGAACATTTTTCCAGGAGTCTTGGTGATCATCCAGGTGCTTCCAGGTGCTTTTTAGCAAACTTGACTCAACGTTTTGGACGAGATGGGTCCCATTATGTCTAGCAAAAACCAACCACTGCATTCCACAGTAAGATCCTCATGCCAACGGTCAAACATGGTGGTGGTAGTGTAATGGTTTTGGGATGCTTTGCTGCCTCAGGTCCTGGACGACTTCCCACGGCCTGCTCACCCTGCTATCATCCAGAAGGCGAGGTCAGTACAGATGCATCAAGGCTGGGACCGAGAGACTGTAAAAAAAGCTTTTATCTCAAGGCCATCAGACTGTTAAATAGCCATCACTAGCCGGCTACCACCCGGTTACTCAACCCTGCACCTTAGAGGCTACTGCCCTATATAAATAGATATGGAATCACCGGCCACCTTAGTAAAGGAACTCTAGTCACTTTAATCATGTTTACATACTGCTTTACTCATCTCATATGTATATACTGTATTCTATTCTACTGTACTTTAGCCAATGCTACTCCGACATTGCCTGTCCTCATATTTATATATTTCCTAATTCCATTATTTTACATTTTAGATTTGTGTATTGTTGTGAATTGTTTTTTATTTATTTAATGATTTACTTATTTTTATAATTATTTATTACAAAAAACACAAGGAAGGGGTAACATTAAAGTATTAGAACATGAAGGACAAACAATACATGACACTATCAAACATGTATCAGTCTTTCTGCAACAAAGTGGAAAAAAAGGAAAAGACAGAAGAAAACAGCAAACAACAATGCAAAAACATTTTTTTTTTAATAATACATTTAAAACAAATGACATCAAGGACAACTGAAATCATAACAGCAATGCCTACTTTATATGTTTGCGTGCATGTCTGGCTCTATTACATGTATGTGTGTGTTCTTGTATGTGTTTATTTGAATGAGAGTGTGTGTATATGCATGTGTACAAACAGCCTCAGGCAAACCGGCATTAGTTGTAAAAACACTGCCACTTAGTGTCATTCAAATGTACTTTTATTATGTTTTATTTAGACTTTTTTTTTCTCCTTTATCTTTTGACCATCATTCTCTTTTCTTGTGAATTGTTAGATACTACTGCACTGTGGGAGCTAGGAACACAAGCATTTCGCTACACCCACAATAACATCTACTAAATATGTGTATGTGACCAATACAATTTGATTTGATTTGATTTTAATAGAAGGAACCATGAATTCTGCTCTGTAGAGAATTCTACAGGAGAATGTCAAGCCATCTGTCTGAGCTGAAGCTGAAGCTCAGCTGGGTCATACAGCAAGACAATGATCGAAAACACACATTCAAGTCTACATGAAAATGGTTAAAAAGCAACAAATTTAAAGTTTTGGAATGGCCTAGTCAAAGTCCAAACCTAATCTCAATTGAGATGTTATGGCAGGACTTAAAACGAGTAGTTCATGCTTGAAAACCCACAAATGTTGCTGAGTTAAAGCATTTCTGCATGCAAGAGTGGGCCACAATTCCTCCACAGCGATGTGACTGATTAACAGACTGAGACTGATTAACAACTACAGGAATCATTTGGTTGCAGTCATTGCCGCTAAAGGTGGCACAATCAGTTATTGAGTGTAAGAGGGTAATTACTTTTTCACACAGGGGAATGGTGTGCTGCATAACTTTGTTAATTAAATAAAATAAATGTCATTTTTTTTGTTGTTGCTATTTGTAAACTCAGGTTCTTTTTATCTAATATTCTGTTTTGGTTGAATAACTGATAACATTGAGTATCAAAAATATTAAAAAATAGAGAAAGTCAGAAAGGGGCAAATACTTTTTCACGGCACTGTATATCATGTGCATATCACAAATTAACAAACTTGAACTTAGAAGGGAAGGGGGAGGGCAGCCAGAAAGAGAGGGGAAAATATGGTCAGCTTTGTGGTTAGATTGTAGGTGAACAAAACATAGAAAATACATAAGCCCTTAAATGATGTGTCCTCAAATGTTATGTAATCTAAAAATCTCACATTAGCTGGTAGAACTGACGAAATGAAATGAATCATAAAGATCTTCTAACTTATTCCATTATACATGTAAATTTGATGGGCTCATGTCGCTTTATATTTATATAGCCTAGGGGCTATGTTGCCTTGTTCGTGTCAGCATACAGTAACTTTAAAAAGCAACTTCCCCTATAAAAGCAACTTCTCAAGCCACGTGGCATCCATATGAATCAAAATTGACTACAAAGTGTAAAAATAATAATGTTGGTCATAAAGTCAGCCTCGTCCAAAACAGAGTTTTGTGAGACTTGTGGTCATAACTGCTGTCACGTCCTGACCTTAGTTCCTTTTTTATGTCAATGAGAAAACTAAAAGGTGTGCAAGATGAAATATTGTCTCATTTACATTGTGTAATTTATTGATGGTCCCTAACCAGCTCCAAGAATAGGCTATCCAAAGTCTAAGTCAGATTGCCCACCAGTCGTCTGAAGCTAATTTCTGTTATTTTTCCCCAGTCTGATTTAGTGCCTGGTCTTGTCCACTCTGTTTTATTTTTTATGTACTTCTTTTGTATTTGACCCCCTTTTCTCAATCTTGTCTCATTTCTACAACTCCCTAATGGGCTCGGGAGAGGCGAAGGTGGAGTTATGCGTCCCCCGAAACATGACCCGCCTAACCGCGCCAGCTTAACCCGGAAGCCAGCCGCACCAATGTGTCGGAGGTAATACCGTTCAAATTGTAACCGGGGTCAGCCTGCAGGCACCCAGCCCACCACAAGGAGTCGCTAGAGCGCAATGAACCAAGTAAAGCCCCACGTAAAGTAAAGTAAAGCCCCACCATCTGTAGTAACGCCTCTAGCGTACATGTTCCTGAGAGTCTTATCTTTCAGTGATGGTGTCATAATATTTTTTATCTTAAACGGTTCAAAAGAAAGAGACACATTTGTAGGAAGAAAAGAGAAACCGCTCTGTTTATTACAACTGACGGTAACCCCGGTTCTATGAACCAAGCGCAATTATTATTACACTTTTTTTTTGTTTCTCTCACGACCCCATTTTCAATTCAAGAGACCCTACATGTGGCCACGACCCCTAGTTTGGGAAACGTTGAATTAATAACATGTTGCACCTCTACCTTGCTACCTTTCAGATGGGCCAAGGAGGAGGACAGATGAGAACAGCGGGCCAGTGGAGAACTTAGTACCGCAGCAGCCAGGGGCAAATGTTGGGAAGAGGATGATTTAGATGATCCAGGCATGTTAGTTATACAAGTGAATTTTGCTCTTCACTCACGTAGTAGTCTGGCCTACTCCTGACCAAAAGCCTGTGATTTGTCTGATCATTAATCAATTTGATTTTGTTTAACTGAATCTCTGTCTGTATATTTGGTTAATTGATCTCTGGCTGGACAAGGGGAAGTGCTAGCTCATTTATTTGTTCACTAATCAGAAACATTTATCATGTAATAATGTACCCTAAATCAAGTGTAACCTATTATTTAGGATATGATGGAGAGAGAGAGACACCAGACAAGACATAGGCAGCAACAGAAGAATAGGATATGATGTAGAGAGACACACCAGACACAACACAGAGACAGCAACAGAAGAATAGGATATGATGGAGAGAGACACTGGAAGAACATAACAGGCCATAACAGAAGAGGATAGACAGTAACAGACAAGGAGACAGTAACAAACAAGAACCTGAGACTGTAACAGACAAGACACAGACAGCAACAGACAAGACAGAGAAAGTGATGTAGAAGAGGGTAGATGGAAAGAGAACAGAGGTGGGTTGAACACACAGTAGACTGTATCACTTCAAGCTGCTCTATAGATTCTAATTTGTTTTCTTAATTTGCACAAATTATAAGAGGTGAAATACAGACAGTGAAAAAGTAAAACATATTTGACAAAGAATATGCAGGTGAGGTGAAAAGTCCTGTAAAATTACTATTAAAACAATTGACAGCAAAATAGAATACTAAGAGTCAGCAACAGATGACACAGAGAAAGCGATGGAGAGAGGCAGAAGATGGGTGAGCAATGTTCCCTCTAAGCTGCAGGCATGCGGGTGCTCAGCCCCCCTTTTACAGCCGCACAGAAGAAAAATGATCCATTGACTTTCTAGAGTTTTCCCCTTTAGTTAACACTATCAACGTTTTGCTCTGTGGGAATTTTGAGTGAATCAACGTAATCTTAGTCACTTTCAATGTAAAATACCGAAACAAAACTAACTGTGCAAGAGATTTTTTTGTAGGCAGAGCACATTGGAGTTGGATTCTATTGCATTAACAGGCACAACTCAGGCCCACACTCTACACTAGTGGTTCAAAAACCTTTTATAGTTCTATACCCCTTCAAACATTCAACCTCCAGCTGCATACCTCCTCTAGTACCAGGGTCAGCGTACTTTCAAATGTTGTTTTTCGCCATTATTGTAAGCATGCCACACACACACACTATACGATACATTTATAAACATAAGAATACGTTTTTGTCACAACAAGGCTCATGGGAAGTGACAAAGAGCTCTTATAGGACCAGGGCACAAATAATAATATAATAATAATCAATAATTTTGCTCTTTATTTAACCATCTTACATATAAACCTTGTTTGTTAATAGAAAATTGTGAATAACTCACCACAGGTTAATGAGAAGGGTGCGCTTGAAAGGATGCTCATAACTCTGCAATGTTGGATTGTATTGGAGAGAGTCAGTCTTAAATCATTTTCCACACACAATCTGTGCCTGTATTTAGTTTTCATGCTAGAAAGAGCCGAGAATTCACACTCACATAAGAGCATGGTTGCAAAGGGAATCAGTGTCTTAACAGCGCTATTCAAATTCAATTTTCACAGAAACGCTTGTTGCAATTTCGATGAGGCTCTCTGGTTCAGATATCGGTAAGTGGACTGGAGGCAGGGCATGAAAGGGATAACTAATCCAGTTGTTAATGCCATCCGTTTCGGGAAAGTACCTGTGTAATTGCGCACCCAACTCACTCAGGTGCTTTGCTATATCACATTTGACATTGTCCGTAAGATTGAGTTCAAATCATGTTATGATGATGGAAATACCTGTGTGTTGTCTTTGCTAATAATGCAGGCAGAGAAGAGCTCCAAGTTCTTAATCATAGCCTCAATTTTGTCTCACACATTGAGTATAGTTGCGAAGAGTCCCTGTAATCCTAGATTCAGATCATTCAGGCGAGAAAAAACATCACCCAGATAGGCCAGTCGTGTGAGAAACTCGTCATCATGCAAGCGGTCAGACAAGTGAAAATTATGGTCAGTTAAGAAAATCTTAAGCTCGTCTCTCAATTTTTTTTCCCCCTTGATAACCAGCGCACTTCTGTATGTTGTAAAAGCATTACATTGTCGCTGCCCATATCATTGCATAGTGCAGAAAATACACAAGAGTTCAAGGGGCCTTACCTAAACCTCTCTGGGATATGTGGGACGGTAGCATCCCACCTCGCCAACAGCCAGTGAAATTGCAGGGTAACAAATTCAAAACAAAATAAATCCCATAATTAAAATTCCTCAAACATACAAGTATTTTACACCATTTTAAAATATAAACTTGCTGTAAATCTAGCCACAGTGTCCGATTTCAAAAAGGCTTTACAACGAAAGCACACCAAACGATTATGTTAGGTCAGTACCTAGTCACAGAAAAACACAGCCATTTTCCAGCCAAAGAGAGGAGTCACAAAAAGCAGAAATAGAGATAAAATTAATCACTAACCTTTGATGATCTTCATCAGATGACACTCATAGGACTTCATGTTACACAATACATGTATGTTTTGTTCGATAAAGTTCATATTTATATCCAAAAATCTCAGTTTACCTTGGCGCGTTACGTTCAGTAATGTTTTGCTTCCAAAACATCCAGTGATTTTGCAGAGAGCCCCATCAATTTACAGAAATACTCATCATAAATGTTGATGAAAATACAAGTGTTATGCATGGAACTTTAGATAAACTTCTCCTTAACCTTTTTGGGATAGGGGGCAGCATTTTCACTTTTGGATAAATAGCGTGCCCAGGATGAACTGCATATTATTAGTAGTATTGGATAGAAAACACCCTGAAGTTTCTAAAACTGTTTGAATGATGTCTGTGAGTATAACATAACTCATATGGCAGGCGAAAACCTGAGAAAAATCTAACCGGGAAGTGGGACATCTGAGGTTTGTAGTTTTTCAAAGCTTGGCCTACCGAATACACATTGAGATATGGATAAAGTTGCATTTCCTATGGCTTCCACTAGATGTCAACCGTCTTTAGAAACTTGAATGAGGATTCTACTATAAAGGAGGGGCTCATGAGACCTCTTTGAGTCAGTGGTCTGGCAGAGTGCCTTGGTCTCATGACGCGCGCTTCTGACAGAGTTACCTCTCGTTCCAGTGCTTTTCTGAAGACAAAGGAATTCTCCAGTTAGAACATTATTGATGTTTTATGTAAAAAAATATCCTAAAGATTGATTCCATACATCGTTTGACATGTTTCTAAAGAACTGTAACGGAACTTTCCGAGGTTTTGTCTGGATGAAGTGCTCGCGCCTCATGAAGATGGATTACTGGGCTGAACACGCTAACAACAAGTGGCTATTTGGACATAAATTACTGACTTTATGGAACTTTATGGAACAAATCAGTCATTTATTGCCGACCTGGGATTCCTGGGAGAGCCTTCTGATGATGAAGATCATCAAAGGTAAGTGAATATTTATGGTGTTTTTAACTTTGCTGACTCCAAAATGGTGAATATTCCTCTGGCTGTTTTGGGTTCTGAGCACCGTTCTCAAGTTTTTAAAACATCTGACACAGTGGTTGCATTAAGGAGAAGTCTATCTTTAATTCTTTGAATAACACTTGTATCTTTTATCAATGTTTATTATGAGTATTTCTGCAAAATCACTGGATGTTTTGTGATCAAAACATTACTGCACGTAAGGCGTCAATGTAAACTGAGATTTTGGGATATAAATATGCACATTATCGAACAAAACATACATGTATTGTGTAACATGATGTCCTAAGAGTGTCATCTGATGAAGATCATCAAAGGTTAGTGATTAATTTTATCTATATTTCTGCTTTTTGTGACTCCTATCTTTGGCTGGAAAAATGGCTGTGTTTTCTCGACTTGGCTATGACCTAACATAATCATATGTGGTGCTTTCGCTGGAAAGCATTTTTGAAATGGACACAATGGGTAGATTAACAAGATGTTTATCTTTCATTTGCTGTATTTTACTTGTTAACTTCTTGCGACTAGCAAACCTGTATCCGGGAGCGTAATCATAGCCTCAAATGCATTAGCATAACGCAACTTTTCCTATTCATGAAAATCGCAAATGAAATGAAATAAATATATTCAAACACAAGCTTAGACTTTTGTTAACAACACTGTCATCTCAGATTTTCAAAATATGCGTTACAGCCAACGCTAGACAAGCATTTGTGTAAGTTTAGCATGGCATAATGCTTTTATTTTTATTTTTTTATTTATTTTTTATTTCACCTTTATTTAACCAGGTAGGCTAGTTGAGAACAAGTTCTCATTTGCAACTGCGACCTGGCCAAGATAAGGCATAGCAGTGTGAACAGTGTGAACAGACAACACAGTCAATAACACAGTTACACATGGAGTAAACAATTAACAAGTCAATAACACAGTAGAAAAAAGGGGAGTCTATATATACATTGTGTGCAAAAGGCATGAGAAGGTAGGCAAATAATTACAATTATGCAGATTAACACTGGAGAGTTACACATGGAGTAAACAATTAACAAGTCAATAACACAGTAGAAAAAAGGGGAGTCTATATATACATTGTGTGCAAAAGGCATGAGAAGGTAGGCAAATAATTACAATTATGCAGATTAACACTGGAGTGATAAATGATCAAATGGTTATGTACAGGTAGAGATATTGGTGTGCAAAAGAGCAGAAAAATAAATAAATAAAAACAGTATGGGGATGAGGTAGGTGAAAATGGGTGGGCTATTTACCAATAGACTATGTACAGCTGCAGCGATCGGTTAGCTGCTCAGATAGCAGATGTTTGAAGTTGGTGAGGGAGATAAAAGTCTCCAACTTCAGCGATTTTTGCAATTCGTTCCAGTCACAGGCAGCAGAGAACTGGAACGAAAGGCGGCCAAATGAGGTGTTGGCTTTAGGGATGATCAGTGAGATACACCTGCTGGAGCGCGTGCTACGGATGGGTGTTGCCATCGTAACCAGTGAACTGAGATAAGGCGGAGCTTTACCTAGCATGGACTTGTAGATGACCTGGAGCCAGTGGGTCTGGCGACGAATATGTAGCGAGGGCCAGCCGACTAGAGCATACAAGTCGCAGTGGTGGGTGGTATAAGGTGCTTTAGTGACAAAACGGATGGCACTGTGATAAACTGCATCCAGTTTGCTGAGTAGAGTGTTGGAAGCAATTTTGTAGATGACATCGCCGAAGTCGAGGATCGGTAGGATAGTCAGTTTTACTAGGGTAAGTTTGGCGGCGTGAGTGAAGGAGGCTTTGTTGCGGAATAGAAAGCCGACTCTTGATTTGATTTTCGATTGGAGATGTTTGATATGGGTCTGGAAGGAGAGTTTAGAGTCTAGCCAGACACCTAGGTACTTATAGATGTCCACATATTCAAGGTCGGAACCATCCAGGGTGGTGATGCTGGTCAGGCGTGCGGGTGCAGGCAGCGAACGGTTGAAAAGCATGCATTTGGTTTTACTAGCGTTTAAGAGCAGTTGGAGGCCACGGAAGGAGTGCTGTATGGCATTGAAGCTCGTTTGGAGGTTAGATAGCACAGTGTCCAAGGACGGGCCGGAAGTATATAGAATGGTGTCGTCTGCGTAGAGGTGGATCAGGGAATCGCCCGCAGCATGAGAAACATCATTGATATATACAGAGAAAAGAGTCGGCCCGAGAATTGAACCCTGTGGCACCCCCATAGAGACTGCCAGAGGACCGGACAGCATGCCCTCCGATTTGACACACTGAACTCTGTCTGCAAAGTAATTGGTGAACCAGGCAAGGCAGTCATCCGAAAAACCGAGGCTACTGAGTCTGCCGATAAGAATACGGTGATTGACAGAGTCGAAAGCCTTGGCAAGGTCTATGAAGACGGCTGCACAGTACTGTCTTTTATCGATGGCGGTTATGATATCGTTTAGTACCTTGAGCGTGGCTGAGGTACACCCGTGACCGGCTCGGAAACCAGATTGCACAGCGGAGAAGGTACGGTGGGATTCAAGATGGTCAGTGACCTGTTTGTTGACTTGGCTTTCGAAGACCTTAGATAGGCAGGGCAGGATGGATATAGGTCTGTAACAGTTTGGGTCCAGGGTGTCGCCCCCTTTGAAGAGGGGGATGACTGCGGCAGCTTTCCAATCCTTGGGGATCTCAGACGATATGAAAGAGAGGTTGAACAGGCTGGTAATAGGGGTTGCGACAATGGCGGCGGATAGTTTCAGGAATACAGGGTCCAGATTGTCCAGCCCAGCTGATTTGTACGGGTCCAGGTTTTGCAGCTCTTTCAGAACATCTGCTATCTGGATTTGGGTAAAGGAGAACCTGGAGAGGCTTGGGCGAGTAGCTCCGGGGGGGGGGGGGAGCTGTTGTCCGAGGTTGGAGTAGCCAGGCGGAAGGCATGGCCAGCCGTTGAGAAATGCTTGTTGAAGTTTTCGATAATCATGGATTTATCGGTGGTGACCATGTTACCTAGCCTCAGTGCAGTGGGCAGCTGGGAGGAGGTGCTCTTGTTCTCCATGGACTTCACAGTGTCCCAGAACTTTTTGGAGTTGGAGCTACAGGATGCAAACTTCTGCCTGAAGAAGTTGGCTTTAGCTTTCCTGACTGACTGTGTGTATTGGTTCCTGACTTCCCTGAACAGTTGCATATCGCGGGGACTATTCGATGTTAGCGCAGTCCGCCACAGGATGTTTTTGTGCTGGTCGAGGGCAGTCAGGTCTGGAGTGAACCAGGGGCTATATCTGTTCTTAGTTCTGCATTTTTTGAACGGAGCATGCTTATCTAAAATGGTGAGGAAGTTACTTTTAAAGAAAGACCAGGCATCCTCAACTGACGGGATGAGGTCAATGTCCTTCCAGGATACCCGGGCCAGGTCGATTAGAAAGGCCTGCTCACAGAAGTGTTTTAGGGAGCGTTTGACAGTGATGAGGGGCGGTCGTTTGACTGCGGCTCCGTAGCGGATACAGGCAATGAGGCAGTGATCGCTGAGATCCTTGTTGTAGACAGCAGAGGTGTATTTGGAGGGCCAGTTGGTCAGGATGACGTCAATGAGGGTGCCCTTGTTTACAGAGTTAGGGTTGTACCTGGTGGGTTCCTTGATGATTTGAGTGAGATTGAGGGCATCTAGCTTAGATTGTAGGACTGCCGGGGTGTTAAGCATATCCCAGTTTAGGTCACCTAACAGAACAAACTCTGAAGCTAGATGGGGGGCGATCAATTCACAAATGGTGTCCAGGGCACAGCTGGGAGCTGAGGGGGGTCGGTAACAGGCGGCAACAGTGAGAGACTTATTTCTGGAGAGAGTAATTTTCAAAATTAGTAGTTCGAACTGTTTGGGTATGGACCTGGAGAGTATGACATTACTTTGCAGGCTATCTCTGCAGTAGACTGCAACTCCTCCCCCTTTGGCAGTTCTATCTTGACGGAAGATGTTATAGTTGGGTATGGAAATCTCAGAATTTTTGGTGGCCTTCCTGAGCCAGGATTCAGACACGGCAAGGACATCAGGGTTAGCAGAGTGTGCTAGAGCAGTGAGTAAGACACACTTAGGGAGGAGGCTTCTGATGTTGACATGCATGAAACCAAGGCTTTTTCGATCACAGAAGTCAACAAATGAGGGTGCCTGGGGACATGCAGGGCCTGGGTTTACCTCCACATCACCCGCGGAACAGAGAAGGAGTAGTATGAGGGTGCGGCTGAAGGCTATCAAAACTGGTCGCCTAGGGCGTTGGGGACAGAGAATAAGAGGAGCAGGTTTCTGGGCATGGTAGAATATATTCAGGGCATAATGCGCAAACAGGGGTATGGTGGGGTGCGGGTACAGCGGAGGTAAGCCCAGGCACTGGGTGATGATGAGAGAGGTTGTATCTCTGGACATGCTGGTTGTAATGGGTGAGGTCACCGCATGTGTGGGGGGTGGGACAAAGGAGGTATCAGGGGTATAAAGAGTGGAACTAGGGGCTCCATTGTAAACTAAAACAATGATAACTAACCTGCACAACAGTATACAAGGCATATTGACATTTGAGAGAGACATACAGCAAGGCATACAGTAATCACAGGTGTTGAATTGGGAGAGCTAGCTAAAACAGTAGGTGAGACAACAACAGCTAATCAGCTAGCACAACAACAGCAGGTAGAATGGCGATTGATTAGGCAGAGAGGGTCGGATTAACTACACACAGAGCCTAAGTGCGGCTGGGGCCGACAGATAAAACATAAACAAGCAGAATGGATTACCGTGAATTAATGGACAGTCCAGCATGCATCAGCTATGTAGCCAAGTGATCAGTGTCCAAGGGGCAGCGGTGGATGGGGCAGGGAAGCTGGACTGGCGAGTGTTATCCAGGTTAGAAAACTAACAATGACTAAATAGCTTGTAGCCAGTTAGCTGGTTAGCTTCTGAAGGTTCTTGAGTGTGTTCTAAAAATGTAAAGATAATAGCGGTTCCGTATCACATTGGGTGAGGCAGGTTACCGGAAGGTATAAACAAATTAAAAATCGAAAAGGGATAGAAAGTAAATATGGGTTCAGTGAGTGTTTGGGACGCGGCGATTCAGATGGTTAGCAGGCCTGTGCTAACAAGCTAATAGTTAGTAGACGGTGCTAAACACGGTAGCAGTTAGCGGACCGGGCTAAACAAGCTAGCAGTTAGCAGGCCGAATTTGCAAGCAAGGAGATAGCAAGGGCTAGAGAGTTAGCCTTTGGGGACGTCGCGATGGGGGGAGTCTGTTTATTCCTCTTCATGCGGTGACATCGATGGACCGGTCGTGGGTCTGGATATTGTAGCCCAGGAGCTCAAAATGTTCTGTTTGCGATGGGAATCCGGGGATGAAAAATAAAAATAAAATAATAAATAGGTCCGTTATGCTCTGGTTAGAGTCGCGTTGTTCGAACTGGCGAGAGCTTTCCGAGCTAAAGGTTAGCTGATGACCGGTTAGCTGAAGACCGCTAGCAATGTTTTGCTGAAGCTGGTAGTTAGTTGGCTAGTTGGCTAGCTTCAGTTGAGGGGTTCCAGATCCGAAGTAAATATAAATACTTTAGGAAAAAAAGCTACGGCGGGTTGCAGGAGAGTATTTAGAAGAAGTTGAGGTTCAGCAAAAAGTTTTAAAGATATGTGAAGAAAAAAAAACGAAAACAAACGATATATACAAGGGACACGACAACACGTCCTACTGCTACGCCATCTTGGATCAAAAAAAAAAGCCTAGCATGCTATGCTAGGCTCTGCTGGCAGCAGGCAACATTTTCACAAAAATAAGAAAAGCAACCAAATTAAATAATTTACCTTTGAAGAACTTCAGATGCTTTCACTCAAGAGACTCCCAGTTAGATAGCAAATGTTCCTTTTTTCCAAAAATATTATTTTTGTAGGTCGAAAAAGCTCCTGTTTGTTCATCAGTTTTGGCTGAGAAATCGACCGAAAAATACTTCAACTATAACACCAAACTTTTTTCAAAATTTGCTCCATAATATCGACAGAAACACGGCAAACGTTGTTTAGGATCCATCCTCAAGGTGTTTTTAGCATATATATTCGATAATATATCCATGGAGGCAATTGTTTTCTCAATAAACTACAAACCTCAGATTTCTCACTTCCTGGTTGGATTTTTTCTCAGGTCTTTGCCTGCCATATGAGTTGTTATACTCACAGACATCATTCAAACAGTTTTAGAAACGTCAGAGTGTTTTCTATCCAAATCTACTAATACTATGCATATATTAGCAACTGGGCCTGAGTAGCAGGCAAGATACTCTGGGCACCTAATTCATCCAAGCTACTCAATACTGCCCCCCAGTCCCAAAGAAGTTAACAAAGTTAAGGTACACTGTAGTGTCCAAAACATCTTTCAAGCTGTCAGGCATTCCGTTGGCAGCAAGAGCCTCTTGGTGGATGCTGCAGTGTTGCGAAGTGGCGTCGGGAACAACTGCTTGCACGAGCGTTACCACTCCACTATGTATCCATGCCATGGCTTTTGCGCTATCAGTACAGATACCAACACATCTTGACCACCAAAGTCCATTTGATGTCACAAAGCTGTCCAGTACTTTAAAAATATCCTCTCCTGTTGTCCTGGTTTCCAGTGGTTTGCAGAAGAGGATGTCTTTTTTAATTGACCCCCCATAAACGTAACGGACATATACATGTACCAGGAGCTGTGCCAGGCCCTCCACGTCTGTTGGCTCATCCAGCTGTAACGCATAGAATTCACTGGCTTATATGCGAAGCAGTAATTGTTTCAAAACATCTCCTGCCATGTCACCAATGCGTCGTGAAACAGTGTTGTTTGATGAAGTAATTGTCTGTATAGTTTTTTGGGCCTTTTCCCACAGAATTGTCCCAGCCATATCCGAGGCAGCAGGAAGAGTTAAGTCCTCCACAATAGTATGGGGCTTGCCTGTCCTAGCCACTCGGTAGCTCACCATGTAAGACGCTTCTAGACCCTTCTTATTAATGGTATCTGTTGGTTTTATACATGTCTTACTCCTCGAAAGTCATCTCACTCAAAAAACTCCTGTGGCTTATTTTTCAAATTGGCATGATTTGTTTCTAAATGTCTGTGCAAGAGTGAAGGTTTCATCGAGTTGTGAGATAGTACTGTGGCTGAGGAAAGGCATTACTCCCAATATAAGTGAACCCCAAATCAATGTAGTTCTCATCATATTGCGCAGTTTCGATTGTACAACGTCCCTGTCTGTTGTTCGGTGCTTTCCCGGGTAAGGGGGCAGTAGCTCTTTGGCTGCATCAGATTCACAACTGTCAGTGTCCATACTAGCTGGGCTAACAACAAATGTAGAATTACTGATGCTAGCATTGGATGTGCTTGTGGAAGGAGAACAACTTGTGTCGTCGACAGGTGCAGGTGTAGTACTGCTGGTATTAGCTGTATGACCAGTAGAGCTAGTATGTGTCTCTATGGACGCAAGCCTTACTTTTTTTTAACCATTTATCAATTTTTGAGCAAACGGAATGAGCAGCAGCTACGTTTAGCTACACATGGTCCGTTAGAGAGTAACGGTTAATGTGATTGGATGTTAATTGTTTGACTAGGCTACCTGTATTTGACATTGTGTTTTTATTTTTCTGAACACTAGATGGTACATTTTTTATTTTTGGCAGTGAAATGAGACTACTCAGGCGAGAAAAAAACCTCACCCAAATGTATAGCCCCGTTGGAAAATATAGATTGACTGTTTGAAAATGTGAAGATTATTATAATTGTTTTTAATATATATATATATTTTAGATATATTTTTTTAATGTGAATCACATTTTTATTTGGCATACCCCCAACGGCATTGTGTTTACCCAGTTTGGGAATACCTGCTCTGCACAGACCGGTGCACTATAACCAATCAGAGTTGCAGTAGACCTATATGCAAATAGCCATTGCCAAATTTGGATCTGTGACATTCACTTTGAACTGGACTTTGTTTACAGGATGAGGGGTTGTTGGCTTGTTTTGAGATCAGAGCTAGAGCTGCATGAAGCCACCTGTCCACAATTGTTCATATTCTTTGCTAGTTACTGAGTTGTTAGCCCAGTTATAACTAATTTCTCGTCAACAATGGAGGAGTGATTGCTTCCTACAAGAGCAAAAAATGTGTGCATTTCTAGCCATCTTTAAAAAGCGAGTCAGGTAAAAAGCTTTATTTTATTTCTTGAAGTGGCAGTGTTGTATTTTGAGACGGTCGGCTTGCGTCCATAGATGTTAGCATAATCTTTTGTAAAGTGGTTTCTTGCGTCAAACAACAACATTTTCAGTCACCTCCTTGTCTGAAGGACAAGTGTATAGACAGGTTTATGTCAAATCCTGCATATTTATTTCAAAAGACTCATGGAATGTAGACATACATTGAACACCACACATTGGTTGCTACTGTAGGCTGCTACTACGGTCAACAGCTCTGCACCCCCCACAGAAACTTGCCCAATTCTCCCCATTTCTCCTTCACCCAAATAGCTGATGTTCTGAAAGAGCTGCAAAATCTGGACCACTACAAGTCACTTGGGCTAGACAATCTGGACCCTTTCTTTCTAAAATTATCCGCCGCAATTGTTGTAACCCCTATTACTAGCCTGTTCAACCTCTCTTTCGTATCGTCTGAGATCCCTAAAGATTGGAAAGCTTTCGTGGTCATCACCCTCTTCAAAGGGGGAGACACTCTAGACCCAAACTGTTACAGACCTATATCTATCCTACCCTGCCTTTCTAAAATCTTCGAAAGCCAAGTTAACAAACAGATCACCGACCATTTTGAATCCCACCGTACCTTCTCCGCTATGCAATCTGGTTTCCGAGCTGGTCATGGGTGCACCTCAGCCACGCTCAAGATCCTAAACGATATCATAACCGCCATCGATAAAAGACAACACTGTGCAGCCGTCTTCATCAACCTCAGTTCAATTCTCAGGCCGACTCTTTTCTCTGTATACATCAATGATGTCGCTCTTGCTGCTGGTGATTCTCTCATCCACCTCTACGCAGACAACATCATTCTGTATACTTCTGACCCTTCTTTGGACGCTGTGTTAACAAACCTCCAGACGATGCCGTACGACACTCCTTCCGTGGTCTCCAACTGCTCTTAAATGCAAGTAAAGCTAAATGCATGCTCTTCAACCGATCACTGCCCACATCCGTCCGCCCGTCTATCATCACTACTCTTGACAGTTCTGACAGTTCTGAGAATATGTGGACAACTACAAATACCTAGGTGTCTGGTTAGACAGAAAACTCTCCTACAAGACTCACATTAAGCATCTCCAATCCAAAATTAAATCTAGAATCGGCTTCCTATTTTGCAACAAAGCCTCCTTCACTCATGCTGGAAAACATACCCTCGTAAAACCGACTATCCTACCGATCCTTGACTTCGATGTAATTTACAAAATAGCCTCCAACACTCTACTTAGCAAATTGGATGTAGTCTATCACAGTGCCATTTGTCACCAAAGCCCCATATGCAGTGGGGCAAAAAAGCATTTAGTCAGCCACCAATTGTGCAAGTTCTCCCACTTAAAAAGATGAGAGAGGCCTGTAGTTTTCATCATATGTACACTTAAACTATGACAGGCTAAATTAGAAAAAAAAATCCAGAAAATCTCATTGTAGGATTTTTAATGAATTTATTTGCAAATTATGGTGGAAAATAAGTACTTGGTCACCTACAAACAAGCAAGATTTCTGGCTCTCACAGACCTCACAGACTTCTTTAAGAGGCTCCTCTATCCTCCACTCGTTACCTGTATTAATGGCACCTGTTTGAACTTGTTATCAGTATAAAAGACACCTGTCCACAACCTCAAACAGTCACACTCCAAACTCCACTATGGCCAAGACCAAAGAGCTGTCAAAGGACACCAGAAACAAAATTGTAGACCTGCACCAGGCTGGGAAGACTGAATCTGCAATAGGTAAGCAGCTTGGTTTGAAGAAATCAACTGTGGGAGCAATTATTAGGAAATGGAAGACATACAAGACCACTGATAATCTCCCTCGATCTGGGGCTCCACGCAAGATCTCACCCCGTGGGGTCAAAATTATCACAACGGTGAGCAAAAATCCTAGAACCACACGGCGGGACCTAGTGAATGACTTGCAGAGAGCTGGGACCAAAGTAACAAAGCCTACCATCAGTAACACACTACGCCGCCAGGGACTCAAATCCTGCAGTGCCAGACGTGTCCCCTGCTTAAGCCAGTACATGTCCAGGCCCGTCTGAAGTTTGCTAGAGAGCATTTGGATGATCCAGAAAAAAATTGAGAGAATGTCATATGGTCAGATGAAACCAAAATATAACTTTTTGGTAAAAACTCAACTCATCATGTTTGGAGGACAAAGAATGCTGAGTTGCATCCAAAGAACACCATACCTACTGTGAAGCATGTGGGTGGAAACATCATGCTTTGGGGCTGTTTTTCTGCAAAGGCACTAGGATGACTGATCCGTGTAAAGGAAAGAATGAATGGGGCCATGTATCGTGAGATTTTGAGTGAAAACCTCCTTTCATCAGCAAGGGCATTGAAGATGAAACGTGGCTGGGTCTTTCAGCATGACAATGATCCCAAACACACCACCCGGGCAATGAAGGAGTGACTTCGTAAGAAGCATTTCAAGGTCCTGGAGTGGGCTAGCCAGTCTCCAGATCTCAACCCCATAGAAGATCTTTGGAGGGAGTTGAAAGTCTGTGTTGCCCAGCAACAGCCCCAAAACAATCACAGCTCTAGAGGAGATCTGCATGGAGGAATGGGCCAAAATACCAGCAACAGTGTGTGAAAACCTTGTGAAGACTTACAGAAAAAGTTTGACCTCTGTCATTGCCAACAAAGGGTATATAACAAAGTATTGAGATAAACTTTTGTTATTGACCAAATACTTATTTTCCACCATAATTTGCAAATAAATTCATTAAAAATCCTACAATATGATTTGTGATTTTTTTCTCATTTTGTCTGTGTCACGTTTCTTCAAAATCGAACCCAGAAGCAGACCAGGACAAGGAGAGTAGGAAGAAGGTGAGTATTTATTTACAAGTGAATGTGAATGGGTAGATATATCCAGGTGGCGTAGCGGGTAGCGGCTGTGAGTTGATGGGAGTAAATAGGTGGATCCAATGGGGAAGCGGAATCCACCGACGACCAGGCGGGAATGGGGTAAATGATCCGGGTGAGTAACTGAAGACAGAACAAACGGAGGTAAGTTCAAGGCAAGC